>NC_073694.1:167969852-168334134 GCF_029784165.1 Wyeomyia smithii
ACGTCGAGCGTAACGATTGCGCAATAGCATATTCCCCTTCTTTGCGCTGGAGTGCTGTCTTGGTGACGGAGGCGATAGCACCCAGCGTGGACCTGCCCTTCCGGACCTTCCGGAAGCCGAACTGGTTGCTTGCCAGGCCGTTTACACCCTCTGTGTACCTCACCAGTCTGTTGAGGATAATCCTCTTAAGTACCTTGCCCGCCGTGTCTAGCAGGCAGTTAGGCCTATATGCCGATGGGTCACCTGGTGGTTTCCCAGCCTTCGGCAGTAGGACCAATCTCTGCCGCTTCCACCTATCCGGAAAGAGGCAATCATCCAGGCACCTCTGCATGACTACTCGAAACAGCCCGGGGGCCGTTTTTATCGCCAACCTGATTGCCAGGTTAGGGATACCATCCGATCCCGGTGCCTTGGTCACCTTTAGAAAGTTGGCGATCACGATGAGTTCCTTCTTCGCAACCCTTGCCTCCTCCTGAACCTCGACACGGCTGTCGTCGCCCACGGATTGGATGCTCGACAGGTTGGCCGACCATCCCCCGTCTGTGCCTGAGATACTGGAAAGTCGCACGTGAGACTCGACCGCCGGAGGCCAAGGACTTGGCTCGTGGCGCGGAAAGAGTCCCTCGATGATTCGCTCCAGCATCGCTGGTGATCGCTCTGCAGGCGCCAGCGCGCCTTTGGTCTTGGCCATTACGATCCTGTAGGCGTCACCCCACGAGTTCGTATTGGCACTCGCACATAGCCTATCGAAACAGGCCCTCTTGCTGGCCTTAATCGCACTCTTCAGCGTCGATCTGGTAGAACTGAATGCTGCGTGGCGCTCTGTCCTCTGTTCGTCTGTTCGCGCACGCTGCATCCTCCGTCTCGCACGAAGGTACGCACTGCGAAGGTCCGCTATCTCATCAGTCCACCAGTAGATCGGTGGCTTCCCATTCCTAGGTTGGCGAGTCCTAGGCATGGTGGCGTCGCACGCCCGAGATAGCATAGCAACTAGTTGGTCAGGCGTCGGGCGAAGCCGGCTGCCCTCCTCGCGCTCTCTTTTCATCTCCTCTTCAAATACCTCGGCATCGAAATGCGTTGTCTTCCACCCGCGGGCGAACGGAGTGTTGGCCCTACTCATCGCTTGCCGCCTCTCGTTGTTGTCTACACTATAGCAGACCGGCTGATGGTCACTATTGGTGTAGCCATCGTCTACCCTCCAGTTCATGATCAGTCCTGGGCTGGAGAACGTCACGTCGATGATCGACTCCGCGCCATTTCTGCTGTATGAACTTTCGGACCCAACGTTGGCCAGGACTAGGTTGAGCTTTGCCAAAGCTTCCAACAAGATCTGGCCTCTCTGGTTCGTGGAGCGACTCCCCCACTCGACAGCCCAAGCGTTGAAGTCGCCTGCCACCACCAACAGTGTTAGGCCCGTTAGCTCCATGGATAGCAGGTCGAACATCTGTGCGAACCTTTCGGTAGACCAACGCGGCGGAGCATAGCAACTGCAGTAGAACACTCCGTTCACGTTGGCAACCGTATACACTTCTTCTGAGGTTGAAACAACCTCCTGAACCGGAAACCTGCCCGTCGTCCATATGGCCGCCATGCTGAACCTATCCGCAACCCAGTTACCGTTTCCGGGAGGGATTCGGTAGGGGTCCGATACAATAGCGATGTCCGACAGCGACTCAGTGGCTGCTTGGTATAGCAGCTGCTGAGCCGCGTAGCAGTGGTTCAGGTTCAGTTGCCTCACCCTTACGCCCGTGGTTTCGTAACCGGCTTGCCGGTTGGGCACCTGGGGCCTCCCATGAAGTGTTTGGCGTCCCGTTTCCCGGAACACACCATACACTTGGGAGGCTCCCCACAGTCCTTTGCTTTATGGCCCGCACCACCGAAACGCCTGCATAAAGGCTCCTGTCGGGCCCCTTGCAGGTCCAGGACTTATGTCCTCCCTCGAAGCACCGGAAGCAAACGTCCGGTGGCTGAAGTATACCCAGGGGGCATACTGACCAGCCAACCTTTAGCTTACCTTCCTTCAGTGCCAGGTTCGCGTCCGCCGACGCTAACCAGAAGGTGGCCACCTGGGTTCCCGCTGGACCCTTCCGGAGGCGGATTGACTTAGTGGCCACCTCCACCTAACACTTCTCCTTGAGGGCTTGCGCAATGTCGCACTTCTCGGTGATTTCATACAGGTTTTTAAGCTGGAGAGTCACCTCCGAGGTGAGTACCCGAACTTGCACATCCTTGCCGAGGATCTGCTTGGTTACCGACTTGTAGGAAGCGCCCTTGTTTTTCGCATTCTTTCGGAGCTCAAGGATCATCTCGCCGGTGCGAGATCGGCGGATGCTCCGCACATCCGCCCCCAACTCCTTGAGCTGGGTTTCGCCCCTCATCTTTTTCAATACTTCCGAGTACTTAGACCCGTCGGTCTTGAGGATGAGGACGTCCTCCATGCTCTTGGCCTTCTTGGCCCTTAGCGGTCGTTTCTTCGCCGCTCCGTCTTGGCGTTTTCTACCTTCCTGGCACCCTTTTCCTACCATGGTAACCCAGGGGTTTCCCGCAGTAGCCGCTCCGGTCGACACTTCGGCCCTTGTGCCTGCTGGTGTGCTGTCCCACGTGTATAGTGCCACCAACCGCTTTTTAACATTATCGGGGGCCGCTTCCCCCGGGGACTGCCGCGTTCGCTTAGTGGTCTGCCCCGTAGAGCAGATCGCTGCGAACGTGGGGGCATCAGTCTGAACCCCTTTGGATTCAGTTGCCCTCTTCTTCCCCACCTCCTTTTCATCCGCTTCGGCCCGCGCCACGAGTTCGGTGTACTCCTGTTGAGCTTCATCAATGGTGGCCCGAAGCAAGAGTAGGCTCTGTTTCAGGTCCCTGGCGATATTGCTCCTATTCGCCGCGAACTCGATGATCGCAAGCTGTTCGGAAAGCGCTGCCACCCCTGGCCGCTTGTCCCTACTCTTCTCGATGGCCTCGACAAGCAAGGGACCGTCGACCGTTATATCCGGTGTGGAGACTGGCGTGTTATCTTCCCGCCACCGGAATTTACTGCATCCGTCTTCGCCTTCTTCTACGGAGACTGCTGGATGCCACCTCTCGCAAAGGAATTTGGTAGTCCCTCCACGCTTGTCGCTTGTTTTTTGCTGTTAAGATTCATTTTTTTTTTATTCTCGCTTATTTTCCGTCGGTCTAGTTCCGCCACTGTTGTGGCCAATCACCGACGCCCAGAGAGGCGACTCCACACCCAGGACCCTAACTCACGACCCGTTCATTAACGGACCGGCGCCAACGGCTTTACTTCCTCATGCGATGGAAGGCGTGATCCCAGAGATTTTTCGCCTCAGAAAATCTCCCGGTGTCGGCTAGGATTGAACCTAGACCAGTTGGGTTGGTTGTGAGTGGATCACGCCACCTCACAACCATCGACACCTATGTCGGCGGTGGGATTCGAACCCAGGCGTCGAGCGTGGTTGACGGAGACGTTACCAACCACACTAGGCCCCCGCTCATATTTTAATTGGGTCCCCCTTCAAGCCGCTATCCTTGTCCATAGAAGAGAAGTCGCTTGTATGGTCCCATGGTAGTCTATGCCGAAGCAGTGAGGCCATAGATAAGAAAAGGTCACCATAGCACCTTATGAGAACTATGACACCCCCGCCTGCGTAAGTCAGGAAAGAGGCATCTTGTCCTAGGACTAGTCCACCCCATCTGATCCTTCTCTGCCTGATTCCCACCAGGCAATGGACGCGGAACGTACTTGAAGGCCTGCCAGGTTTTACGGGACGGAGACCCCTGCACCGGGTACCGGTGCCGAACACGCCATGGGAGGCCCCAAGTGTCCGGCTGCTCGGCCGGTTACTAATCCGCAGGCTTGAGGGTGATACAATTGAACCTGAACCACTGCTATGCGGCGCAGCAGTTGCTACACCAAGCAGCTGCAGAGTCGTTGTCGGGCGTGGCCATCGTTTCGGACCCCTACCGCATCCCAACCGGAAGCGGTAACTGGGTATCGGACAAGTCGGGGAAGACGGCCATTTGCACGACAGGCAGGTCCCCGGTTCAGGAGATTGTGTCGAGCTCCAGAGAGGGGTACGTTATAGCCAACGTGGACGGAGTTTTCTACTGCAGTTGCTATGCTCCGCCAAGTTGGTCTACTGAAACGTTCGCACAGATGGTCGATCAAGCAACTGTGGAACTGACGGGGCTATGGCCGTTGGTGGTTGCGGGTGACTTCAACGCTTGGGCTGTCGAGTGGGGAAGCCACTGTACAAACCAGAGGGGCCAGATTTTGTTGGAAGATTTGGCAAAGCTCAAGGTAGACCCGGCAAATGTCGGTGCAAAAAGCACCTACAGCAGAAACGGCGCGAAATCGATTATCGACGTGACGTTCGGCAGCCCCGGAGTGATTACAAACTGGAAGGTAGACGACGGCCACATTAATAGCGACCACCAATCGGTCAGCTATAGCGTGGACACGAGGCGGCAGGCGACGGGTAGGGCCTTTCGCAGCTGGAAAACATCGCACTTTGATGGCGATGTATTTGCGGAAGCAATAAGATTGGACCTCGAAGAGGAGAGGGCTGCCCGGAGGGCGGACCAACTTGTTGCTATACTATCACAGGCGTGCGACGCCATCATGCCTAGGTCTTATCAGCCTAGAAATGAACGGCCACCGGCTTATTGGTGAACCGACAAGATAGCAGACCTCCGTAGCGCGTGCATGATGCGACGCGCGCGCACCGATGCGCAAAGATCAGTGCGCCAAGCGGCATTCAAGTCCACTAAGGTAACGCTTAAGAGGCTAGTAAACGAGCCTGCTTTGATAGACTTCGCGAAAGTGGCAACACGAACCCATGGGGTGACGCTTATAAGGTTGTTACGGCAAAGACCAGGGGCTCGTCAGCCCCGGCGGAGCAACCACCAGCGATGTTAGAGCGGATCATTAAGAGACTCTTCCCACACCACGAGCCAAACCCCTGGCCTCTGGCTGCTGAGTCACCGCAAACAGCGAATGACGGCAGCCGCGCAGAGGCCGAGGATGTGCAAGGGTGACGAACAGTGAACTAATTGAGATTGCAAACTCCCTGAAGGTGAGTAAGGCACCGGGACTGGACAGAATCCCGAACCTGGCTATTAAGATGGCCATTAAGGTAACTCCCGAGTTGTTCAGGGCGGTCATGCCGAAATGTTTAGCTGACTGCCTATTCCCGGATGAGTGGAAGCAACAGCGACTGGTTCTATTGGCAGGGAAACCACCCGGTGATCCATCGAATATGGACCAATTTACCTGCTAGACACAGCGGGCAAGGAGTTTGAGAGGGTAATCCTCAACAGACTTGTGAGATTCACCGAGAGTGGAACCGGTCTGCCAAACAACCTGCTCGGCTTCCGTAAGGGTAAGTCCAAGGTGGATGCTATTCTCTCCGTCACCAAGACGGCTGAGGTAGCACTCCAATGTAAAAGGAGAGATATTCGCTATTGCGCGATTGTCACGCTAGACGTGAAAAACGCGTTCAATAGCGCCAGCTGGGATTCTATATCCTACGCGCTTCGGAGTCTCGGAGTGCTAGTGCCACTGTACAAGATTCTGGAAAACTACTTTCGAAATCGAGTTCTAGTCTACAACACACATGAGGATCAGAAATGCGTCCCGATTACCGTAAGAGCACCGCTAGGTTCTATCCTGGGTCCGGTACTGTAATGCCATGTATGACGGTGTGCTGAAGCTAAAGCTCCCATCGGGAGCGGTGATCATGGGCTTCACAGACGATATAATTCTAGAGGTCTACGGCGAGTCGATCAGCGAGGTCGAGTTGAAAGCCGCGCTATGCATACGCGTAGTTGAGGGTTGGATGCACTTCAGGAAACTGGAGCTAGCACATCACAGAATGGAGGTCATCGTGGTAATCAACCGCAAATCGGAACAGAAGGCGGCGATCAGTGCCGGTGAATGCACTATCGCCTCGAAGCGATCCTTGAAGCTCTTGGGGGTGATGGTCGATGACAAGCTCACGTTCGGGAGCCACATCGACTACGCCTGCAAGAAAGCTTCCACGACTATAGCGGCATTATCGCGCATGATGTCGAATAGCTCGGCGGTCATTATTCAGCAGGCGTAAGCTGCTAGCTAGCGTTGTAACGTCCATACTCAGGTATGGCGGACCCGTGTGGTCGAAAGCGTTGGGTACTTTCAGTTACCGCGGTAAACTGGAAAGCACCTACAGGCTCATGTGCCTGGGAGTCGCAAGCGCGTAACGAACCGTGTCATACGAGGCAATATGCGTCCTGGCTGGCATGATGCCTATCAGCATCATTGTCAAAAAAGACGTAGAGTTCTTCGACCAACGTGACACGAGAGGTATACGAACCATCAGAAGGTCAACTTCAGCGGGAATGGTCCAATTCTACCAAAAGTAGATGGACACACCGACTCATCCCGGAGATAGCCGGAGTGATCGAGAGGTGCCATGGGGAAGTTAACATCCACCTGACATAGATGCTGTCAGACTATGGCTGCTTTGCGCAGTGTGCATTAAAAGCACACTCGCCCTTCTTCCTGAAGCAATGCTTACCGGCGATTCCAGGGGGAACAGGGTGCGAGAAAAATGGAGAACCGTTGACTAAACTCGAAAAATGGTTAAGAGCACTGCTGCGGCGAAATGGCTTCATGTGAACACCACTGACAGACTGACCGCATAGGCTTTGAGTGAGCGATAGCGTTTTCCGAAAATAGCAAAAGTGGTAAGAATTTTGCGGAGGGTAGCGGTAAGTAGAAAATGTGTTCCATCGTAATAAACGACATTTTCCGTCTTATTAATGAACAGTAGTTAGGGACAAAAAAATAAAACAAATTGTTCTGACGTGCGGGTTGCAATCAACCACGAAAGGCTAAAGCCGTACACTACGAGTCAGCTACATCGGTACGATGACGATGCTCGATCGCGCGCGCTAGTGGAGTCATACACGGCAGACCGGCTGTTGGTTCGCTAATGTCGGCCACAACGATGCTCAGCGGAACCGTACACTGCGAGCCGGCTACATCGGTACGATGACGATGCTCGACCATCGCGCGCGCTAGCGGAGACATACACCACAGACCGGCTGTTGGCTCGAACACTGATGCACGGTAGGGTGATGGTCGACCATGCGATGCCGTGCTAGCCGGTCCGTACACTACGGTTCGGTCTGTGGGCGCGGTATGAGGGTGCAAAGCAAGTGTCGAATTCTGTTGTTATTTTACATTTTCGTGTCTATAGGAGGGTGTCTGACTCTTAGGTTGGTACGAAAAAGTACATCTCACTGACACGGTGTGTGCATACACAGGCAGGGTGGCATGTGACCTGCTGCATCAACCTCTGTCGGGCGTACACAGCGCGACGACGGTGCTAGGTGTGTTGTGTGTGTGGCGCGCGCGGGCTGGTGGGTAGTCAATACCAGTTCACTCACTTACACTCCGCTTACCCGCTCTGACGCTGGTCGGCTGGCTGGCTGACTGGCTGGTGGAGACAGGCAGGCGTGCACGTGTTGCCTGTGAGTGGGTCGCAGTTGGTGTGGTGGTCTCACAAGTGCGCGAAGAAGGAGAAGCATGAATGTTATACGGCTACCACGTTATGGATGTAGCGGCAGTAGCATGTATTATGACCCCAGTCGAAAATACCGGCACAGTGTGTGTGTGTGTATGGTACGAGAGAGAGAGCGCCCAGCGGGAATCTTCTGACGAGTGTTGTGCTTCCGATTTAATGCGCGGCGGTGAAGGCATCGACGGTAGGCGGAGGCGGACAGTTCGGCGTTTGGTCTTCGCTGTTTGCTATCCACCGCATACCACGTCCGCACGCACTTCCCCGTGTTAAAGTCTCGGATCGGATGCGAACTAGAGAGCAAATACGAATACGATGGAAAAGCATTGCAACCTCACTTCGACATCCACCAACCTCACTGCGTTCGGAGCGACATCCACCACCAAACGAGAGAGAGAGAGAGAGATAGAGATAGAGAGAGAGATAGAGAGAGATAGAGATAAAGAGAGATAAATAGATATATATATATATATATATATATATATATATATATATATATATATATATATATATATATATATATATATATATATATATATATATATATATATATATATATATATATATATATATATATATATATATATATATATATATATATATATATATATATATATATATATATATATAGAGAGAGAGAGAGAGAGAGAGAGAGAGAGAGGGGGGTACGACGCACACAAGGCTCTCTATCGCGTTAGCGATGGCGAGTGCTGGCATCATTGCACTCAATATTGGACAGAGCGCGCGCGTTTCCGCGCTGCCGAACGCCGCGCAATCGACCGGGGAGCGCCGGACATTTGTGAGCACACACCCGCACACCCATAGATGATGATGATGAATTCTGGTCCATCCATGCATGTCTAAGTACAAACAGATTTAATGTGAATCCGCATAAGGCTTAGTATGTACGGCGCGTTTGAGGGTCGGTGTGCGTTTGCGTGTGCGCCGCGTTTGCCCGCCGTTCAGTAACTTCTGAGGCCTTAAAAGTTAAGTTTTAAAACTAGTTTGATTAAATTTGGCTTGGGGAGAGTTTCTCAATTCACGATAGGGTGGACTATGTTTCATGTATGAGGGAAAACCAGTATATTTTCACATATGCCTTCATGGTCGCAAATATCATACTCCCTCAATGTCATAGTGTTTTTTGAGTAGCCTAGGATCTTAGTTAAGTTTTAAAATAGTTTGATTAAATTTGGGTTGGGGAGAGTTTCACAATTCACGATTGGGTGGACCATGTTTGATGTATGAGGGAAAACCAGTATATTTTCACATATGCCCTCATGGTCGCAAATATCATACTCTCTCAATGTTATAGTGTTTTTTGAGTAGCTTAGGATCTTAGTTAAGTTTAAAAACCAGTTTGATTATTTTGGCTTGGGGAGAGTTTCACAATTCACGATAGGGTGGACTATGTTTCATGTATGAGGAAAAACCAGTATATTTTCACATATGCCTTCATGGGCGCAAATATCATACTCCCTCAATGTCATAGTGTTTTTTGAGTAGCCTAGGATCTTAGTTAAGTTTTAAAATAGTTTGATTAAATTTGGGTTGGGGAGAGTTTCACAATTCACGATAGGGTGGACCATGTTTCATGTATGAGGGAAAACCAGTATATTTCCACATATGCCCTCATGGTCGCAAATATCATACTCCCTCAATGTCATAGTGTTTTTTGAGTAGCTTAGGATCTTAGTTAAGTTTAAAAACCAGTTTGATTAAATTTGGCTTGGGGAGAGTTTCACAATTCACGATAGGGTGGACCATGTTTCATGTATGAGGGAAAACCAGTATATTTTCACATATACCCTCATGGTCGCAAATATCATACTCCCTCAATGTTATAGTGTTTTTTGAGTAGCTTAGGATCTTAGTTAAGTTTTAAAAATAGTTTAATTAATTTTGGGTTGGGGAGAGTTTCACAATTCACGATAGGGTGGACCATGTTTCATGTATGAGGGAAAACCAGTATATTTTCACATATGCCCTCATGGTCGTAAATATCATACTCCCTCAATGTCATAGTGTTGTTTGAGTAGCTTAGGATCTTAGTTAAGTTTAAAAACCAGTTTGATTGAATTTGGCTTGGGGAGAGTTTCACAATTCACGATAGGGTGGACCATGTTTGATGTATGAGGGAAAACCAGTATATTTTCACATATACCCTCATGGTCGCAAATATCATACTCCCTCAATGTCATAGTGTTTTTTGAGTAGCTTAGGATCTTAGTTAAGTTTTAAATAGTTTGATTAAATTTGGGTTGGGGAGAGTTTCACAGTTCACGATAGGGTGGACCATGTTTCATGTATGAGGGAAAACCAGTATATTTTCACATATGCCCTCATGGTCGTAAATATCATACTCCCTCAATGTCATAGTGTTGTTTGAGTAGCTTAGGATCTTAGTTAAGTTTAAAAACCAGTTTGATTGAATTTGGCTTGGGGAGAGTTTCACAATTCACGATAGGGTGGACCATGTTTCATGTATGAGGGAAAACCAGTATATTTTCACATACGCCCTCATGGCCGCAAATATCATACTCCCTCAATGTCATAGTGTTTCTTGAGTAGCCTAGGATCTTAGTTGAGTTTTAAAAATAGTTTGATTAAATTTGGGTTGGGGAGAGTTTCACAATTCACGATAGGGTGGACCATGTTTCATGTATGAGGGAAAACCAGTATATTTTCACATATACCCTCAAGGTCGCAAATATCATACTCCCTCAATGTTATAGTATTTTTTGAGTAGCTTAGGATCTTAGTTAAGTTTTAAAAATAGTTTGATTAAATTTGGGTTGGGGAGAGTTTCACAATTCACGATAGGGTGGACCATGTTTGATGTATGAGGGAAAACCAGTATATTTTCACATATGCCCTCATGGTCGCAAATATCATACTCCCTCAATGTTATAGTGTTTTTTGAGTAGCCTAGGATCTGAGTTGAGTTTTAAAAATAGTTTGATTAAATTTGGGTTGGGGAGAGTTTCACAATTCACGATAGGGTGGACCATGTTTCATGTATGAGGGAAACCCAGTATATTTTCACATATGCCCTCATGGTCGCAAATATCATACTCCCTCAATGTCATAGTGTTTTTTGAGTAGCCTAGGATCTTAGTTGAGTTTTAAAAATAGTTTGATTAAATTTGGGTTGGGGAGAGTTTCACAATTCACGATAGGGTGGACCATGTTTGATGTATGAGGGAAAACCAGTATATTTTCACATATACCCTCATGGTCGCAAATATCATACTCCCTCAATGTCATAGTGTTTTTTGAGTAGCTTAGGATCTTAGTTAAGTTTTAAAAATAGTTTGATTAAATTTGGGTTGGGGAGAGTTTCACAATTCACGATAGGGTGGACCATGTTTCATGTATGAGGGAAAACCAGTATATTTTCACATATGCCCTCATGGTCGTAAATATCATACTCCCTCAATGTCATAGTGTTGTTTGAGTAGCTTAGGATCTTAGTTAAGTTTAAAAACCAGTTTGATTGAATTTGGCTTGGGGAGAGTTTCACAATTCACGATAGGGTGGACCATGTTTGATGTATGAGGGAAAACCAGTATATTTTCACATATGCCCTCATGGCCGCAAATATCATACTCCCTCAATGTTATAGTGTTTTTTGAGTAGCCTAGGATCTTAGTTGAGTTTTAAAAATAGTTTGATTAAATTTGGGTTGGGGAGAGTTTCACAATTCACGATAGGGTGGACCATGTTTGATGTATGAGGGAAAACCAGTATATTTTCACATATGCCCTCATGGCCGCAAATATCATACTCCCTCAATGTCATAGTGTTTTTTGAGTAGCTTAGGATCTTAGTTAAGTTTTAAAAATAGTTTGATTAAATTTGGGTTGGGGAGAGTTTCACAATTCACGATAGGGTGGACCATGTTTCATGTATGAGGGAAAACCAGTATATTTTCACATATGCCCTCATGGTCGTAAATATCATACTCCCTCAATGTCATAGTGTTGTTTGAGTAGCTTAGGATCTTAGTTAAGTTTGAAAACCAGTTTGATTGAATTTGGGTTTAAAAATAGTTTGATTAAATTTGGGTTGGGGAGAGTTTCACAATTCACGATAGGGTGGACCATGTTTCATGTATGAGGGAAAACCAGTATATTTCCACATATGCCCTCATGGTCGCAAATATCATACTCCCTCAATGTTATAGTGTTTTTTGAGTAGCTTAGGATCTTAGTTAAGTTTTAAAAATAGTTTAATTAATTTTGGGTTGGGGAGAGTTTCACAATTCACGATAGGGTGGACCATGTTTCATGTATGAGGGAAAACCAGTATATTTTCACATATGCCCTCATGGTCGTAAATATCATACTCCCTCAATGTCATAGTGTTGTTTGAGTAGCTTAGGATCTTAGTTAAGTTTAAAAACCAGTTTGATTGAATTTGGCTTGGGGAGAGTTTCACAATTCACGATAGGGTGGACCATGTTTCATGTATGAGGGAAAACCAGTATATTTTTACATATGCCCTCATGGCCGCAAATATCATACTCCCTCAATGTCATAGTGTTTTTTGAGTAGCCTAGGATCTTAGTTAAGTTTTAAAATAGTTTGATTAAATTTGGGTTGGGGAGAGTTTCACAATTCACGATAGGGTGGACCATGTTTGATGTATGAGGGAAAACCAGTATATTTTCACATATGCCCTCATGGTCGCAAATATCATACTCCCTCAATGTTATAGTGTTTTTTGAGTAGCTTAGGATCTTAGTTAAGTTTAAAAACCAGTTTGATTATTTTGGCTTGGGGAGAGTTTCACAATTCACGATAGGGTGGACTATGTTTCATGTATGAGGAAAAACCAGTATATTTTCACATATGCCTTCATGGGCGCAAATATCATACTCCCTCAATGTCATAGTGTTTCTTGAGTAGCCTAGGATCTTAGTTAAGTTTTAAAAATAGTTTGATTAAATTTGGCTTGGGGAGAGTTTCACAATTCACGATAGGGTGGACCATGTTTCATGTATGAGGGAAAACCAGTATATTTTCACATATACCCTCATGGTCGCAAATATCATACTCCCTCAATGTTATAGTGTTTTTTGAGTAGCTTAGGATCTTAGTTAAGTTTTAAAAATAGTTTAATTAATTTTGGGTTGGGGAGAGTTTCACAATTCACGATAGGGTGGACCATGTTTCATGTATGAGGGAAAACCAGTATATTTTCACATATGCCCTCATGGTCGTAAATATCATACTCCCTCAATGTCATAGTGTTGTTTGAGTAGCTTAGGATCTTAGTTAAGTTTAAAAACCAGTTTGATTGAATTTGGCTTGGGGAGAGTTTCACAATTCACGATAGGGTGGACCATGTTTGATGTATGAGGGAAAACCAGTATATTTTCACATATACCCTCATGGTCGCAAATATCATACTCCCTCAATGTCATAGTGTTTCTTGAGTAGCCTAGGATCTTAGTTAAGTTTAAAAACCAGTTTGATTATTTTGGCTTGGGGAGAGTTTCACAATTCACGATAGGGTGGACCATGTTTCATGTATGAGGGAAAACCAGTATATTTTTACATATGCCCTCATGGCCGCAAATATCATACTCCCTCAATGTCATAGTGTTTTTTGAGTAGCCTAGGATCTTAGTTAAGTTTTAAAATAGTTTGATTAAATTTGGGTTGGGGAGAGTTTCACAATTCACGATAGGGTGGACCATGTTTGATGTATGAGGGAAAACCAGTATATTTTCACATATGCCCTCATGGTCGCAAATATCATACTCCCTCAATGTTATAGTGTTTTTTGAGTAGCTTAGGATCTTAGTTAAGTTTAAAAACCAGTTTGATTATTTTGGCTTGGGGAGAGTTTCACAATTCACGATAGGGTGGACTATGTTTCATGTATGAGGAAAAACCAGTATATTTTCACATATGCCTTCATGGGCGCAAATATCATACTCCCTCAATGTCATAGTGTTTTTTGAGTAGCCTAGGATCTTAGTTAAGTTTTAAAATAGTTTGATTAAATTTGGGTTGGGGAGAGTTTCACAATTCACGATAGGGTGGACCATGTTTCATGTATGAGGGAAAACCAGTATATTTCCACATATGCCCTCATGGTCGCAAATATCATACTCCCTCAATTTTATAGTGTTTTTTGAGTAGCTTAGGATCTTAGTTAAGTTTTAAAAATAGTTTAATTAATTTTGGGTTGGGGAGAGTTTCACAATTCACGATAGGGTGGACCATGTTTCATGTATGAGGGAAAACCAGTATATTTTCACATATGCCCTCATGGTCGTAAATATCATACTCCCTCAATGTCATAGTGTTGTTTGAGTAGCTTAGGATCTTAGTTAAGTTTAAAAACCAGTTTGATTGAATTTGGCTTGGGGAGAGTTTCACAATTCAAGATAGGGTGGACCATGTTTCATGTATGAGGGAAAACCAGTATATTTTTACATATGCCCTCATGGCCGCAAATATCATACTCCCTCAATGTCATAGTGTTTTTTGAGTAGCCTAGGATCTTAGTTAAGTTTTAAAATAGTTTGATTAAATTTGGGTTGGGGAGAGTTTCACAATTCACGATAGGGTGGACCATGTTTGATGTATGAGGGAAAACCAGTATATTTTCACATATGCCCTCATGGTCGCAAATATCATACTCCCTCAATGTTATAGTGTTTTTTGAGTAGCTTAGGATCTTAGTTAAGTTTAAAAACCAGTTTGATTATTTTGGCTTGGGGAGAGTTTCACAATTCACGATAGGGTGGACTATGTTTCATGTATGAGGAAAAACCAGTATATTTTCACATATGCCTTCATGGGCGCAAATATCATACTCCCTCAATGTCATAGTGTTTTTTGAGTAGCCTAGGATCTTAGTTAAGTTTTAAAATAGTTTGATTAAATTTGGCTTGGGGAGAGTTTCACAATTCACGATAGGGTGGACCATGTTTCATGTATGAGGGAAAACCAGTATATTTTCACATATACCCTCATGGTCGCAATATCATACTCCCTCAATGTTATAGTGTTTTTTGAGTAGCTTAGGATCTTAGTTAAGTTTTAAAAATAGTTTAATTAATTTTGGGTTGGGGAGAGTTTCACAATTCACGATAGGGTGGACCATGTTTCATGTATGAGGGAAAACCAGTATATTTTCACATATGCCCTCATGGTCGTAAATATCATACTCCCTCAATGTCATAGTGTTGTTTGAGTAGCTTAGGATCTTAGTTAAGTTTAAAAACCAGTTTGATTGAATTTGGGTTGGGGAGAGTTTCACAATTCACGATAGAGTGGACCATTTTTGATGTATGAGGGAAAACCAGTATATTTTCACATATACCCTCATGGTCGCAAATATCATACTCCCTCAATGTCATAGTGTTTTTTGAGTAGCTTAGGATCTTAGTTAAGTTTTAAAAATAGTTTGATTAAATTTGGGTTGGGGAGAGTTTCACAATTCACGATAGGGTGGACCATGTTTGATGTATGAGGGAAAACCAGTATATTTTCACATATGCCCTCATGGTCGTAAATATCATACTCCCTCAATGTCATAGTGTTTTTTGAGTAGCCTAGGATCTTAGTTAAGTTTTAAAATAGTTTGATTAAATTTGGGTTGGGGAGAGTTTCACAATTCACGATAGGGTGGACCATGTTTCATGTATGAGTGAAAACCAGTATATTTTTACATACGCCCTCATGGCCGCAAATATCATACTCCCTCAATGTCATAGTGTTTTTTGAGTAGCCTAGGATCTTAGTTAAGTTTTAAAATTAGTTTGATTAAATTTGGGTTGGGGAGAGTTTCACAATTCACGATAGGGTGGACCATGTTTTATGTATGAGGGAAAACCAGTATATTTTCACATATGCCCTCATGGTCGTAAATATCATACTCCCTCAATGTCATAGTGTTGTTTGAGTAGCTTAGGATCTTAGTTAAGTTTAAAAACCAGTTTGATTGAATTTGGCTTGGGGAGAGTTTCACAATTCACGATAGGGTGGACCATGTTTGATGTATGAGGGAAAACCAGTATATTTTCACATATGCCCTCATGGTCGTAAATATCATACTCCCTCAATGTCATAGTGTTTTTTGAGTAGCCTAGGATCTTAGTTAAGTTTTAAAAATAGTTTGATTAAATTTGGGTTGGGGAGAGTTTCACAATTCACGATAGGGTGGACCATGTTTCATGTATGAGTGAAAACCAGTATATTTTTACATACGCCCTCATGGCCGCAAATATCATACTCCCTCAATGTCATAGTGTTTTTTGAGTAGCCTAGGATCTTGGTTAAGTTTTAAGAATAGTTTGATTAAATTTGGGTTGGGGAGAGTTTCACAATTCACGATAGGGTGGACCATGTTTGATGTATGAGTGAAAACCAGTATATTTTCACATATGCCCTCATGGTCGCAAATATCATACTCCCTCAATGTCATAGTGTTTTTTGAGTAGCCTACGATCTTAGTTAAGTTTTAAAAATGGTTTGATTAAATTTGGGTTGGGGAGAGTTTCACAATTCACGATAGGGTGGACCATGTTTCATGTATGAGGGAAAACCAGTATATTTTCACATATACCCTCATGGTCGTAAATATCATACTCCCTCAATGTCATAGTGTTTTTTGAGTAGCCTACGATCTTAGTTAAGTTTTAAAAATGGTTTGATTAAATTTGGGTTGGGGAGAGTTTCACAATTCACGATAGGGTGGACCATGTTTTATGTATGAGGGAAAACCAGTATATTTTCACATATGCCCTCATGGTCGTAAATATCATACTCCCTCAATGTCATAGTGTTGTTTGAGTAGCCTAGGATCTTAGTTAAGTTTTAAAAATAGTTTGATTAAATTTGGGTTGGGGAGAGTTTCACAATTCACGATAGGGTGGACCATGTTTGATGTATGAGTGAAAACCAGTATATTTTCACATATGCCCTCATGGTCGTAAATATCATACTCCCTCAATGTCATAGTGTTTTTTGAGTAGCCTAGGATCTTAGTTAAGTTTTAAAAATAGTTTGATTAAATTTGGGTTGGGGAGAGTTTCACAATTCACGATAGGGTGGACCATGTTTCATGTATGAGGGAAAACCAGTATATTTTCACATATACCCTCATGGTCGTAAATATCATACTCCCTCAATGTCATAGTGTTTTTTGAGTAGCCTACGATCTTAGTTAAGTTTTAAAAATGGTTTGATTAAATTTGGGTTGGGGAGAGTTTCACAATTCACGATAGGGTGGACCATGTTTTATGTATGAGGGAAAACCAGTATATTTTCACATATGCCCTCATGGTCGTAAATATCATACTCCCTCAATGTCATAGTGTTGTTTGAGTAGCTTAGGATCTTAGTTAAGTTTAAAAACCAGTTTGATTGAATTTGGCTTGGGGAGAGTTTCACAATTCACGATAGGGTGGACCATGTTTGATGTATGAGGGAAAACCAGTATATTTTCACATATGCCCTCATGGTCGTAAATATCATACTCCCTCAATGTCATAGTGTTTTTTGAGTAGCCTAGGATCTTAGTTAAGTTTTAAAAATAGTTTGATTAAATTTGGGTTGGGGAGAGTTTCACAATTCACGATAGGGTGGACCATGTTTCATGTATGAGTGAAAACCAGTATATTTTTACATACGCCCTCATGGCCGCAAATATCATACTCCCTCAATGTCATAGTGTTTTTTGAGTAGCCTAGGATCTTAGTTAAGTTTTAAAATTAGTTTGATTAAATTTGGGTTGGGGAGAGTTTCACAATTCACGATAGGGTGGACCATGTTTGATGTATGAGGGAAAACCAGTATATTTTCACATATGCCCTCATGGTCGCAAATATCATACTCCCTCAATGTCATAGTGTTTTTTGAGTAGCCTACGATCTTAGTTAAGTTTTAAAAATGGTTTGATTAAATTTGGGTTGGGGAGAGTTTCACAATTCACGATAGGGTGGACCATGTTTCATGTATGAGGGAAAACCAGTATATTTTCACATATGCCCTCATGGTCGCAAATAACATACTCCCTCAATGTTATAGTGATTTTTGAGTAGCTCAGGATCTTAGTTAAGTTTAAAAAATAGTTTGATTAAATTTGGGTTGGGGAGAGTTTCACAATTCACGATAGGGTGGACCATGTTTCATGTATGAGGGAAAACCAGTATATTTTCACATATACCCTCATGGTCGCAAATATCATACTCCCTCAATGTCATAGTGTTTTTTGAGTAGCCTAGGATCTTAGTTAAGTTTTAAAAATAGTTTGATTAAATTTGGGTTGGGGAGAGTTTCACAATTCACGATAGGGTGGACCATGTTTGATGTATGAGGGAAAACCAGTATATTTCCACATATGCCCTCATGGCCGCAAATATCATACTCCCTCAATGTCATAGTGTTTTTTGAGTAGCTTAGGATCTTAGTTAAGTTTAAAAACCAGTTTGATTAATTTTGGCTTGGGGAGAGTTTCACAATTCACGATAGGGTGGACCATGTTTCATGTATGAGGGAAAACCAGTATATTTTCACATATACCCTCATGGTCGCAAATATCATACTCCTTCAATGTCATAGTGTTTTTTGAGTAGCTTAGGATCTTAGTTAAGTTTTAAAAATAGTTTGATTAAATTTGGGTTGGGGAGAGTTTCACAATTCACGATAGGGTGGACCATGTTTGATGTATGAGGGAAAACCAGTATATTTCCACATATGCCCTCATGGCCGCAAATATCGTACTCCCTCAATGTCATAGTGTTTTTTGAGTAGCTTAGGATCTTAGTTAAGTTTAAAAACCAGTTTGATTAATTTTGGCTTGGGGAGAGTTTCACAATTCACGATAGGGTGGACCATGTTTCATGTATGAGTGAAAACCAGTATATTTTTACATACGCCCTCATGGCCGCAAATATCATACTCCCTCAATGTCATAGTGTTTTTTGAGTAGCCTAGGATCTTAGTTAAGTTTTAAAATTAGTTTTATTAAATTTGGGTTGGGGAGAGTTTCACAATTCACGATAGGGTGGACCATGTTTGATGTATGAGGGAAAACCAGTATATTTTCACATATGCCCTCATGGTCGCAAATATCATACTCCCTCAATGTCATAGTGTTTTTTGAGTAGCCTACGATCTTAGTTAAGTTTTAAAAATGGTTTGATTAAATTTGGGTTGGGGAGAGTTTCACAATTCACGATAGGGTGGACCATGTTTTATGTATGAGGGAAAACCAGTATATTTTCACATATGCCCTCATGGTCGTAAATATCATACTCCCTCAATGTCATAGTGTTGTTTGAGTAGCTTAGGATCTTAGTTAAGTTTAAAAACCAGTTTGATTGAATTTGGCTTGGGGAGAGTTTCACAATTCACGATAGGGTGGACCATGTTTGATGTATGAGGGAAAACCAGTATATTTTCACATATGCCCTCATGGTCGTAAATATCATACTCCCTCAATGTCATAGTGTTTTTTGAGTAGCCTAGGATCTTAGTTAAGTTTTAAAAATAGTTTGATTAAATTTGGGTTGGGGAGAGTTTCACAATTTACGATAGGGTGGACCATGTTTGATGTATGAGGCAAAACCAGTATATTTTCACATATGCCCTCATGGTCGCAAATATCATACTCCCTCAATGTCATAGTGTTTTTTGAGTAGCCTACGATCTTAGTTAAGTTTTAAAAATGGTTTGATTAAATTTGGGTTGGGGAGAGTTTCACAATTCACGATAGGGTGGACCATGTTTTATGTATGAGGGAAAACCAGTATATTTCCACATATGCCCTCATGGCCGCAAATATCATACTCCCTCAATGTCATAGTGTTTCTTGAGTAGCCTAGGATCTTAGTTAAGTTTAAAAACCAGTTTGATTATTTTGGCTTGGGGAGAGTTTCACAATTCACGATAGGGTGGACCATGTTTGATGTATGAGGGAAAACCAGTATATTTTCACATATGCCCTCATGGTCGTAAATATCATACTCCCTCAATGTCATAGTGTTTTTTGAGTAGCCTAGGATCTTAGTTAAGTTTTAAAAATAGTTTGATTAAATTTGGGTTGGGGAGAGTTTCACAATTCACGATAGGGTGGACCATGTTTGATGTATGAGGGAAAACCAGTATATTTTCACATATGCCCTCATGGTCGCAAATATCATACTCCCTCAATGTCATAGTGTTTTTTGAGTAGCCTACGATCTTAGTTAAGTTTTAAAAATGGTTTGATTAAATTTGGGTTGGGGAGAGTTTCACAATTCACGATAGGGTGGACCATGTTTCATGTATGAGGGAAAACCAGTATATTTTCACATATGCCCTCATGGTCGCAAATAACATACTCCCTCAATGTTATAGTGATTTTTGAGTAGCTCAGGATCTTAGTTAAGTTTTAAAAATAGTTTGATTAAATTTGGGTTGGGGAGAGTTTCACAATTCACGATAGGGTGGACCATGTTTCATGTATGAGGGAAAACCAGTATATTTTCACATATACCCTCATGGTCGCAAATATCATACTCCCTCAATGTCATAGTGTTTTTTGAGTAGCCTAGGATCTTAGTTAAGTTTTAAAAATAGTTTGATTAAATTTGGGTTGGGGAGAGTTTCACAATTCACGATAGGGTGGACCATGTTTGATGTATGAGGGAAAACCAGTATATTTCCACATATGCCCTCATGGCCGCAAATATCATACTCCCTCAATGTCATAGTGTTTTTTGAGTAGCCTACGATCTTAGTTAAATTTTAAAAATGGTTTGATTAAATTTGGGTTGGGGAGAGTTTCACAATTCACGATAGGGTGGACCATGTTTCATGTATGAGGGAAAACCAGTATATTTTCACATATACCCTCATGGTCGCAAATATCATACTCCCTCAATGTCATAGTGTTTTTTGAGTAGCTTAGGATCTTAGTTAAGTTTTAAAAATAGTTTGATTAAATATGGGTTGGGGAGAGTTTCACAATTCACGATAGGGTGGACCATGTTTCATGTATGAGGGAAAACCAGTATATTTTCACATATGCCCTCATGGTCGTAAATATCATACTCCCTCAATGTCATAGTGTTGTTTGAGTAGCTTAGGATCTTAGTTAAGTTTAAAAACCAGTTTGATTGAATTTGGCTTGGGGAGAGTTTCACAATTCACGATAGGGTGGACCATGTTTGATGTATGAGGGAAAACCAGTATATTTTCACATATGCCCTCATGGTCGTAAATATCATACTCCCTCAATGTCATAGTGTTTTTTGAGTAGCCTAGGATCTTAGTTAAGTTTTAAAAATAGTTTGATTAAATTTGGGTTGGGGAGAGTTTCACAATTCACGATAGGGTGGACCATGTTTCATGTATGAGTGAAAACCAGTATATTTTTACATACGCCCTCATGGCCGCAAATATCATACTCCCTCAATGTCATAGTGTTTTTTGAGTAGCCTAGGATCTTGGTTAAGTTTTAAAATTAGTTTGATTAAATTTGGGTTGGGGAGAGTTTCACAATTCACGATAGGGTGGACCATGTTTGATGTATGAGTGAAAACCAGTATATTTTCACATATGCCCTCATGGTCGCAAATATCATACTCCCTCAATGTCATAGTGTTTTTTGAGTAGCCTACGATCTTAGTTAAGTTTTAAAAATGGTTTGATTAAATTTGGGTTGGGGAGAGTTTCACAATTCACGATAGGGTGGACCATGTTTCATGTATGAGGGAAAACCAGTATATTTTCACATATGCCCTCATGGTCGCAAATAACATACTCCCTCAATGTTATATTTTCACATATACCCTCATGGTCGCAAATATCATACTCCCTCAATGTCATAGTGTTTTTTGAGTAGCCTAGGATCTTAGTTAAGTTTTAAAAATAGTTTGATTAAATTTGGGTTGGGGAGAGTTTCACAATTCACGATAGGGTGGACCATGTTTGATGTATGAGGGAAAACCAGTATATTTCCACATATGCCCTCATGGCCGCAAATATCATACTCCCTCAATGTCATAGTGTTTTTTGAGTAGCTTAGGATCTTAGTTAAGTTTAAAAACCAGTTTGATTAATTTTGGCTTGGGGAGAGTTTCACAATTCACGATAGGGTGGACCATGTTTCATGTATGAGGGAAAACCAGTATATTTTCACATATGCCCTCATGGTCGTAAATATCATACTCCCTCAATGTCATAGTGTTGTTTGAGTGGCTTAGGATCTAAGTTAAGTTTAAAAACCAGTTTGATTGAATTTGGCTTGGGGAGAGTTTCACAATTCACGATAGGGTGGACCATGTTTGATGTATGAGGGAAAACCAGTATATTTTCACATATACCCTCATGGTCGCAAATATCATACTCCCTCAATGTCATAGTGTTTTTTGAAAAGCTTAGGATCTTAGTTAAGTTTTAAAAATAGTTTGATTAAATTTGGGTTGGGGAGAGTTTCACAATTCACGATAGGGTGGACCATGTTTTATGTATGAGGGAAAACCAGTATATTTCCACATATGCCCTCATGGTCGCAAATATCATACTCCCTCAATGTCATACTGTTTTTTGAGTAGCCTAGGATCTTAGTTAAGTTTTAAAAATAGTTTGATTAAATTTGGGTTGGGGAGAGTTTCACAATTCACGATAGGGTGGACCATGTTTCATGTATGAGGGAAAACCAGTATATTTTCACATATGCCCTCATGGTCGTAAATATCATACTCCCTCAATGTCATAGTGTTTTTTGAGTAGCCTACGATCTTAGTTAAGTTTTAAAAATGGTTTGATTAAATTTGGGTTGGGGAGAGTTTCACAATTCACGATAGGGTGGACCATGTTTCATGTATGAGGGAAAACCAGTATATTTTCACATATACCCTCATGGTCGCAAATATCATACTCCCTCAATGTCATAGTGTTTTTTGAGTAGCTTAGGATCTTAGTTAAGTTTTAAAAATAGTTTGATTAAATATGGGTTGGGGAGAGTTTCACAATTCACGATAGGGTGGACCATGTTTCATGTATGAGGGAAAACCAGTATATTTTCACATATGCCCTCATGGTCGTAAATATCATACTCCCTCAATGTCATAGTGTTGTTTGAGTAGCTTAGGATCTTAGTTAAGTTTAAAAACCAGTTTGATTGAATTTGGCTTGGGGAGAGTTTCACAATTCACGATAGGGTGGACCATGTTTGATGTATGAGGGAAAACCAGTATATTTTCACATATGCCCTCATGGTCGTAAATATCATACTCCCTCAATGTCATAGTGTTTTTTGAGTAGCCTAGGATCTTAGTTAAGTTTTAAAAATAGTTTGATTAAATTTGGGTTGGGGAGAGTTTCACAATTCACGATAGGGTGGACCATGTTTCATGTATGAGTGAAAACCAGTATATTTTTACATACGCCCTCATGGCCGCAAATATCATACTCCCTCAATGTCATAGTGTTTTTTGAGTAGCCTAGGATCTTGGTTAAGTTTTAAAATTAGTTTGATTAAATTTGGGTTGGGGAGAGTTTCACAATTCACGATAGGGTGGACCATGTTTGATGTATGAGTGAAAACCAGTATATTTTCACATATGCCCTCATGGTCGCAAATATCATACTCCCTCAATGTCATAGTGTTTTTTGAGTAGCCTACGATCTTAGTTAAGTTTTAAAAATGGTTTGATTAAATTTGGGTTGGGGAGAGTTTCACAATTCACGATAGGGTGGACCATGTTTCATGTATGAGGGAAAACCAGTATATTTTCACATATGCCCTCATGGTCGCAAATAACATACTCCCTCAATGTTATATTTTCACATATACCCTCATGGTCGCAAATATCATACTCCCTCAATGTCATAGTGTTTTTTGAGTAGCCTAGGATCTTAGTTAAGTTTTAAAAATAGTTTGATTAAATTTGGGTTGGGGAGAGTTTCACAATTCACGATAGGGTGGACCATGTTTGATGTATGAGGGAAAACCAGTATATTTCCACATATGCCCTCATGGCCGCAAATATCATACTCCCTCAATGTCATAGTGTTTTTTGAGTATCTTAGGATCTTAGTTAAGTTTAAAAACCAGTTTGATTAATTTTGGCTTGGGGAGAGTTTCACAATTCACGATAGGGTGGACCATGTTTCATGTATGAGGGAAAACCAGTATATTTTCACATATGCCCTCATGGTCGTAAATATCATACTCCCTCAATGTCATAGTGTTGTTTGAGTGGCTTAGGATCTAAGTTAAGTTTAAAAACCAGTTTGATTGAATTTGGCTTGGGGAGAGTTTCACAATTCACGATAGGGTGGACCATGTTTGATGTATGAGGGAAAACCAGTATATTTTCACATATACCCTCATGGTCGCAAATATCATACTCCCTCAATGTCATAGTGTTTTTTGAAAAGCTTAGGATCTTAGTTAAGTTTTAAAAATAGTTTGATTAAATTTGGGTTGGGGAGAGTTTCACAATTCACGATAGGGTGGACCATGTTTCATGTATGAGGGAAAACCAGTATATTTTCACATATGCCCTCATGGTCGTAAATATCATACTCCCTCAATGTCATAGTGTTGTTTGAGTAGCTTAGGATCTTAGTTAAGTTTAAAAACCAGTTTGATTGAATTTGGCTTGGGGAGAGTTTCACAATTCACGATAGGGTGGACCATGTTTCATGTATGAGGGAAAACCAGTATATTTTCACATACGCCCTCATGGCCGCAAATATCATACTCCCTCAATGTCATAGTGTTTCTTGAGTAGCCTAGGATCTTAGTTGAGTTTTAAAAATAGTTTGATTAAATTTGGGTTGGGGAGAGTTTCACAATTCACGATAGGGTGGACCATGTTTTATGTATGAGGGAAAACCAGTATATTTCCACATATGCCCTCATGGTCGCAAATATCATACTCCCTCAATGTCATACTGTTTTTTGAGTAGCCTAGGATCTTAGTTAAGTTTTAAAAATAGTTTGATTAAATTTGGGTTGGGGAGAGTTTCACAATTCACGATAGGGTGGACCATGTTTCATGTATGAGGGAAAACCAGTATATTTTCACATATGCCCTCATGGTCGTAAATATCATACTCCCTCAATGTCATAGTGTTTTTTGAGTAGCCTACGATCTTAGTTAAGTTTTAAAAATGGTTTGATTAAATTTGGGTTGGGGAGAGTTTCACAATTCACGATAGGGTGGACCATGTTTCATGTATGAGGGAAAACCAGTATATTTTCACATATGCCCTCATGGTCGCAAATATCATACTCCCTCAATGTTATAGTGATTTTTGAGTAGCTCAGGATCTTAGTTAAGTTTTAAAAATAGTTTGATTAAATTTGGGTTGGGGAGAGTTTCACAATTCACGATAGGGTGGACCATGTTTCATGTATGAGGGAAAACCAGTATATTTTCACATATACCCTCATGGTCGCAAATATCATACTCCCTCAATGTCATAGTGTTTTTTGAGTAGCCTAGGATCTTAGTTAAGTTTTAAGAATAGTTTGATTAAATTTGGGTTGGGGAGAGTTTCACAATTCACGATAGGGTGGACCATGTTTGATGTATGAGGGAAAACCAGTATATTTCCACATATGCCCTCATGGCCGCAAATATCATACTCCCTCAATGTCATAGTGTTTTTTGAGTAGCTTAGGATCTTAGTTAAGTTTAAAAACCAGTTTGATTAATTTTGGCTTGGGGAGAGTTTCACAATTCACGATAGGGTGGACCATGTTTCATGTATGAGGGAAAACCAGTATATTTTTACATATGCCCTCATGGCCGCAAATATCATACTCTCTCAATGTCATAGTGTTTTTTGAGTAGCCTAGGATCTTAGTTAAGTTTTAGAAATAGTTTGATTAAATTTGGGTTGGGGAGAGTTTCACAATTTACGATAGGGTGGACCATGTTTGATGTATGAGGCAAAACCAGTATATTTTCACATATGCCCTCATGGCCGCAAATATCATACTCCCTCAATGTCATAGTGTTTTTTGAGTAGCCTAGGATCTTAGTTAAGTTTTAAAAATAGTTTGATTAAATTTGGGTTGGGGAGAGTTTCACAGTTCACGATAGGGTGGACCATGTTTGATGTATGAGGGAAAACCAGTATATTTTCACATATGCCCTCATGGCCGCAAATATCATACTCCCTCAATGTCATAGTGTTTTTTGAGTAGCCTAGGATCTTAGTTAAGTTTTAAAAATAGTTTGATTAAATTTGGGTTGGGGAGAGTTTCACAATTCACGATAGGGTGGACCATGTTTCATGTATGAGTGAAAACCAGTATATTTTTACATACGCCCTCATGGCCGCAAATATCATACTCCCTCAATGTCATAGTGTTTTTTGAGTAGCCTAGGATCTTGGTTAAGTTTTAAAATTAGTTTGATTAAATTTGGGTTGGGGAGAGTTTCACAATTCACGATAGGGTGGACCATGTTTGATGTATGAGTGAAAACCAGTATATTTTCACATATGCCCTCATGGTCGCAAATATCATACTCCCTCAATGTCATAGTGTTTTTTGAGTAGCCTACGATCTTAGTTAAGTTTTAAAAATGGTTTGATTAAATTTGGGTTGGGGAGAGTTTCACAATTCACGATAGGGTGGACCATGTTTCATGTATGAGGGAAAACCAGTATATTTTCACATATGCCCTCATGGTCGCAAATAACATACTCCCTCAATGTTATATTTTCACATATACCCTCATGGTCGCAAATATCATACTCCCTCAATGTCATAGTGTTTTTTGAGTAGCCTAGGATCTTAGTTAAGTTTTAAAAATAGTTTGATTAAATTTGGGTTGGGGAGAGTTTCACAATTCACGATAGGGTGGACCATGTTTGATGTATGAGGGAAAACCAGTATATTTCCACATATGCCCTCATGGCCGCAAATATCATACTCCCTCAATGTCATAGTGTTTTTTGAGTATCTTAGGATCTTAGTTAAGTTTAAAAACCAGTTTGATTAATTTTGGCTTGGGGAGAGTTTCACAATTCACGATAGGGTGGACCATGTTTCATGTATGAGGGAAAACCAGTATATTTTCACATATGCCCTCATGGTCGTAAATATCATACTCCCTCAATGTCATAGTGTTGTTTGAGTGGCTTAGGATCTAAGTTAAGTTTAAAAACCAGTTTGATTGAATTTGGCTTGGGGAGAGTTTCACAATTCACGATAGGGTGGACCATGTTTGATGTATGAGGGAAAACCAGTATATTTTCACATATACCCTCATGGTCGCAAATATCATACTCCCTCAATGTCATAGTGTTTTTTGAAAAGCTTAGGATCTTAGTTAAGTTTTAAAAATAGTTTGATTAAATTTGGGTTGGGGAGAGTTTCACAATTCACGATAGGGTGGACCATGTTTCATGTATGAGGGAAAACCAGTATATTTTCACATATGCCCTCATGGTCGTAAATATCATACTCCCTCAATGTCATAGTGTTGTTTGAGTAGCTTAGGATCTTAGTTAAGTTTAAAAACCAGTTTGATTGAATTTGGCTTGGGGAGAGTTTCACAATTCACGATAGGGTGGACCATGTTTCATGTATGAGGGAAAACCAGTATATTTTCACATACGCCCTCATGGCCGCAAATATCATACTCCCTCAATGTCA
The DNA here is from genome assembly GCF_029784165.1 of Wyeomyia smithii. Lineage (NCBI taxonomy): Eukaryota > Metazoa > Arthropoda > Insecta > Diptera > Culicidae > Wyeomyia > Wyeomyia smithii. The sequence continues at coordinate 167,997,047 of NC_073694.1, forward strand.
TAGTGTTTCTTGAGTAGCCTAGGATCTTAGTTGAGTTTTAAAAATAGTTTGATTAAATTTGGGTTGGGGAGAGTTTCACAATTCACGATAGGGTGGACCATGTTTTATGTATGAGGGAAAACCAGTATATTTCCACATATGCCCTCATGGTCGCAAATATCATACTCCCTCAATGTCATACTGTTTTTTGAGTAGCCTAGGATCTTAGTTAAGTTTTAAAAATAGTTTGATTAAATTTGGGTTGGGGAGAGTTTCACAATTCACGATAGGGTGGACCATGTTTCATGTATGAGGGAAAACCAGTATATTTTCACATATGCCCTCATGGTCGTAAATATCATACTCCCTCAATGTCATAGTGTTTTTTGAGTAGCCTACGATCTTAGTTAAGTTTTAAAAATGGTTTGATTAAATTTGGGTTGGGGAGAGTTTCACAATTCACGATAGGGTGGACCATGTTTCATGTATGAGGGAAAACCAGTATATTTTCACATATGCCCTCATGGTCGCAAATATCATACTCCCTCAATGTTATAGTGATTTTTGAGTAGCTCAGGATCTTAGTTAAGTTTTAAAAATAGTTTGATTAAATTTGGGTTGGGGAGAGTTTCACAATTCACGATAGGGTGGACCATGTTTCATGTATGAGGGAAAACCAGTATATTTTCACATATACCCTCATGGTCGCAAATATCATACTCCCTCAATGTCATAGTGTTTTTTGAGTAGCCTAGGATCTTAGTTAAGTTTTAAGAATAGTTTGATTAAATTTGGGTTGGGGAGAGTTTCACAATTCACGATAGGGTGGACCATGTTTGATGTATGAGGGAAAACCAGTATATTTCCACATATGCCCTCATGGCCGCAAATATCATACTCCCTCAATGTCATAGTGTTTTTTGAGTAGCTTAGGATCTTAGTTAAGTTTAAAAACCAGTTTGATTAATTTTGGCTTGGGGAGAGTTTCACAATTCACGATAGGGTGGACCATGTTTCATGTATGAGGGAAAACCAGTATATTTTTACATATGCCCTCATGGCCGCAAATATCATACTCTCTCAATGTCATAGTGTTTTTTGAGTAGCCTAGGATCTTAGTTAAGTTTTAGAAATAGTTTGATTAAATTTGGGTTGGGGAGAGTTTCACAATTTACGATAGGGTGGACCATGTTTGATGTATGAGGCAAAACCAGTATATTTTCACATATGCCCTCATGGCCGCAAATATCATACTCCCTCAATGTCATAGTGTTTTTTGAGTAGCCTAGGATCTTAGTTAAGTTTTAAAAATAGTTTGATTAAATTTGGGTTGGGGAGAGTTTCACAGTTCACGATAGGGTGGACCATGTTTGATGTATGAGGGAAAACCAGTATATTTTCACATATGCCCTCATGGCCGCAAATATCATACTCCCTCAATGTCATAGTGTTTTTTGAGTAGCCTAGGATCTTAGTTAAGTTTTAAAAATAGTTTGATTAAATTTGGGTTGGGGAGAGTTTCACAATTTACGATAGGGTGGACCATGTTTGATGTATGAGGCAAAACCAGTATATTTTCACATATGCCCTCATGGCCGCAAATATCATACTCCTTCAATGTCATAGTGTTTTTTGAGTAGCCTAGGATCTTAGTTAAGTTTTAAAAATAGTTTGATTAAATTTGGGTTGGGGAGAGTTTCACAATTCACGATAGGGTGGACCATGTATAAAACTGTGGGGCAAGCCTTTTTATCTCGTATGTTTTTTGTTCCGGCCACTGGTTATTGTATGTGCTGCTTTCCGTTGAATTATTTCGCGAAACATTTCATTCAGGCGAAATATTTCATTTTTGGTAGGTAGAAATTGGGTAGGCGATTTCACCCAACTCTTTATGTTTTATGCTGATTTACGCGGCTTTTGACTGCGAAATATTTCAATGTCGTCTTTCTATATACGAACATATGAATAGAACGTATTGCAATATTTCTACTTCATCGCCATATTTGGCGCGCTACTTCAGTCTGAAATCTAGTATTGTCGTTCCCAGTTCGTTCATACCAAGGCGCCTATTCACATAATCAATAACCATAAAACATGCCTGAAACCTAGTTTGGGATATAGTCACGACCGTATGGAGTATCGTTAAACCATATGAAAACAGGTGATAGATTTATGGTTAATGATAAAGCGAGTATACTATGCAAATAAGCTTTGGTTACACGGAATATTGCCACCAGCAACAGTGGTGGCGCTAATGTGCTTTCGTGATGACATTTCGTTTTGTTTGGTATTGGTTTCGTCAAGAGAGTCGGAAGTGTGCAATTATTTGATGTCGGAACACCGTCGATGAGAATTTTTCGAAATTCTTCCACCGTTTACCCAGTTTGAGAAATTAAAGTCTACCTTCGTTGTCACCAAGCTAGGGGTAGCCCAGACGTCATTACATTTGAAGTTCAACGAAGATGATAGAGAGCAGCTGTACAAAGCTTTGTACTTTCTGGAAAAGCAGCGGAACAAATGCCTGGAGAACAAGGTGCGAACAAGGTACAGGTCTCCAATCGATGCAAACGAAAAATATCAAAAATTGATGTTAAAAATCTGAACTGCGCAAGGCTCAAAAACAGAAGACACAAGACGGGAAACTGCTCCAGTTAGTGAAAAATAACGCATAACTCCGAATAGCCTCCTAAACTCGACCTGAAGAACATCGATAACTAGAAGATATAACAATGAGAAGACGAAAAAATTGCCATTAACACAGATCTGATGAGTCCAGCTGCTCTGCGATACATTCAAAAGACGAACATCCCTGCCCTCTCCAGCAAAAACGGTATGTCGATGAAATTCTGATGTCGTTATTGAGCCAAGGTTAAGTAAGCCGATTCTAAATCGCCTGGAATCAAAGACATAAAACTTCTCAAAACAAGAACGGGTAATTTGGATCGACGAAATGGCGGTTAATGCGTAACTTGTATATAACGCGAAATCTAAGATATTTGTCGATTTTCCGGATGATGGTATTAAACGAAAAATCGAGACGAACAACCCGTTAGTTCTTGCCAACGAAGAAGTGACTATGATGGTTAGTGCAATGTGTCCTTTACAACACGAGAGACAAACGGGCCAAGCATACAATCTAGAGAAAGCCAAATCTCGGAGATTCAAACAGATAAAATAGAAATGTACAAAATCATAAAGCATCACAAAATATGAATCATAATCATGAATTAATTTAAACTCAACTTTCACCGCATTTACTGAAGAATGCCAAAAATATGCTAACTAAACATAACGCCTTGTTTGAGGTTAAAATTGCTTCATTTTCCCACATGAACGAACTGTATGATGTGGATCATCTAGCGACTTCTCAATTGGTTCCAAAGCTTACAAAAAAAACGTAAACCTGGCTCCGTTCACAAACATGAAAGTTGCTCAAGCAGCGAAAACGTTGAACACTTCTGTGGCAAAAGGCATTGAATATTATGTACAGTCAGGAGATCTTTCCAAACAAGAATTAGAAACAGCTTCGTTTGCCGAATTCCATGACAAATTATTTGATTCATTAAATTCCAGAGGTGTTACAAGTTCGTCAAAGGTGTGTTTCCGCTAATACTATTTGCTTGGTTGTCCTATGTTACGTTTTGGTTAGGGTAATGAAGGTATACTGGGCAGAAAATGTGTAAAATATATCACGTGTCCAAAATTGTTTCATTATCATATTCTCTCTTTTCATCACCATTTTTTTTATAGTCAGATCGAAGTTTTTTAAAACGCACCTTCATTCTGAATTTCTGGAGCAGTTATGCGTTAATATTAACATTTTAACACATAGGAACATACATTTTATTTTTAGAAACTTAGCCGATGAGAGGAGCAATAGCGGAGAACTCACCACGTTGTAAGTTTCCCGACCGACGAGACACTTGAGAAGATGTACGAGTTACACATGCTTTAATCCCAAACAGCTACTACTGACTACTAACACTTGATTACAAAATAATATCAATACATTTGCTGCCCATAATTCAAAAATTGGCTAATATGCCATTTTTACTAAAATCGAGAAAACAGTTTCTTGTGATGGTAAACACCCTAAACAAGGTCCCTACGGAAGCCGATTGTCAAAAAATGCATTTGGGAAGGCAGTAAATGTGAAACAATTTTGGCTAATATCCAAAATAATTGAGAAGTTGGCTAATGTTCAATATGTTTCTACCTGTAGCATGTTCACGAACCAGTGTATTATTACTAAACTTTGTTTCGTCCGGTCACTGATTCGAATCAACCCCACACTCTCTGAGGTTGGTCACCTCAGGCGTTTGGTTAACGTCTATGAATAAAAGGCAGAAAGTCATTTTTTGGTTTCTCTCAATTCTACAAAAATTGTGACAAAACGTGAATAAGGATGCTTGGCTAGTGTAACATGTGGAGAACATTTGGATTGCGAATTAATTGAAGAATAGGAGCTAAATATGGGTGGTCTTTCAGAAATCAGCAATGATGCTGCAGATACTGCCTCGGTTTTCTATGTCGTCGGTATGCGACTCCATCAACAGAATCCTTGGACTAAAGATTAAACGCCTTTCCTAGTTATCTTTTATAATCTTCTTTCCTTTTAGTTTCAGTTTTTCTTTCAGTAAAATCGTTTTAATTGAGAAAAAATGCATTTTTTACAAAATTTTCAATTTTTAGTCAATCATAATCAAAGAAGAGGGAGGGGGGAATAAAAAACGTGACGTAATTCAGAGGGGAGGGGCAAGGAAGTTGTGACAGTTTGAAACTAGGACATGGGGTTTGTTTGTCCGAATTTTGCGTGACAACAATAATGGAAGGTTCCTATTTGGCATCTCTTTCTTACTTGCGTCGTAAATTGCGATGTCGTTTGTTTATTCCTGGGAAGATTTCTAATGACCCAGTGGAATAAAAAAATCACTAATTGGGTTGCTTAGCTATTCACGGAAAACAGCTAAAAGAGAGAAATTTCCTGAGCAAAACGTGATTTCTGTACGTTTGCTATCATTGCTCTTCGATTTTTAAATCAAATCAAAATCGCCACAATGACAGTTGCAGGGCTGAAAGTGGTTAAACTGGTAAGAAAAAGTGACTTTAGTGACAAAAATTTCTAAAAAAGCGACCAAAAAGTGACTTCAAAGCTTGAAAAAAGTGACTTAAGAACTTGACAAAAAGTGAAAAAGTTTTTTCTGATTGTCTGCATAAATCGTTCAAAAGGGAACAGTTTTTTCCAAAAATCATGTGGAATTTTACAAGAAATTAAAGTAAATATTTGCATAACAGAACATTACGCTAAAATATGAAAAACGTTGACAAACCGATTAAGCTAAGAGCGGTGATGACAATTCAACAAATCAGGAGGCCTCTCAGTATAAAAAAGCAGAGATAAAAGACACTATAGAGCATTTCCAATTTAAAGCAAAGAGAATCGAATCCAACACAAAGGGAAAAGCTGTTTTTGCTCTGCCAATTAAAAAATTAAAAAATATCCGCTGAAGCGTAGTTTTATACTGTTTTCCGATGAGTTACTTATTGTTTCATGAGAAAAAAATATTTTTTTCCTTAACTAATGAACACCTTCCAGATTTTCTAATGTTTCTAAGGACCCTAACCCTGTAAAACATTGAGTAGGGAATTTGCAAAGCTAACACTTGCATGAACTTGCACATACAACTAACTCTTCATGATGCAGCCGATCGATTACGGTGCCAATGGAATGTATAGGAACAAATTGAGCTTCGAATTTTTTCATCGGTCAAAAAAATAAACCTTTGATCACTACGAGCGTGAAAAAATCCAATTAAGCTGAAATTTTGCATCCAAAGGTGAGAACACACAACTTTTAGCTCTACCGCTAAACGAAACTCGAAGGACTATATTTTTTTCAGACATTCCATTGGCCTCAGCTAAAAAGTTCCCAGAAAATCTTTTTTTTTCAAAAAAAAAACTCATAGACATTTTAATAATTTTATTATTTTAATGCAAGACATTTTGCATAAAAAATATATCGACACATTCATGCAAATTTTTTACTTCGGAAAGTCGATTTTCTTCTCTAATGTTTGGTTCTGAAATAAATTGACTTCATCTAAAATTGCTGAGATATTCATGACAATCAGTGGCAAAACGCTGGGTAACACCCGGGCGGAAAATTTGCAAGTCAACACCCTCCCTCCTGGTTGCAGTAAATTCATCTTGTAATCAGTAATTGTAATTTATTATATTTTCAAATGAAATAATAACAGAATTTAAAGCAAAGCAAAGCCTTGGTGCTACATTCCGTATCGGAACTCGACCTGCTGTTCATTTTACATAGACATCGCAGCCAACTGGTTTAGTGAACAGGACAATAGCGGGTCTAGCGCTACGATCCTACTGACACTAATATTCTCACCCGAACCGGGATTCGAACCTGCGACGACTGGCTTGTTAGACCACCATCGTACCCAAAAACAGATGGAAGGGAATAGCAGCATTTAGCAGTTTAATACAAATTCATGTGTTAGCCGATTTTAACACGTCTTGGTATAGCAACAACAGATTGTCCGTTAACATCATCAAAATCAGTAGAGAAAGCACGGTCGTTTTCAATTGACAATTGGTAATTGATAGCAATTGATAATTTGATTTTATTTGATCACTGTTGAGCTGAAACTCTGTTTGGAGCATGAGGCAGAGACCCATCAGGTATTTTATTTTTTTTTCTATTTCCCATGTACGCGTAAGTTCTTAACGTCAAATTTGTTAAAAATAGCCTTTTTTAAACGGGTCGCAAATGTCAATCCGGACGTTTCCGAATGAGATATTAACAAGAATATGCTCGTGATGATATGAACTTTCATTCCCCCGAAGATTTTATGATAGGATTCCACGGAATTTTTACCTTTTTTTGATATTGAAAAAGCTTGAAAATACAGAAAAATCACTTATTTCGAAAAGTTTCTTAGAGTAGTTATAATTTTTTAGTGCCGGAATTTCTATCAATCGGTTTACTGGAATTGAACATAGAGAACTCATTTACTGCAAAACATTGATCAAATGTCATTTTTTGACGCCTGGCACAAGTTGTTAGTACCAATGATTCGATTCCCAAAAAAGAAGCTTGAAAATTTGTCAATGTTTAAAGAAAGAAGCTTGAAAATTTGTCAATGTTTACAGCACTCTCAGCATATGTAAATGCAGTTAAAACTTAATCGAGTGATTCCATTTCGCAAAGCATTTATTCAAGCTGCAGAAAAAATATAGCGGCACCAAAAAGCCTAGAAAATTTTTTTTTCTTATTTTGGCAAGCTTTTTGTTCTAGGCACTCCTCTGGTCGTTCCTAAAAGTTTTGAGGCCCCTAGTAAATGTGCGTCAAAACGCCGCAGAATAATTGCGAGCTGGGTTCGTCGCTTCTACGTTCGTTGCTTAACTTATTTAAATCTCTGAAAAAGTTATCTTTGCTAGGAGCATCAAAATTCAAAGGAATGGTTGAAAAGCTAGAATCATTCATTTTTTCCAATTTTGAACAAAACCTGTGTTTACCAGTTTAATTATTCTCTCTGATGGCACCCATGAAGATGACACTCATGAAAAATATGCTCATTGATTTCACGCAATCGACCTTCTTTTTTTCAAAAATTGAGAATTGGGCAAGGCAAATTTTAGTCGAAAAAGAATAAAAATTAAAAAATTGTAGACATTTAAAATTTTGTCATGATGGCTAACTTATTGTTTATAATGAACCATTATTAAATTCGATCGAGATATTGAAGTCAATAGCATAAAATCATTGCCTATATCGTGGTAGGACGTTATTAATGTGTGATATTTCTTTGAAACGATTCTCTCATTTTTCTCCGAGGTGGTCCTTTAGGTTGAAAATTACAAAAATATGTTTTTAGCAAGTGTAAACAGTCAACATTTTCCGTACAGCTTGAACATTACGTTTGGAATGCGACACGACTTCAACTGAGGCGTATTTGCAGTCATTTTTTTTGTTTTTTGAAGAAATAAATCTTATCTACAACTTAGCCAAAACCGTTCTGGCTTTTAAAATATTTTTATCATCCATTACCATTTAACAATTTTACAAAAAAAATTTCAAAAGTTAGTCGTGACTCAAAAAAAATTAATACCGCAGAATAATATGTTTAGCCTATAGGAACACTTGTGCAAAGTTCCAGCCAGATCAAAAATGAGAATTGAAAAAATATTAGAATTCTCCTATGTTGCTAGTAATTGCTCAACAGCAATATCAATTTCACAGAAATATACCTCTTGTATGAGTATCCTTGTATACGAATCGGCACGGTGATCCCAACTGGATATTTAAAAAGAACAAAGTCAATGATCATTGCGCACTCTAATGAGATGGATGAGAATTGAAATTATTCAGCACAAGCTACTATAGAGCTCTAATGTACAAGACCCAGTGGTGATTGATTCGGCAGTTTGGAAACAAATAAAGTTTGCGACCGCTTTCCTTAACCACGCCTCTGGAATGCAGCAAAGTCAATGTCACAGCAACACGTTCCATACTCGAACAGAGAACAAATTTAGTTGACACGACAAGAACTGTACAAAAAAGTGCTGGATTGCATAGTTGAACGCAAGATCAGTTTCAGTCGCTTATCAAGTCCAAATTTCGTCAAGCTTTTGTTTTATTTTTTAATAAGGGGATTGTTAGTAGTTTTAGTAGTTTTATGATAAATATTAGTATAATCAGTAAGTGTGTCCAATCACAAATGGTGATTTCTCAACACTAAACATCGCAACCATTGAAGTAGAGCTAGAATTCGACAAATAATTTATTCGTTAGGAAAACTGTAAAGTCAGCCTTGTGTGTCACTATTTAGTCCTCAATTTGTTTAATCAAAAAATACATCAAATTAAAAATAGTTATAAATAGTAAAATAAATAGTAAAACTTGTTTTGAATTGTTCTTTTTGAATCAAACAGTTTCTAACATGCATATATGAATTTATGATTGATTCTTTCACTAAAATAACGTTTTATTGAAATTATTGGCAACATTCGTTCCCAAATTACAGACCGTACCGGACTTGGAGCCGAACCGGAACGAAACCAAACGAACTGCACCCTAAACGGACCGCAACAGAACAATAAACAATATCGCACGCTAGCAGTCTCGATCAACTAGATTATTAGTTGAGAGAATTCGTTATTGATATTGTTTTTTGGCACATTTTGCATGTTGTAGGATAAGTACAACGATACACCGTGCCCCAGTGCTGAGTTGAGAAAATTTCCAGCTCGAAAAGATCCTCAACCTGATCGGGATCGAACCCGACATCACAACCGTGTGCGAGAGCTAGCCGACCGACATCGCTAACCACAGAACCACGAGGACCAGGCTCTTTAACACTTGCGTACCCGACCCCTCCGCATCCGAAAACATGAAAATCCTTTTACCTGCCATTCCACGAGATTTGAACCGATTTTGATCGAACCTTTTTCAAAAGATCATAAATTTATCGTAGTTTTTAGGACAGTAGAAGACAATTCGAAATTTTCCGTTGTTCCGGATTTATCGAGGGGAACCGTGGGGTAAGTACCCTTCCAGAGACACAGGCTAGAATAAAAATGGTAGCGAAACCTTGCTTGCGACTTATCAAACTTTAAGTTTTTGCAAATCAACACTATTGGCTATCGGTATTTGGCTGTTTAAGGAATTGCATTCAAATCTTTCCCGTTTCGAAAATTTTCTCTTAGTGCCAGAAAGTCGGTTATTCCTGAAAAAATTTTTTTTGAGAGAACAGATCTCGACGTATCATGCATATCTGAGATATTTGGCATCAAAAATTTCATTTTTAGCAAAACAATCCAATTGTGCGAATTTTACGGTGTGCTTGGGGTAGCACCACATACTTAGACATACGTAACACTGGCGATTTTTTTTTTGGTACTCTTTGCCCCACATCACCCGGTACCAACACCAGTATGAACTGGTCGACGAAAATGAACGGAATGAATTTTCTTCATCGCAGCTCTACTCGAACCCTCAACAAAATCCCTTACAAAACTGTCAAAAAGTTGTTTACAAAGTCAATGCTGCATTTTTCGAGTGGAAACGAGACAAATGCAGGGCTGCGCAGGTACACAACCTCCATAAACTACTCAAACAGAGGTTTTTTACAGAGGTTGGTACTTTCAAGTGGTTCATTTTGTACCAACTTTTTTGGAAGATTTCTTCCTGAGTGTTACGTATGTCTTATGTATGTGGTAGCACCACATACATAAGACATACGTAACACTGGCGTTTTTTTTGGTACACGTTGCCCCATAGTACTCCGTACCTCGTTATGTCTAGCTGCTCGACAAATAATGAACAAAATCTCGCGTAATTTTTCAAAGCGACCTATCTAACATTGAGAGACTCTATTTGTTTACTTTCTCTTTGATCAATAATTGTGTTATTTTTTTCATATTTCATAACACTCAATGCATAGTAAGCAAGACAGTATCACTATCTTTCGATTAAGGGGAAGAAAGCTTAGAAAATATATATAATGACGACGTAATTAACGAAACAAAGTGAGAGAGGAGAGAATCTGTCATTGTTACTTAGGTCCCTTCGAAAAATTACGCGAGAAATGAATTTTCTTTTTCTCGGCTTTATCGAGCCTCAGAGAAATCAGATAAGGAACTATCAAAAAGTTATTTACAAAATGGACAGGGTGGCACCATTCGAGTAGTTCATTTTGTACCAACTTTTTTTGAAGATTTCTTCCTGAGTGTTACGTATGTCTTCTGTTCGGCAAATTAAATTTTCACCGAATATTGGAAAAAAACTACTGGACCAACTATAGAGCTGTCAATTTTTTTCTTTTCGTTGTTCTCGTTCTGATTGTCAAGTCACATTCTCGGTTCCGTTTGAACATTGAAGTTCCTACGAAAAAATGGAGGAGTTTCTCCAACAACTTCAGCTGAAAAATGATCGCAGAGTACAAATTTTTCGTAAGTATATAATAACAAAATTTGTAAATATTTTAGGCATCAAACCATCACATAATTTACATAATTTACATAATTTACATAACATAATCACATAACTTCCGAGCATCTGTTGCATGCTACGTAAATAGTTTACACCGCCTTGTTAATGGACACATCCGGAAGATCTTCGGCTTTGAATCTATGAGCACAACTGACATGAAGGTTAATTGATTTTTACCCTGACAAATTAGATTTTTTTAATAGGTAAAATTTTTAAGAATATTTGAATAAAAATATATTTTTTTATCAAAACAATGTTACATCATATTTCTGGTTTACTTGAATAATTAAAAGTGAACAAATAACAAATACCACAGATCTTTCGGTATTGTCTTACACAACTTACAGATTTGATCGGTGGTTTTGGCAACTAATTGCATTTGCCGCTTTCACAAATTAGGTCGGTAATAATGACAAGAAGCAACAAAAATTTGATTACTGATTGATCGGTAGTGGTTTATATTACCGAACGTTTTACCGAGCGCTCAGCTGTTGAAAAGTCGGTGAAAAAAGACGAATTCAGTGATTTAATATAAGTGTGTATGTGGTAGCACTCCAGGCCAATACTTGGTCAAAATCATACGAATAAAGAAGGGTTCTGACAGCAGTTAGGTTGGCTTCAGGTCAAAACTAGCAGAAATCAGAGACAGAGATATGCGAAGAGAATACTGTGAGCCAAACAGACATGTCAAAATCCAAGCCAAACGAACAAGAAAGATAACACATTGAAAGGTGTTGCAATCAACTACAATAGAGGAAATATTTATTTTCACACGTTTTTTTATGTTTTATTATTAAACAATGAATTGAGAATGCTCCAAAATTGGTTTATCACAGAGATTTTAATCGGTATAACAGGGATCATCGAGGTGGGTGAGGAAGAAAAGTAAGAAGCCAGATGTCTCCCCTTAGGTCAAAACGAGGTGAGCTGGTGGAATAAAGAAATTCGCTATATGAGTGTGAACTCTAAAGCCTGTATTACACTCTTTGACCAGTGGTGAAATATTTGACTTTCTGACATAATGGTCAAATTTGTTTGACATCATGGTTGTTGTTTGCCCGTGTTTGCCCCATGTAGAAATTGGAGAGTGACAAAAAATTGTCTTTGACCCCATTTTGATCTGTCAAAAAGTAACAAATATTTGACGCTTGGTCAAAAAGTGTACACACAAAGGAAATATTACCAAGTGAACACGTAAAAACAACGTAAATTTAGGTAAACCTGAATGTTTCACTTGTTTAGTTAAATAATACGCATAGAAATAGATGAAAACAACGCAACAGCTTAATAAAATGCGAATACCTAGTTTTAGGGAAAAATTTGCATGGAGTTTTTGATATTGATGTTGATGATTCAAGGTATTCAATTTTACCTAAATGATGACTTCCGTGCAGGTACTCAAAAGTGGGTGAATCACTTTCACCTAATAGTACCTTCCCGCAAAGAAGGACTGATTTGCGTCAAAAATACGTAATTTGGGCTGTTTTATTTTTCTGTGTATTTGAGCCCTAATGAGAGTTTCGAGTTAGTGAAATGTTTCATCATCATTCAACAATAACAGTTAAAGTGAACCATTCTAACAAAATGCTTCAACATTGCCGAAGCTTACACCAATCCTAACGCGATTTTCTATGCTTGTTGCCAAACTGTCAACATAAGGCGAAGAGAAAAATTGTACCACTTCCTGATGTGGCTCAGATAAATCACGTCCGCTTCATAAATGTAGAATATTCAAATTTAGTCTTCGGTTTGAATCGCAGTGTGATCGTTTTTTGACGGAAGCAGGTGCTGTATAGTTTATGGAAAAGAACATCATAGTGAAACGGTTAGCCTGCGCGGAGATTAGGACTATGCAAATTTTCGTACGATGGATGCCAAAATAAGTGCATACGTCGCTCGTCTAAAGATCTAAGATAAGGATTCTGCTACACATCTGTGCGATTCAGCTGGGTGGAATAATCTTTCGACGACTTTGTTGATTCAGTTGTCTATTGATACATATTGCCACTGGGAAGCCCCATTGCTCACTGTAATAACTGGATTCGATTGTGCTTCGTTTCGATAAGAAACAAATATATTGTCTAAACTTCAAATCGTGCATGATTATATTTACTTTCACAAGTGTACTCTTATGGATCTACGAAAAGAACACGTATCCGTGCTGCTGCCGATCAACAGTAGCGATTCGACAGCCGGAATTGGTTCAAGGAAGAGCCTAAGAAGGGTTAGTTTATTTTGCTTATTGAGTTTAAGAGATCACTATTCGTAATATTGTTTGTACTTTTCAGCATTGGAATCAGCTGTCCAGATTTCAGAAGAATCTGATATATATCGTGTCGGTGGGGGTTTGTATATTTCTTTTTTTCCTCATACCGTACGACGATGCCGCTAGTAGACAATTGAAGCCGGAACAGCCACTGGAGCATATTCAGATAGCGCCATTCAAAGACCGGGTAAGTGTTGTTTTTATCGAAATTGGGCAAAATTATGCATTATGAAACTATCCGTTTGTTTTCTACGTCTTGCAATACGCTTGCCACAATCGATTTCTAAATTTACAAACTACACTTACAATCACTCCCACGCACTTGAATTGTTCATTTTCACCCCAAATTACAACGCAGCATGAAAATTTGGGCCAGCTCCATCTTGCGGAGGCACAACAGGAACGATCAGATAAGCGCAATTTGCGCTCCACGGAATCTATCGCCTTTGAGGAACCCAAACTGCAAGATGATAACTTTGGCAACGATAACCGTGTCATGGAAAGAAGAAACATTATCGATGAGCCGCCCGTGGCCAATGATGGCAACGGTAATCAGGCGCCTCCGGAGGCTGTTAACCTACGAAGCGACCCTAGTGGCCAACCCAAGGAAATCGTTGATAACGCAGAGAATGTACTGGAGGAGAACCGTCACCCCGAGGGGGTTAAAGATTTTAAGGTAGGAGGCCACTTCAGTATGGGAAAACTTTTTTTGCTGCTTTTGTTTGTGTCTAGTGTGGGTCACATGGTTTTAATGTAAAGTGTTAGGCTGAAAATTCTTTACAATTAGGATAATTATTTTTTTGGATGCTATCTTATTTGAGACCTGAAACAGTATCACTATAACTATGGTTTGAGTCACCATTTGCTTTTTGGTAAATATTAATGCAAAATAGAGCGTTAATCCTTTTCTTTTAAGGCAGACTATCTCGGCACGCATGATGTAAAGCAATAATCTTCGTCATTTTCATGGTTTATTATTGCCAAACTAACAGACAAATTTTTCCCTACAGGGACCCACCAACGAGCGCCAGCGGGCGGTGGTGGATGCGTTTCTACACTCATGGAAAGGCTACAAAGAGTACGCATGGGGACACGACAACCTGAAGCCTATCTCGATGAGCTACTCGGACTGGTTCGGGCTCGGTTTGACCATTGTGGACGGTCTTGATACGATGTACATTATGGACCTGCAGGCGGAGTTCGATGAGTCGCGCAACTGGGTTGAGCAGTATCTGCGCTTCGACGTCAATCGTGACGTGAATTTATTCGAGGTTACTATCCGAGTACTGGGAGGGCTCTTGAGTGCTTACCATCTAAGTGGCGACAAAATGTTTCTCGATAAAGCGCTAGATCTGGGTCAGCGGTTATTGCCCTGTTTTGACTCACCCTCGGGTATTCCCTATTCGGATGTCAACATCGACACGATGAAAGCGCATCCACCAAAGTGGTCCCCGGATAGCTCCACCAGTGAAGTAACAACCATTCAATTGGAGTTCAGGGATCTGTCCAGGAGTACTTTAAATCCAGTGTTTGAAACAGTACATATTTTTTCGAATATGTTTAAAATTTAAAAGTACTTGGTAATCTTTGCTTTTAGGCTGCTTCCAAGGTGAACGTGAAAGTACACGAGTTGGAGAAGAACGAAGGATTAGTGCCAATTTTCATCAACGCCAACACTGGTCAATTTAGAAACTTTGCTACTATTTCTCTCGGGGCGAGGGCAGATTCCTATTACGAGTACCTCCTGAAGCAGTGGCTCCAAACTGGGAGGAAAAACGACGACTTGTGAGTTTTTACCAATAGTTTTCAATGGGAAGCATTGATCAGTTACATTTTGGTTCTCAATCCTACAGTCTGATCGACGACTATCAAACCGCGATTCGAGGCGTGATTAATCAGCTGGTACGAACAACACCGAAGGAAAAGCATCTCTACATCGGGGAACTGATTGGTGGTAAAACTTTTAAGCCTAAAATGGATCACCTCACGTGTTACCTCCCGGGAACATTGCTGCTCGGCTATAAAAACGGCATGCCGAAGTCTCACCTTAAACTGGCCACCGATCTGCTGGAAACGTGCTACCAGACGTACATGAAGCAACCAACACAGCTAGCACCAGAAATTTCCTACTTCAATCTGAACGGCGAATCGGAATATGACATTTACGTCAAGACAAACGATGCCCATAATTTACTGCGACCGGAGTTCGTCGAGAGTTTGTACTACTTCTACGCAATCACCGGTAACAAGACCTACCAGGACATGGGCTGGACAATCTTTGAGGCATTCAATAAATACACCAAGGTAAAGAACGGCTACACGTCCATTGGCAACGTTAAGAACCAGCTCAATACTCGACCGCGTGATATGATGGAGAGTTTCTGGCTGGGCGAGACGCTCAAGTACTTCTATTTACTGTTTAGTGACGATCGATCGGAGATAGACCTCGATAAGTATGTGTTCAACACGGAAGCACATCCTCTGCCTATTCGGCAGGAGTGAATGCTGCCGAGTGGCCTATTGTAAAGTTAGTAGTATACTGTCACTCTTGGGATATTGTTAAATAGTTTGTTTTCTTAAATAGAACTATTCACTTCGATCCATCGCCAATCGGCGTTAGAACCCATTTCCGGTAGGCAAAACAAGTTCAAAATCTTACACAGCTTATTCCGTGCTGGTAAAATATAGTGATTAAACATAGCGAGAAAAGAACATAATATTCAATACTGAAAATAGTAAACCATCAGTATCCACTGTTGCAATAGTCTTTGACCTATTCGGACAAAGAAAACGTTTTCTTTCTCATATATTATTTATATTTTTTACACTTTCGAGTAGATAGTTACAGTAGACAGCATTGTAGTTTAAACTGTTGAACTTTTATTTTAAAACTCATGTTCGAAGTAGGGCGTAAAACAACTTAGCTAAGTACCTAGTTCGTAATGTTAGGTAATTCGCACATGGCAGGATACAATGTGAGATAGTTTCTAAAACAGTCTAGTCACGATATTATTGAGGCAACGTGGTGCAGTCCTACGGTACAGCGCCGCTTGTTGGTGGCGACACCAACCGAACGACGAAGGGAAGGAATTGTTTAGAACTGTAAGGTCTTTGATATTATGATCAATAAAGGTTTATTCGTTGGCTGTCTTTTTAAGCTTGTGTTTTGTTTAAACAGTTGAAAGTCTAAAGGCTAGTGTACTTCCAGTTTGCATTTGTTTTTAGTCAAATCTTCAAGCTCTTTATTTTTAAACAATTTATTTTATCGCTGTATTATTCAATCTTTAGTTCTAGTTCACCAATTTTTAAACCTTCGTGCCAAAAGCAAAACTTTGGTCAATAGTTCTGTTTTATAAATGAGATAAATCAATTCAAAATGTATAGGAAAGCCATGTTTATATACTTTTTGATAAATCTTTGAGAGAGGATATCCCGGCAAATATTCGAGAAATTGTAGTTTCCTTTGTTCTCGGTACTGTAGCAGCTATCGAGGCGTAAACCTCTTTAATTCCGCCTATAAAATTCTCTCCCGCATCCTGTTCCATAATCTAAGGCCATTGCAGGGAGTCTTTGTTTGTGAAAACCAGTGCGGTTTTCGAGCGGAACGGAGTAAAGGTTCGCTTTGAAATAGATCCTTGACAAATTTAGAGAACACAACTTGCAGACACATCATCTGTTTAAAGATTACAGGACGGCGTACGATACAGTGAAACGCTACGGCTAATTATGCTCGAACATAGTTCCCAACAAAAGTTCTCTGGACGATTTCACATCAAGCGTCTAGACAGCAGTTACAATACCAAACGCGTTTGTGACGTTGGATAATCTGAGGCAAGGAAACGGGCTCTCGAACTTGTAGTTTAAAATAGGCTTGGAAGGTGCTGTACGAAGAGCAGCAGCCGATGCGGAGGCGAAAAATTGCTTCGCCAGGCACGACACGAGGAGCTTCTATAGGACGATTAACGGAATCAGGAGCCGGTCCGTGCCAGTACCTGCCATGTGTAATGAGAGGAAGGGGAACCTGATTACTGATAAAAGTAGGAGAGTCGTCGAGAGGAACGGGATAGAAATTGGGGAGGACGGACAAGCTGTGGACTCACTAACATTGGACTAGGTGAAGATCGCTTGCAAAGAGCCGAGGAACTACAAAGCCACTGGGAAGGACGGCTTACCTACTGAATTTTTCGAAGTCGGGTTCGAGCGGCTTTGTAGTGCAATTCACCAGATTATCCTAAGGGGTTTGGTCTGAGGAACAACTAACTTTGGACTCATATGACTTATCTACAAGAAGTGACATAGACTCGACTCTAGTAATTATCGATGCATAACGCTCCTCAATTCCGCTTATAAAATTCTCTCCCGTATCCCGTTCCAGCAACTGAGTCGTTGCAGGAAGCATGTGGGATTGATTTAATTGGTGTTATCCGTAGAGCAGTTGAGGCATTTCGGCTCTCAAAAGGGAATAAACAACGTCAAAACGAAGTACATGGTGGCTGGCAGGGAGCGTGCAAGTCCTGCGGATTTTTGTGCTGCTGTGGAGATGGATGGGGTTACTTTCGAAGTGGTCGACGAATTTGTTTATCTTGGTACCCTCGTGACATGTGACAACAAGGTGAAGAGTTCGTCTCTCGCGGCGGCGAGCAGGGCTTATTACGGATTTCGTAGCCAGCTTAGGTCCCGTAGTCTACAGATCCGTACGAAATAATGACTGGCGAAGATAATATTTATGAGATTGTAACGGGAGGTAGAGGGGGTGGAAATGAGAAAAGATAGCCGTGAAGGGGCGACTATTGAATGTTTTCTGAAACTCCCGTTGCCCGGCGGGGACTCCTCAGAGCGGGTACTTTCACCTCCGTAAACCTCAAACGAACACCTGAGCCACAACACGAAATTGTACGAAAATACTTTTCGAAACAAAATGGACCAATCTAAGAGAAAACTAATGGATAGGGAAGCGTCCAATCTAGGTATCCATCCCTATGCTACACAATCCGAAACCGAAACTCAACGAACACTCTCTTTTGAAGATCTGCAAGGCCTAGTTCCTCGAAGCAAACATTCGCTAGTACATTTAACAAATCTATATTATTCGGTCCTCACTTTTGCTTAGGTCTAAGGTTAGTAATTACATCGGGTTCATCTTACTTGAGCTCAAGGTTTTTCCACATTTTCTGCATTTAATCTACTATCAGCATAGTTGTCGATGGGGACAGCTAAGTCGTAATCTGCCTCCCACGCGTTCGTGCGCCGGCGGCTAAAAATCCATTAGTTGAAGCGAAAATCCGCCACCTCGTGGCGAGTAGATGGGCTCGTATGCTCGTGATGCACAAGCTGGCATACAATATGTTTCCAAGCGAGCGGGATAAGGGTTCTCCACCAACCGCGTCGCGTGCAATGTTCTTGCAGATGCGGTAAGTCGTCGTTTTACTCGATGATCAGCTTTCACCACCTTTCTCCTCCGTCGGTGGGGCCGTCGCTGGGCCTGATTTTTAGCGGGGCAGCGAAACAGGTAGTCTTCTAGCAACGGGTGGACTGATCACCTTGACAGTCCAATATAAAGAGAGCGACGTTAAGTTATACAAGGCTCTTTTTGCCACAAGATTCCCGAACGAAAACAAAATCGCACGCTTAGCTTTGAGGCTAATAGCGGTCTTGATCAACTAGATATTAGTTGGGAGAATTCGTTATCGATATTGATTTTTTTTTTGGCACATTTTGCATGTGTAGGATAAGTACGACGATACACCGTGCCCCAGTCGAGAAAATTTCCAGCTCGAAAAGATCCTCGACTCGATCGGGAATCGAACCCGATATCACAACCCTGTGGTGGGAGAGCTAGCCGACCGACATCGCTAACCACAGAGCCACGGGGACCACACAACCGAACCACGATTCCCGAACGAACCCAAAGTATTTGCGAAAAGTTTCGGAGGCTTTGAACGCTGATTCTACTTCCGTGATTTTCCCTCTGGCGAATCCTAGTCGAACGACAGCAGATCGTAAACGCAAAATAAACAAAGATCACTATGGGCTGGGAGAGGATCTTGCAGGCAAGATTTGTAACCTCGTTACAAGATAACCGGATAGAGACCGACGACTTCGAGGCAGACCTCGCACGCGTTGGATATGTGCTGTCGACGAGAATGCTAGAGCAGCGAAAGTTAGAGGAAACTAGAGAGCAGCAGCCCAAGACCGGGTTTTATGGAGACGTATTATGGATTTGGCATAAGATTTCAACGATCTGTCGCCATAAAAGTAAGTAGGTAAGTATGGTTACACTTAATTATGAGAGTCCAAATTTTAGTTAGCTGATGAATTATAACAGCGTGTTTGGATTTTCTTCTGAGCTCGTTTTTTTGCAGTATTTTAGATAAGAATCTCACATGATTATTTTATTTACAATGAAGTCATGTCCGCGAACTGAATTGGATAAGTAAAAATGAATTCAAGTGAAAAGGTGTGATTCATAATTAGATGTTTATCACTATGATAACATTTACCGTTTAAATTACCTGTGCTAGATCAAATTCAAAGCTTACTGAGCTGTCAGTCCGTAGCGCGTACGACAAACGAAATTTACTCTGATCTTTTTCAAACATTAAACCAGTCTAACGTGATAAACTCTGAACCCGAAGTAAGCAAGGGGTTTTACAATGTATCTTTGCGTTTCGGACCGGACCGAAACGGAGCTATACGGACCAGTGAAAAATACAGCACAGCAAGCAACTGCAAATCGAAGAATTAGAAATATTCAGTTAAATCATACAACTGTTGAAAAGAATTATTCTCTACTAGCTGACTATTGTTGATGAATTCAAGCAAATAGAAGAAGAAGGCATCCATATAGTTCTACTTGGGAAAGAGGTTCTCGTTAGATTTGTGTTATGCCTAGTGCTTGGGGATAACTTGGGAATGCACACGATGTTGCTATTTGCCGCTAGCTTTAATGCCACCTTCTATTGTCGATTTTGTAAACGACCCAGAGATCTACTGAAGACAGATTGTAAGGAGCATGCTGATTGTCTGCGCCGGCGACAAGATTATTTAATGGATTTAGAAGTAGGACAACCTAGCGAAACTGGGGTAACAGGAAACTCGGTATTCAACAGACTAGCTTCTTTCCACGTAACCGAAAACATAAGTGTTGATGCAATGCACGATTTTTATAGTTCAGGTATTTGTAAATATGGCTTAGTTGAAATTGAACTATTTAAAAAACTATTTAAAAAAGATCTGAAGCCAAAGCACCACTTTATAGTGCACTATCCGTCACTGATTGCTGCATCAGGGCCAATCGATCAAATGATGTGTTTCAGATTCGAAGCAAAGCACAGGGCCTTCAAACAATATGCACATATAATGCCCTCGCGAAAAAATATATGTTTAACTCTATGTATTAAAGGTTCTCGTCAATTTACTTATGATTTAGTGAATGAACGTTTTTTCAAGTATCCAGAATTCGGAGATTTTAAAATGTTCGATCTACGCCTCCGCAATTATTTCAATATGCTTATGCAACCAATCCATATATAGATTCTGATTTGAATATGCTGATCTCATGTAGTCTAGACTACAAAGGCAGTCATTACAGAGCTGGATTTTTCTTGACAATATTTGAAAATCACAGCATGAACCTATACGAAGTTATAGAGTTTATAATGCATAACAACGATATACATGTAGTAGGTCAATACTGGCAGTTAGATAACTATTGTGACCACTATCTAGCATATGAGGTAAAAAGTGCTTACCCATTGTAACCATTCTGAGAATGGAATCATTGAATAGTTCTCCTGTAATAGTTCATAGAATAGCTGATAGATTCTTTTTCCGAGTCAAAAATGATCTAAATGTAGATTAAAGTAGAAAACCAAATATTGTTATCCCAATGAAAATATAAAATGGTTCAGAATATCAACTTTGTAATGTAATCAATTTTATCCCACATCGGTAATAGTGAAACATTTGAACTTTAATGTTTGTTTAGTTGTATATGAAGTGTACAAACTAAATGAATATAAGGATTCAATTGTGCCATTATTACTGTAATATCTGCCGCAGATTCGTTAAACCGAATTAGAATCATATTAAATGCATGGAAAAACAAACGATTTTAATTTTTCAATTTGACATTTATTGAAAAAAATGTGCATCACATTAAAAAACAACGTAATATCTACGTGTTTATTTGGTGGCGAATCCACGGAATGAGATGAGTTCCTTCGCTTGTGAATCACGTAGAAGCCATGTGAAAAGTACGATGGATAAAATTCACGTATGTTTTCACGTAGCATCAACGTGAACATTATTTTGAGTGTAGGATTCCCATCAGAAGTAACCTGTCGTAACCAGTTTATACACTCAGCTGGACCAAGCAAACAAATTTAGGTCAAAGGCGTAAAAAGAATCTACACCGTGTTTCAGAGGTTACTTTTGATGGAAATCTGACTGACACCGGTACACTGGCAGTGTTGGCAGAAAAAATGGTTTGCAACATAAATTTCGACATACTCAACTTTGAACAGCTCTAGTATTTTTTTGGCACACCCTAGCTCTTTAGTATCTTCGGCCAAGTTGTTAGGCATCAAAAAACCTACCACTTGAAGTTATAAAACCTATGATATGAGCCTTTTCAGCTCTCTAGAATGGAAAATGCGAAAAAGTTGGGTTTTCCATACAAATCTCCATATAAATTTAAAATGCAATGCGCCAAGCGGAGACAAAACCAATCGACTTCCAATAAATTCAGGATTGTTTGGGGCCCCAAATAGAACAAAAAAAACTTCTTTCTGGGTTCTGGCTTTCTGCTATCAAGTTTCGTTTTTTCCATATAACGATTCCCCACCCTAATCATATCTTCAGTAAAGATATATCAGTGGGACATTTGTATGTGTTGCATAACTCAAAAAACGCGACCGATGTGTTGTTCTGTTTTCTGTTTGGAATGATCGTGTATTGGGTGTTTATTTGTAACTATGCTGGAATGAGGCTACAATTTCATTTAACATCATCGAGCATTATTACCTCAATCAAAATCAAAGCCACGTCGTAATCTAGGCTGTGTCTCTGGAAGGGTACTTACCCCTCGGTTTCCTTTGATAAATCCGGAATAACGGAAAATTTCGAAATGTTCCCTAATGTCCCAAAAACTATGATAGATTTGTGATCTTTTGAAAATGGTTCGATCAAATTCGGTTTGGATCTTGTGGAATGGCAGGTAAGAGAATTTGAATTTTTTTCGGCTCTGGAGGGGTCATGTGTTAATATTCGAACGTAGTTCGGTTGCGCTACCTACATATTTTAGCACTTTTAAACTGAAGTTATTCGTTTTTGGTTCTCGAGCTACCCAGAAACTCCACTCTTTGCATTCACGATTACGAAGTTGAAAGAGATTTTCAAGACTGTTCGCACCTAGGCGAACTCTCATATGCAATTGTCAAAATGTGTGTGATGACAAAAGCAGAATATTTCCTTTCTTCTTTTTCTCATGCAAAAACCAAACAATTATTAGCACCTTCGTAGTCGCGAATACCGCGTGGAAAAGTGTAGTATGCAGCAAAAACAAATTTCCCATTATATGTGAATCATCAATCTATCATTGTTTGCTTAAGGGGTTATATACCTTTTTGGTCGAGAAAAATGAGGGAAGTTTGAATTTATTTTTAAGTGCATAGCACCATTTTCATTAATCAAAGTGGTATTTTTCTGAAAGTACAGTTTATCAAAAACAAAAAAATACGTTTGATTTTGAGATATACCAATTATCACTGGAGTAATGGCCGTTTCCCCGAAACGCTATTTTTTGCAGAGGCTTGCGGTGATCCTGATAGAGACTCAGCGGGTCAACCGAAATCAAAAACCTCATATTGTTTCATTAGTTTAGAAGTGTGCCGTGTCCTTGAACGATCGCTTTTATGAGTATTTTGTTTTCAGTGCAAACGGGAACGCTTTTTCCAAAAAATGCACGTTTTGAGCGCTAAAAATTGCATTAAAATTTTTTTTTGCGGCAAAATGTAACTGTATGTTTCAAAAGCGATCGTTCAAGGACCGGCGAATTTAATAACGAAAATTAAAAAAAAAAAGATAAAGGAAATCGGTTCAGTAGCTTTCCTGCGATCTGGATCACGGCAAAGTCATTTTTGGGAAAACACTATTCCGAGATAACCGCGTATAAAGTTTCAAGTTCAGGTTATGCGGCCGTGGCGAGGCGCGCTGCAAATCGCTCTAACTTTCTTCCTATTGCTCAGATCTTTATGAATTTGTGAAAATGTTCTCAAGATGTTGTATTTGAAGATAATGATAAAAAAATTTTTCGGTTTTTTGAAAACTAAAAAGGTATATAACCCCTTAACAACCGCCTCGACAACGACGCTACAACAACTTGAATTTGTAGATACAGCCCAGAATCAAAGCAACCTGATGGCGTCGTTCTTGCACTG
Organism: Wyeomyia smithii; assembly: GCF_029784165.1. Lineage (NCBI taxonomy): Eukaryota > Metazoa > Arthropoda > Insecta > Diptera > Culicidae > Wyeomyia > Wyeomyia smithii. The sequence continues at coordinate 168,020,742 of NC_073694.1, forward strand.
AAAGCCGGGAATAACTGGAAATTAATTTTCAAAGATTTCATACCTTCTTCAGTTGATTTTTGTTATTTTCATGGCATGGTAACTTGACACAGAACAAAACAAAACAAACACAAAAGAATCATTCAAATCCATTGTACAGTAATAGGCTTTCGTACGGACACCAAATGATATTTATTTAATGGAAGAAGACTACTATTCTACCTTTTCCATCAAGAGGTTATGGACTTATGCGAACGCTATTACTATTTTCGGTGACAACTAAAAATTTGAAATTTATTGCGGCCGTCAAAAAGAAATGGGAGTATGTTTATGATGTATATGTAAGCTCTCTCTCTTTAATTCGGTTCAAAATGGCGTCGAAACGAGGAGCAATCCGCAAACGCATTGTACAGTTCGCTATGAACAGACAACAATTTTGGTAAGAAGTTCACGGCAAAAATCTTCCAGTCTCGACTGTGTATAATTTCCTGCAAACCTCAACAAAAGTCCACCCGGAAGGTAATGGAAGACCGGTCAGAGTGGTGGGCAGAAAAAGGCTTTCCTTCTTGTCTAAATCATGGTTCAAGCCTAGTGGTTTGGTTATCAATCAAGATGTATACGAGAACGAATGTTTGAACAAAATTTTGATTCCATTTCTTCCAAACCATATCGATAAAAGGTTGTGTTTTGGCCAGATAAAATATCATCATATTACGTCAAAAAACACTAGCGTTCTTGAACAACCACTCGACTCCATTCGTACCCCTAATACGCAACCCAACGAATCTACCTCAGTGTCGTCCAATCGAAGATTTCTTTTAAGTTCAGTTGGTGCAAAAATCACGCACTACAGACAGTTGATTGGTAAAATCAAGAGATGCATTCGAAAAGTCGACGTGAATGCCGTACAACATGTTGACATGTTTTGAAGTAGAATACTTCTCTCAGGAAGTTCGGCTACATAGGGATGTGAAATGAAAATCTAAAACCGAAAAATGTGAAAAATATGTCCAATTTCTAATGCTAAAATATCGGTTAATATTCGATGGATTTCCTTCGTTCTTGCAGCAATAGATTGGAAAATCTTCTAAGATTCTTCCCAAAAGAAGATAATTGTAATTTTATTATTCACACTATTGTACTTTTGAAAATCGTCAAGCCTTGTCAAAACGAAAAATTCGACCTCTGACTGGTCGTTATATGATTGCTTCCCAAGCACGGTCGACAAAATCGTATACCTTGCAATTGAAAACATGCTATTTGGCCTATATAAGAGCCTGTTTCAGCCGAAGCTGCTCATAATAGTTCTAGACAGCGACAACAGCAGTCGTCCTCCCTTAGCAGAAGCACTAGCAGTGCAGTGGATACCAGCGATGGCGGAAAGCGGCCACAGCTGTGGCGTAGCAATGGATAGCCCACTAGTTGCAGCGGATTCCAGCAACGATAGCGGCTAATGCAGTGAGGCACTTTAATGAAATGCAGTCTCTGTGCGATAGTGGGCACTAGTAAATGCATTCAATGAAAAGTTGACTTTTTTTGACAACACGTGAGCCGTCTAGTTTTGAGTGTTAAATCAGCTTTTCACTGTTTATTTTATCACAAGGAATACTTTGTTCGCACTGTCAGTGATAACGCAAAGATGTAATCGGCATCTTATCCGATACTAAATTGAACCACAAATTGTCCTTGTCAGGATGAAATGAAAACCTGATGATTAAAGCGTTAATGTTTTCTCTTGAGTTTATTTACATTTTTAAATTTGTAAAAGTTATAAATTTTACTTTATTTCCGTGTCTCAGAACGCACTGAATTATCTTTTCCTTCAGTCATGAGCACGACATCCGAACAAATTTCATCTCAAAGTTTAAAAATTGTCAAGCCTCAACCATGACAAGCAACTTACTATGTTATTGAAAATGGTCAATCCTTGTTGAAGCGTAAAATTCGATTGTTCTGATTAGTCAACGTTTATTTACTAGAAAGAAATGACTGACACGCAAGCAGCCGGGTTATCTTTCTTGTAAAAGTATTCTACTTCAATCTTGCGGTCGTGGCTTTGCACACAACCCTCCTGTTATTTTCTATTAATTTCCTATTTTTCTTTGAAGCAGTGAATGTAGGGATGAAGGTGGAAGAATGATTTAACTGAAAAATATGATATGAAAAACTTCGAAAAATATAGTTCAGCAGGTGAGACTCGTACCCACATCTTCTAATCTCCGGTGAGATGCATTTTCGTTACATCACCGCAGAACGTCTAGCTTTCTTAAAATCCTATTTTGTTTTGCTCAACCTCACACTCTAGTAGTGAACCCCACTATAGAGTGAGAATGATGAAACAATAAACCGGTCACCAAACGATACTCTCTACTGAGTAAATGCGAGAAGTGAGAAAAGTGAGAGAGCAAAACGAAATAGAAGCTAGAGTTATAATACATACATAAGACGTAACACCCAGGAACAAATCTTACAAAAAATATTAAATAAAGTATTCGAATAGTTTGGTATCAATTTCCACCAACAATAAACATAAGTCTATTAGTTTGATACACTGTTTTTAAGAAGGACCTCATAATAAATACACTTGCAGTTTCGGTTAATTCTCCATATTTTGGGCACTGATATTAGTTGTTATATGATGTTATGTTACGTCGTTACGATCTGCAGACACTCTCTTCCAACGAGGAACGGAGAAACAACTGGAATTTTTCTGTGTCGGTGATTCCGAAAATTTTTGCGTGAGTTAGTGTTTTCAAGGTGGCGGAAAAAATAAAAACACTATTGAAATATACATACAAAACCTTCCAAATAAGCTTTATTTCTCTACATATCGTTAGAAAAGTGACCTTTCACGTTACAAAACTCACTTTCAATATTTCGTGGCCTGTCATTTGTGTTGTAAAACCATATTAATTCTTCGTGGTATGTTTACCACCAATTTTTCACGAGAAGAAGCTGGGCTAGCATTTCATGCTGCATTTTCGACGTTCGGCCTCGAATAAAAATCGGGTTTTAAGGGAATCGTTTTGATAATTTGCTGTTTCAAATCGTTTTAACCGACACGCTAGGTTAGATTTCCTCACGCAAAAGTTCAAGCTTCCATCATCCGATGTGTCCTCTCGAAACGCACATTAAATGCTCTGGCTTTTACACAAAACCCGAATTATTCCACCTAGTGGTGCAGAAACCTTTGTTATACTAACTACCTATTACCACAGACTAACAGACGTAACACTGGAACCTAGCTCCATCGCCACAAAAAACGAATAACAGTCATCGCGCGAGAACGCCGCCTGGGGCGCTGTCATGCAATTTCTCATACATGTTTTGTGGTTCCCTATTTGACACATGCAGTAACGCTAGCGCTGATGTCGAAATACATGACGCAGCGCGAACACGGCAGCAGATGGTGCTAGTGTTACTGGCATAAAGTACTGGAATCATCCGAACGATGATTTTATTGAAAATTTGTTCGAAGTGTTATGTCTGTTAGTCTGTGCTATTACTTTATACTTATTAGACCAGTAAATCACAAATCGTATACCAACGTAAGTCCAATTACAATAATGAAAGAAACAAATTTAAAAGATAGTTTTCAGAGGGAGAACCAAATACGATCATTGAATTAAAGCTTGACGTGGGTTTGATAAATGTTATGGATGTTGTCACTGGAGTATATGAGTGTTATTTTTCGATCACAAACCAATTTTAAAACGCTAGCTAGAAGCAACTCAAATTTTTTCTTGAAATAATCGAACGTGAGGAACAGTAGGTAACAATGATGCTGATTTTATACTAGAACAGCAAATATGTATGTTAGTTTAATGCAGTTCTTTTTTTAAATCCCCAAAATCCAGGTTTGAAAGGACCTAGCATTATGTATCAGCTTCTTATATTTTTAACGAATTAGAGCAAATTTCTACGAACCTGTTCTCGAAAAATTATAATTCAGAATTATACAGGAAAAAAGCTACTTATGAAAGTTGTCAATTTAATTCTATCTCAAATGCATTATCTGAAAATGAAGGTTTTTTACGACATTTGTGAATTTTGGATTTTCAGAGTGTAGTCGAGAACATTTTTCCTTTCGAAGGTCTAGGCTGTATAATAAAATTCGAAATGAAGACTTTATAAAACTTGCTGCGATAACGAGAGGAGGAATAACATGGTTATTCCTGATAACATGGTTATTCCTGGTTACTCTGATTGCACTTAGTCTTAAATTAGAAAGCAATATTTATATCTTACATGAGCATAGTGTATCATATCATAGAGATAAGTTTTTTTTTCACCTGCGCACACTAGTAAACGTGTATAGCCATGTACCATGTTTGCATCAGTTTCATCCAAACTGTAAATCATCGCATCTCGTTGTTCACAATTTCTCAAAACTTTTTCCTTATTTTGCCAATTACGTTCACCATCAATTGTAGATTCCTGGTCACGAGTAAAAAGTATATTCAGAACTGAATTTAAACATAGAACAAGTGTACAACTGAAAAGTTTTCCAGCTGTTCAAAATGTAGCATTGCAAACGGGTGGCACTAACATATTCGTACGTAAATAGGTCTATACATTTTTGGTAAAGCTTTTCAAAATATCTGCATCGCTAATTTTGTTACATTTGAACACATTGAGATCAGATTTTGCTACAATGTTTGGCTCCCGAAAGCTGGAGAAGATTCTTATTCTTGAATCTGGGTTCAACGGACAATTTAATATATAAATTTCAAAGAAAGTAAGTAATTCAAATTTTTAAGAAAAAGCTAAAGGGTAATTTTTTTACACTAGTCAAGACGCACTACGAAGAGTTTAAAAATTATGCATTGTTGTCGATGATTGTTGTTTTCTTTTAAGGAATGAATAGCGACACAAAAAAAAAGGAATAGAAGGATAGAGAAGCAGAGAAAGCAGGGAGGTGAATGATCCAAAAAGTTAAATATCCCATGACTGAAATATACTTCGGTCGAATTTCTACAGTTCAAGCTGCCAATAAAAATTCGCACTTAGTATGATTTTTGAAGTACTCTAATGCGTTCATTTGAGCATGCGAACATCAAAATCGGAATATGCGTTCTGTAAAATGAGCGTTTATTTTGTAATTTTTTTTGTTTCGATTCTGATATACTATACATATAAACAACATATTTACACATACATACATACAAGCACAAATACACATACATACAGAAATTGTTCAGTTCGTCGATCTGAGTCGATTGGTGTATAACACATGGCTCTCCATGCCATTCATTTTGCCTTAAAAGTTAAATATCTTATGTAAAAAATACTCTGATCAATATTTTGAGAACTAAGCCACTAATCAAAAATCTACTCGGTAGCATTCTGGGGGAGCACAGTAGCTTTCGTTTGCGTATAAGATCATTAAAATCGGATATTGCGTTCTGTAAGAAAGGTGCGTTAGTTTTTTGCGGCACATACATACAGACAACATACATATACACACACACACATACATACACACACCTACACACACATACACACACACATACACACACACATACACACGAACAGACATTGCTCAGTTCGTCGAGCTGAGTCGAATGGTATATAAGGTTCGGCCCTCCGGGCCTTGGTTCTATTTTGCGTTTTTCGACCAATTTTATAACCTTTGTTTTGTATAACAAAGGTAAAAATGTATTAAAAGGATAACGCAACAGTTGCGCAATGAATACATTTACAAAGATTGAAATCAGAATATGTATAATACACACAAAATCGTAGTGTTTCGGTTGTCTTCGGTTTTGGGCAAACGATCAGTTTTGGGGCGCTCAAAAAACCGCTGGTTACTTTCGTGAGTCGGTGCGTATCGAAAGCTCGTGTATTCCTAATCACCGTCAGCAACCGAAACAGCCAACAGCGAGCCTCGTTGCAACAGAATTTACTGACGCTGGTACCAGTAACGTGGAACCGAATGCTTATGAATAAAACCAGAATCGTTGTTAAATGCAAAATCTTTGGAACAAATCCAATGTTTTTTTAATTGTTATTGATTCGATGATGTTTTTAAATGACATGATAGTGAATCGGATTCATGATCAGCTCATATTTGCGTTAACCTAGTCAGCACCAAAATTATCAGTATTGATTACTGCTTGAACTGCTTTAACGATAGAAACATTCTGGAAAATATTACCAATACCAGTACGAATCATAATGGCAATACTAGCACCCGTTAATACATCAAAAGTGTTTTGATTTTGAGCCATCCAATACATTGAACATTCGCTAGAGCACCACATACGTTATGAACAACACACATTCGTTGTACTGGTTCCGAAACAATACAGAAACTGCTCTAGAAAAACGCAATATTGATGTGGTTACGCACAGTCCAACTTTTACGTGCAAGATCAATTTCCCGAAAATTAACTGATTTTACTTAGTCTTTCCGGCCTTACTCCTAGTAGAGTACAGCATCCATGTCCAATCCAAAGTTCTAAAAATGGTCTAACGGGACGGTTTTCGAAATTTTTTGATGCCAGATGGCTTAAAAATGCATCATCTGAGATCTGGCATCATCTGAAAAAAAAAAGAACAAAAACAAAAAAATCCTTGGGTGATTTTTCGGATTTTCTAAGGCCCAATTGAACACTTTGCGCCATCCCACTTTAAGTCCGATTGAGTCGAAATATTACACAGAGTGTTTTTTCGGTAGGGTGAACATTTTGTATAGTTTTGTTTTGAAATTTCCTGGTCATTTTTTACCCATACAAGGGATTGGCATAGTGAAAATGCTCACTTATTGTTCGTGAACTGGTATCTCACGCACAACTTTTAAAGAGCATTTTGATCACAATTTAAATGCTTTGCTAAAATCGATGCCAAAACTGCATTGCCCGACCACTATCTGTCAAACTTGAATGGGTGATGTCACCGTGTGACGATCTATTCGGACCTACACCGAACTGGAACAAGCTCTGTTCAACCGGCCCGGTCCCCGGAGCCAACTTGTCGCTCCGATGTTAAACTTTAGTCTGGACCCGATTATACATAATAGCACTCCAAATGTTAACCACGCCCATCTAATGAATCATAACAGCGCACTTGGGCTTTCCTCTAATTGCTTTGTCTAATACCAGCTTTAGATAAGTTATCATTGTTTGCAGGAATCACTCATCATCTCTCGCAGGTATATATAAGGAAAACTCGTTAGCAGTGATCTCAAAGCTCACAAGATGAACTGTCGGGGAAAAGGATCAGTTGTGTTTCTGGTTTTGGTCGCTTTTGCGTCCTCAGGAAGGGGTGGATACACTCCGGCTCCACGGTAGGCAAAAATCATAACCTTAATTGTTGGATTGTTTTTTCAAAATTTGTACTTCTTCGCAGAACAAAAGTGGTTTCCCCCGGGCAAACTATGCCATTTGGATTGCATGGAACTAACGTGTATGTTACTCGTACTATCCTAGCGGGAGGAACAGTTGCAGATGTGACGGAATTTCCCTGGTTGGCGATGCTGTTCTATGAAAATAGTAAGTTAACATAGTTTAAAATATTCAAATAATGTTTTTTTTTCTGTATTTAAAGAAAAGTTTTTTACATACAACTGCGCTGGGTCACTGGTGAGTAATACTTTTGTCCTCACTGCTGCTCACTGCGTGAAAGGTCCGGAGTATGACATTGCAGGTCCACTGTAAGTATAAACTATCAAACTTACCAACCTGAATAAATTGGTTTAATTTTATTCTGTAAAGAAAAATGGTACGTCTAGGAGAATTCGATGTGCTGAGTGAACCAGACTGTATGGTCTCCTCGCGAAACAAAATCATCTGTAGTCCAGGTAAATTCGACACCATTCCCAGAAGTATTCGAGTTCATCCTAGCTACCGAGTTGGGGACTCGAATCACCGCCATGATATTGCGCTCATACAGCTCGCTTCGAGTCCCCCGCTGTCCCGATTTCTTCGACCGATTAACTTGCCATCGGGTAATTCACGGCAAGATCGGCTGAGCACTGGTAGTAACCTCACTGTTACAGGTTGGAGCCGCACAGAGCTCTGTAAGTCTAGTTTGTTTCTGCTCTCTGCCATCGTGATAACCTGAGATGATAACTATTCTTCCAACAGTCGTTCAACAGATGGGAGTAACGGCTTCCAGTTCAGCCAAAATGAAAGTCGATCTACCCTATGTAGATCTGAAGGTTTGTGGCAATACCTATAGAAGTCAAAGCATGCAGCTTGCCGCAGGACAATTATGCGCTGGTGGTCGCGGCGGGAAGAACGCCTGCGGTGGTCACAGTGGTTCTCCATTGATGTACGTTGACAATCGCAAGACTGTAACACTACTAGGCGTCGTCTCGTATGAAGTGGATGAATGTGGAATTGAAGGGTTTCCTGGAATCTACACCGATGTGCGTTATTACTTAGGCTGGATACGGCAGAATATGGCACCGCCTACGCGTCGTCCGGGGCAAAATCAGGCTCCTTTCAGGCCATCATCTTTATGAGGCTGTTGTTACACAATCAAGTAGCATTTTTAGTTTTATTAGTATTTGTAAGGGTATTATAAAATCATATCAATAAAACTCTGGTGAAGGTATTTTTGTTTTTGTTCCTTTCAATTTAACGCCGTGCAAACCAAAATCTGCTTTTGAAAACAATATTTTTCGTGCTATTTTCTCTGAACGTTTGCCGAGTCCCCTAGAGAAAGCTTCGCCCAGGGTAAAACAAAAATTGGATAAGTAAAAATAAGTCTAAGTAAGAAGGCTTCATTTATCAAAGTTAGATATTTATTTACTGCCATGATAACCGAAATTGTGTCAACTTTTACCGTTCAGATTTACAGACGTTCCAGATTAACCTCCTTGTGCAATATTGTGTTCTTATTGCTCATTATTCAACTAAAAAGAAACTGTTGGCGACGATATTTGTTATCTAGCTACTTCTATTTGAATACAAAGTGTTACGATCTGTGTTGATGTTGCCTTTGGTCTGAGAGTTATATATCTATGTAAGATCTATGGTAAGAGTATATATAGAAGATGGCCAATTACTCGGATGTGTTTGTTCATTTTGTATTTTGGAATACATTTGTATTTTGGATTGGGATATCAGAATATTGTTAGGGATATTATATCGTAGATTGATTTCTTGGCAAGTAAAGGTAAGTAATTTTTGGATATGAAGATATGAATTTAAAGGATTATTTTTGATATTTTGGTTAGCGTTTGGTGTGCAGATCGATTGAGCAAGTGTGACAGAGAGGGAAGTATTCGACTGCCGTAGAAGACGGTGCGAAAAGGAAGATTAGCTGCCACGGCAAGGAAGTGGTGAGAATTTACGACTATAGAGAGCGGGATTCCTGCCACGTCAAGAGAGTGGAAAATTTGTGCTACCGCGCGAGAGAGCAGATCACTACCGTGCCAGAAAACGGTGTTGCTACCGTGACTTGACAGCAGGAATTGCTACCACGGCTAAAGAGTGATGATCGATGATTGTTGCTACCGCAGTGCGAGAGCGGGTTTGATACGTTGCTACCGCGCCTTGACAGCGGAGATTGTTTACATTGTGAGGTGCTCAGATGAAATAGAATTACGTCGTAATCGTAATCAACTCTGAGATTTGATTTGATTTTGTGCTTTCGAGGTAAATAATGTTGATTCATTTCGTTTGGTATCGAAATCAAACAGATTGCTCTCATAAGGATGGAAAATCGAGTGTTTGCAAACTTGCCGGCATTTTCGTGCGCTGATATACCATAGACGGATCGCAGCCAAATCAAAAGTGGATAGTTTAGAAGCGTGGTTTTAAGATTTGCCGCCGGGCATCGAAGGTCAATGATGCAACGCAAAAGAAAGATTTGCTCTTGGCTCACGGTAGTTTCGAATTGCAAAAGATGCTGACAAGGACACGAATACAGACCCTTACAAAGTTGCCGTGGACAACATGGATACATATTTTGTCCCTCAGCGGCATGAGGCACATGAGCGTTATGTGTTCTGGGCCCTAAAACCAGAACATGGCGGGAGTTTGACAAAGTTCTTGATGAAGACCCAAACGCACGCATCTAAGTGCAATTTTGGTAAAACTTCCACCGACAGTTCTGCAATAGCTGTAGTGGACAAGATGCTTCAGGTCGTACCTGTTTCGCTCCGTGGAAAACTGTTTCTCGTAACGAATCTGGACCTGGAAGAAGTTGTCAAGCAGGTGAATGCATTTGAAACTTCTCGCTCAGCTAGCGAACAGATAAGCGATCAATCAACTTTACCAGCAGTATGAAAGAATCCGGAATTTGTGCAACGCGTTAAGGGACTCCGCAAATTCTGTGGATAGACTCACGTTCCAGGTCATTGTCCAGTGTGGAATAAAACGTGTTCCAATCGTAACAAGCTGGGGCATTTTCGAGAAGTCTGTTACAGTTGCATAGGACAATCAGGAAATCCTACTAGCTCTTCCCAGAAGGCAACATTTAAGCAAACTGTTAAACGGAACCACTCCCAAGCTTTCCAATCGCACATCGTTCGGAAAACCACCACAACAACCGCCTTATCCTACTCGACAGGTGCATGCGATTGGTGACGAACAAGAAGAAGAACCTACGGAATTGGTAGAAATGGTGTCGTCGGTGAGTGATTCAGATGAGCTGGTATGAGCTAAAGTTGAAGGTGTCATCGTCGAAATGCAGATAGATTCTAGTGTTTTTTCGAATATCATCGACGACAAGACCTGGGGAATGATGCTGAGGAATAGAGTACAGACGTTGACTAGGAATGATCAGGCGTACAAAAAGTTCAATGCATAAGCACAGAAAGATTGCCCAATAATGATAGGGACGAAGAATTAAAAAACGAACGCACGTTTTTACATTGTGAAAGATGGACCACAGCTTCTGCTAGGCAAGCAAACGGCAAGGCTTCTAGGAATTTTGATAATCGGACTTCCTAGCCAATATGAACAGGTACGGAGCATTGGCACTATGTGCCAATTCCCCAAGATCCATGGTGTGAAGATACATATTCCAATCGATAAATCTGTCAGCCAGTTGTTCAACGCTTTCGGCGACTTCCATTCGCTACTTTGAAACGTGTGGAAGATAAGCTCAAGAAACTGCTCACAAAGGACATAATTGAAAAGGTGGCCAAGCCCAGCCGGTGGGTTCCACCGATATAGTCGTGGTAATTAAGGACAGCGGGGAAATTCGATTGGGTATCGATATGAAGCAGGTAAAAAAGCGGTCTCACGGGAGACGCACCCACTACCAACAATTGAGGATGTTCGATGGATGCTAAATGGTGCAGTCTATTTCTCCAGACTTGAAATCAAGGACGCATTTCATGAGCTGGAGATTGGCGAAGAAAGTAAACCGCTAACTTCTCTTATCACTCATGAAGGTAAGATAAAACTAACAGAAAATGATAAAATCTTAGACCAAGGTCTCTTCCATTATAAGATGCTAGTCTTTGGAATATCTTGTGCACCAGAGATTTTTCTGAAGATTATTGAGCAAATTTTGCCGGATTGTGGTCATTCTATTAATTTCATTGACGATATAAACGTTGTGGGCAGAACTGAACAGGAGCATAATGCAGCACTTAGAAAAGTGTCTGACAAACTTCGTGTTTATGGGGTTAAGCTCAATCACGCAACATGTGCATTCAAATTGACTGAGATAGACTTCCTCGGCCACAGGTTCAGCAAATACGGAATGACTCCTTCACCAGCAGCTTTGCATAGCTTCCGAGCTCCAACTACCTGCGAGGAAGTCAGAAGTTTTCTAGGCCTCGTTGAATACGTTGGGGCGTTTATTCCGAACTTTGCCACCATTCCATTTCCTCTCAGAGAGCTTACGAAAAACAAAGCTGGTTTACAATGGAACTTGGAAGATCAGCTTATGACGAGTTTTCAAATTCATTTGTGATGTAAACCAACTTGTACATTTGCAGAGTTGCTTCTCCGGTAGGACTCGGAGCAGTCCTTTTGCAGTTTTTAGAAGGATCGCCGTGAGTTGTTTCGTTTGCTAGTAAGAGTCTGACTGAAACAGACCGTCGATATGCTCAGACGGAGAAGGATACTTTGGCCTTAGTATGGGCAGTCGAACGGTTTCAGATTTACCTCGTGGGCATCAGGTTTGAATTGGAAACCGATAATAAATCCCTCGAGGCCATATTTCCGCCAGATTCTTCACTATGTTTAGGTGTAGAACGTTGGGTTCTTAGGCTTCAAACGTTTAGTTTCGTTGTAGTATACCGTAAAGGTAAGTCGAACATTGCCGACCCTCTGTCACGCCTCGCTCAAACACCAAACGAACCATTCGATCTAGATTGCGAGATTTACATACGTGATGTGCTGGAATTGGAAGCAGTAGATATTGAGGAGTTTGAGAAGGCATCTTGTAAGGACCCTGAGCTTAGTGAGTTACGTGAGTACCTGGATTGAGGAATGTGGAACTACACTTCCAGTACAATCAAACCTTATCATGCGTTCCGGAATGAGTTTGGAAAAGTTGTTGAGCTAGTGGTTCGAGGCTCTAGAATGGTTGTACCTTCATGTATGCGACAAAGATTGCTTCAACTGGCCCATGAGGGTCACCCAGGTCGAACCAAAATGCAACAACGGTTGCGACTTTCATATTGGAGGTCTCGAATGGATAAAGACATTGCTCATGAAGTAGATGGTTGCGAAGGTTGTCGACTATTCAGTCATCCGGATAGACCTGAACCAATGGAAAGACGGAGAATGCCGGAAGCTCTATGGATCGATCTTGCCATAGACTTCCTGGGTCAATTACCTTCAAAAGATTATTTGCTGGTAATCATCGATTACTACAGCCGATATAAAGAAGTAGGAATACTTCAGAAAATCACTGCTAAAGTGACGGTGGATAGACTTGAGAAGATATTTATCAGGCTGGGTTTTTCTACAACCATAACATTCGATAACGGTCGACAATTCGATAGTTATTGCCGAAGTAGACGCATTTTTCTGAATAGAACAACGCCATATTGGCCTCAAGAAAACGGCCTTGTCGAATGGCAAAAACGGTCCTTGAGGAAGCGTCTCAGAATCAGTCAAAGCCTTGACCGTGATTGGAAACATGACCTTCTCGTCTATCTGTCGATGTACTATTCGACTCCACATAGCACCACTGGGAAAACCCCAGCCGAACTGCTGTTCGGAAGAAACTTGCGTACCAAATTGCCAACTTTGGTAGATTTGAGCACTGAAGCACCGCCGACTGAGCATGGAAATTGTGATCTGCGTGAAAAGGAGAGGGGTAAGGATGCAGAGAATCTTTGTCGTAGAGCAAAACCATCTAATCTCGGTGTTGGAGCTGAGGTTCACATGACGAACGTCCTTCTAGGAAATAAGCTTACGCCCACATCCAACCTATCGGTTATGACAGTTACTGCGTTCAGAATAACGAAACTGGAAAGTCATACGACATGAATTCCAGTCATCTAAAACGAGTAGCTATTAAGAATGGTGGTATAATGATTGTAGCAGAATTAAATATTTATTTTAATTCTCTAACAATATTGTTTGATTCACAGACCAGGGAGACGACACTCAAATGGAACCCTCAACGGTCTGACGAGCCGAACTCAGCGAGTAATCCTAACCTCGTCCCCGGCCTCGGTGCTGACATGGATGATTCAAGTTTAAAGATTGTGGATCAGCCATCCGATGTAGCCGTAACCAATAAGGGTGACCAGCCGGATCGAGCCAGATCACGACGTGAGATTGGTAAGCTCATGCGGTTTGAAGATTGCATTTTTGATTATTGATTCATTTGTCTACATTTAATTAAGAGGAGATGTGGCGATGTTATCCATGGTCTGAGAGTGATATATCTATGTAAGATCTATGGTAAGAGAATATATAGAAGATGGCTAATGACACGGATGTGTTTGTTCATTTTGTATTTTGGAATACGACACGATCTATTGACCGATTTGCGTTATAAAACACTCATAAACTAAATCAAATGCTTGAAATATTATGATGAGTTTATCGGAAAGGATAATCAATTTCATTTATGCAAAAAAAAAGTTCAGATAACATCGTATCCCTTGTTGTGTTTTATGACTGCATGCTAAATGTCGATGACATTCAAATCGCTCATTATCCTTCGCGGTACCTATTCAGAAGGCACGCCTAAATGCTGTAACTATACGCATTGAAGATCCTATGCGCCACCGACAAAGGAAACTTAACAACATAAAAAATTCAACATAAAAAAGACCAATCCGTGGGAAAACCCGAATCGTTATTTATGTATGATATAATGTTGACTGTATCTATCTTACAATATACATAGAAGAAAAAACGTATCTTAAATTCTTCGAAGTAAGTTTGAAAAGTTAAGAATTCAGGAACCCAGCCGCGGGAATTGAAGTCAGGATCAACCTACACCAATAAAACACAGCGAGGATGTTCGCTGCTCGTTCATCCCCATAACCCCGAGCAAGGATCGTTTCGTAAAAATTTCCCACCGACTGCTCGACACAGTAGAAGTGACTAATCATAAACACATTTCTTTCGAAAAAAAAACAGAACTCATCAAAGCCGTTTGGACGGATTTCAGCCATAAGTGCATATTAATTAGAAAATAAAATCGAACATTAAAACGCGCTTAAGTGTCATCCGACATAGGACAGTGTGTCATAAACTGAAGAGCCAGTGAAGCATTTCCTAACCTCATTTACCCCGTTTTTTTTCTCATCTGGCACCGATGTTGCACCCACACAGGAGTTCTGATCCTTCCTTCTACGGTGCGCGGCTCATCGAATAGATTCCAATCGTCAAACCGAACTGCGTGCACATAGCGTGACATACGCATTCCGGCTGGAGGTTAAAAGTGTGGGAAAATCACCAACTTCCAGCACCGTTAGCTACCGTTATTTGACTGGATTGCGGCGTGCACAGATTTATGATGTGCTTCCAGTCCGGTACGCGTTCGAATTACTGCATAAAGCTAGTCGGTGGATTGAAAAAATATGTCGCATACGGCTGTTGGACTACTCTCCCCGTTAGCGTGTCGTCCTTTTAGTGTTGTCTTCTTGCGTGGCGCGGGATTTACGCCTATGTTTCATTGCTGAATGACTAATGTCCTTAGGAACCTATTTTGACAAAGTGCATTGACTTCTGTGCGGGAGAAACGGAATCCAGCTGGAACGAGTAGCGCAGCAGGTTGATTTCCAGTTTTCTAACTCACGGCTGTCACACAGATCATTCTTGATTTGAAATCGTTCTCTGCTACCTTGGTGCAATATGTCAACATATGCAAGTCAATTGATACTCTCGTTTTGATAAAAAAAAAGTCTACGCCATGTGTCGCATATTGTTTTTTTTTTATGCAAACGTCACTAAACTCATAAAAACCCATTAAATCGTCGCATGCTATATCACCCATTTCATTATCATACATAGCGTTTTTTGGAGCATAACGTGCATTTGGCAGAGCAGAGTCTGCACGAGCATAAATACGCTCAACCGGCGATTAAGTTGGTGATAAATGAGCATGTTTAGAAAACGGCAGCGAAAAAAAAACTGTCCTTAGACACTAAATCATCCCAAATTATTCGACAAATTTTTCGCATTGAAGCATTTCTTTCGTCTTGTGTTGGATGTTGGATCACGTCACAGCAGGCGACTGTTAGCCGAAAGGGTAACATTTGTTCGCTCGCAACACTGCTAGTAATAGCCGTAGGAAGGATTTTCGTTTGAGAGGGTTTTAATAATAAAAAATAAGGTAACGGAAGAATTTTGGCACATCTGCAGTTTTGGCTTACCGAGGAGTATTTTACGACAGAAAACACATTGCACTATAGTTTTCGGCAAGATAGTGGCTCCAGCTAGCATTATTTTGAAAATAGCTCACACATATGTATTTGACTGCGGGACACAGTTATATGGGAAAAGGCGATAGTGTTATTTTTATGGGTCCTATAACAATTGTGTAAATTTTCAGATCGATTGGTGGAACTATATTCTTTCGCCCGATCTTTAACGTTGCCATACAATTTTATATGGGAAAACTTATTCTCCAGAGATGTCTAGTTGGCTCCTAAAAATTATCAATACATGATTTTTTATTAAATTTTCCTGGGAAAAACTCTTTTGAAGACCATAAGGCTCGACGATGTTTGTAGAAAAAGTTGTTCACCCCAAACTGATTAAATGTCTGACGAACGGCTCATCATTGAATTTTTCCAGCAATTCTGCTGCTGCATGCTTTTTTGGAGCCAACTAAACATCTCTGCAGATAAATTTTGAAGAAGAGGATTTTCCCATATAAAATCGTGTGCAAACTTTAAAAATCGGGCGCAAAAATATAGTTCCACCAATCGATCTGAAAATTTACAATAATTTCATTGATTTATGAAATACCATGTGGCGTATGCACTGGTAAATCGTATATTGGACAGACCAGTCAATTTAAAAAAAAGAAGATTAGACCAACACAAAAATGACATTAAATCCAAAAGAGTAGGGAACACAGGACTAGTACAACATACAATAAATGAGGGACATATTTTCGATTTTCAGGGTATAAGAATTTTAGACGAAATAAATTCGGAAACATTTCATATAAAAATTAAAGGTGAAGAAAATACCTTCAACCTACAACGTGACTCGATAAAATTCCGATCTGCTTACTTAGATCTGACAGCAATCGAAAGTAAAAACCTAAATTAATCCACCTAGCGGTCAGACCCAGCCTTTCTCATTTAAACTTATTATTTATAAAAATAGATTTACATGAACGCTGCAATCCAATAAAGGAATATTCACTCTTTGGGTACTGAAATATTGATGTTGTAACTGAAGTATAAAATTTGAAATTTGAATTAATTTCAATCATCAGCAATATCAGAAACGTTTGAATTGAACGATAACATATTTAAATTATGTTGAGATCACATACATTGATCAAAGCAGGTATAGTTTTGAATAGTCTCTTAATTTCTTTACTTTTCATAACTTCTGAACCACATATCAAATTGTTATGAAGTTTATCGTTTGTAAGTTTGAGAGATGACTCGTTCGTATGACACAAGTTATGTTCAAATAAGTCATGTAATCTTTGAGATAATAGACTTTCGTTGTTTTATTAACAATTTAATACATAACGGTTGCTTAAGTTCGATTATAATCAAATGAAAAGGGAACGTATAAAGCAGCCAAACTTTGAAACCACGTGTTCAATCATAATTCATCAGTTAACCCTTAACTAGCCCGTTCATCTGATATCAATATTGTTCAAATCGGTTGTGTAGTTTCTGAGATAATAAAGTTTCGTGATTTTCACATTTCGATACATTACAGACGAAGTTACAGTCCGCTTACAGTAAAATTCAATAGGGTGTTATGAGGCAGCTATACATTTCATTTGACACTAATTTTGTGGAAATCGGGTCAGCCATCTTTGAGAAAAGTGAGTGAGTCCAAGTAGTCTTCGAAATATGTTCCTTTTCATAACCTGATTTCACATTTTTAAACATAACAGGCAAAGTAATAATCCGTTTGCAAAAAAAATCATTAGGGGCTTATGGGGCAACAAGACCTTATGCAAATCTGTCCAGCCATCTCTGAGAAACATGAGTGAGATTAAATAGTATCCAGAACACGTTTCTTTCCATAACTTCTGAACCACAAAATTCAAAAGTTAAGGGTTTTTAGGTAGCCCGTTCATTTGAAACCAATTTTGTTCAAATCGGTTGTGCAGTTTCTGAGATATTGATGTTTCGTGATTTTTACATTTTGATACATAACCTCTAAACTAGAAATCTAGTTACAATAAAATTCAATAGGATCTTATAGGGCAACTAGACCTTTCATTTGCAATTAATTTCATTGAAATCGGTTCAGCCATCGCTGAGAAAAGTGAGTGAGAAAAAAGTTTCCAGTGATCGTTAGGAGAAAGTCAATATGTTTACTTTCATTATGTGATTTCACATTTTAAAGTAGAATACTTCTCTCAGGAAGTTCAGCTACATAGGGATGTGAAATGAAAATCTAAAACCGAAAAATGTGAAAAATATGTCCAATTTCTAATGCTAAAATATCGGTTAATATTCGATGGATTTCCTTCGTTCTTGCAGCAATAGATTGGAAAATCTTCTAAGATTCTTCCCAAAAGAAGATAATTGTAATTTTATTATCCACACTATTGTACTTTTGAAAATCGTCAAGCCTTGTCAAAACGAAAAATTCGACCTCTGACTGGTCGTTATATGATTGCTTCCCAAGCACGGTCGACAAAATCGTATACCTTGCAATTGAAAACATGCTATTTGGCCTATATAAGAGCCTGTTTCAGCCGAAGCTGCTCATAATAGTTCTAGACAGCGACAACAGCAGTCGTCCTCCCTTAGCAGAAGCACTAGCAGTGCAGTGGATACCAGCGATGGCGGAAAGCGGCCACAGCTGTGGCGTAGCAATGGATAGCCCACTAGTTGCAGCGGATTCCAGCAACGATAGCGGCTAATGCAGTGAGGCACTTTAATGAAATGCAGTCTCTGTGCGATAGTGGGCACTAGTAAATGCATTCAATGAAAAGTTGACTTTTTTTAACAACACGTGAGCCGTCTAGTTTTGAGTGTTAAATCAGCTTTTCACTGTTTATTTTATCACAAGGAATACTTTGTTCGCACTGTCAGTGATAACGCAAAGATGTAATCGGCATCTTATCCGATACTAAATTGAACCACAAATTGTCCTTGTCAGGATGAAATGAAAACCTGATGATTAAAGCGTTAATGTTTTCTCTTGAGTTTATTTACATTTTTAAATTTGTAAAAATTATAAATTTTACTTTATTTCCGTGTCTCAGAACGCACTGAATTATCTTTTCCTTCAGTCATGAGCACGACATCCGAACAAATTTCATCTCAAAGTTTAAAAATTGTCAAGCCTCAACCATGACAAGCAACTTACTATGTTATTGAAAATGGTCAATCCTTGTTGAAGCGTAAAATTCGATTGTTCTGATTAGTCAACGTTTATTTACTAGAAAGAAATGACTGACACGCAAGCAGCCGGGTTATCTTTCTTGTAAAAGTATTCTACTTCAATCTTGCGGTCGTGGCTTTGCACACAACCCTCCTGTTATTTTTATGCACAACGGACAAAGTTACTATCCGATTGCAATAAAATTCAATAGCAACCTATGGGGCAACTAGACCTTTCATTTGACACTAATTTTGTGAAAATCGGTTCAACTATCTCTGAGACAAATGAGTGAGTTTAAACAACCTTAGGATAACTTTTCTTTACATAACTTTTGAACCATATGTTCAACCATAACGAAATTTGAAAGTTAAGGATTCTAGAGACAGCCCGATCATTTGAAACCAGTTTCATTGAAATCGGTTGTGTGGTTTCTGAGATATTGATGTTTCGTGATTTTTACATTTTGATACATAACCTCTAAACTAAAAATCCGATTACAATGAAATTCAATAGCAACCTATGGCGCAACTAGACATATCATTTGCAATTAATTTCATGAAAATCGGTCCAGCCATCTCTGAGAAAAAGGAGTGAGAAAAAAAAGTTGCACATACATACACACACACACACACACACACACTCATACACACATACATACATACATACAGAAAATGCTCAGTTCGTCGAAAGGGGTCGAGTGGTATATGACATTCGGCCATTGGGACCACTTTTATACCTTTGGTTTTTCCAGTGATTGCTATACCTTTCTAGGAGAAAGGCAAAAACAGATAGATAGAAGTTGAAACTCCGGTATAACCTAGATTGTGTAGCAAGTAAGTGTTTTTCGTTAAATTTAAACCGAGAATTGTATTTAAATTTATTTTAGAATTCGCTGAGGATGACCGAAAAAATTGTAATAAAGTAGGTAGAAACGTTCGGAAATAATTGCTTTTTTAAGTCTACTTTTTACCGAAAACTGTCGATTATCCAACATATATAAAATCAAGCGGTGATGATCTCAACGAAACAAAAAAAAATAACATTAATTTTTTTGTCCCACCCTAATATGTATGCTTTTGAAACAACTCAATGTTGTAATAACATCAATAATAAATGACAGAAACGGTTCGTGTTCTTTCACAAGTGAACAAATTGTTATTTGTTATATACATCAGAAGAATTTCTTATTGAACGTCTTAGTAGTATGGAATGAGACATTGAGATTAGGCAATCACACCACTACAAAGTACACTAAGGTTGCTTTTTACGCGGATTTCGGTTTCCCTTTACTCGGAATGCAGAAATAACGCTGTTTTTTTACGCGGATTCCGGAATTTACGCGTTTTTTTTTATCCCCCGCGTAAAAAGCGACTTAAGTGTAGAATTAAATGGAAACATTGTCCGTTCTCAATATCTAACTAGTTTTATCTTCAGCCAAAGCAACCATATTTTGGCCACGCATCCCAACCAAACTTCGCCATCTCTTTGTGTGCCAGTGGGAAAGATGAGCGTTGAAAAAATAGTACAGGGTGTTCAATAAGTTAGAATACACTTTAAAAATGTGTTGAAAAAACGATTTTCGATTTTGAAAGAAAATCACAGTTACGTAACTGTTTCAACAACCCCTTCCCCCTTCCCCTTGTGTAACAACAATTAACGCAAACTCAATCTCCGTCATGCGTTACGTAATTTGTGTACGACGCCTTTCCCAACAAACATTTCCGCCTGAACTTAAACTTAGCATAAGTTGTTACTCAACAACATTGTTTTTTGGGTATCTTACCCCATCATTGTTTATAGTTACAAACCTCATGGACCAGAGTTGGACTGCAATAATGCACTTACTTACTTGCTTTACTTTACTTTTATGGCGACAGGTCGTTGAGATTTTATGCTGATTCCAGAATACGCCTCCACAGAACTCGGTCTTGCGCTGCTCCTCTGCAGTTTTCTCTTACACTCGCTGCTCTGGCATTCTCGTCGACAGGACTGCCCCGAAGTCGTCGATCTTTATCCGGTTTTCTGCTAAGTAATTATCGTTATCGGTTATCGTCGCCGGTCGCTCATCTGTAACCTGCCGTGTTTCGTCAGCTTGACATTATCAGCGTGTTTGTATACTTCGTACAGCTACACCCCATTTTCTAGTTTACCACCGAATAATGATCGCAGGATTCTACCGTCGAAACCCCAATCGCTCATCGATCGACCTCCTTCCGCGCCACCGAGAGGATCAGCCCTATTCGCTGCCGCAATCCGTCTTTTCAAGTGGCGACTCACCTCGTTGTCACATGTGACGAAAGTTCCAAGATGAACAACTTCGTCGACTACGTCGAAAGTATCTCCATCCGTCTCCGCCGCAGCACCAACACCCGCAGAACTACCACGCTCATTGCCAGCAACCATGTACTTCGTTCTGGCAGTGTTTATGATGAGTCCAATTCTCGTAGCTTCTTTTTTGAGAGTCGTAAAAGTCTTCTCAAGTGCTCTACGACTGACACCAATTACACAATGTCGTTCGCGAAGGTTAGTAGCCTGTGGGACTTCGTGATGTCGGAGCCGCTCCTCTGCACATCTGCCCTTCGTATTGCTAATTCAAAGCTATGTTGAACAGTCAGTTCGAGAGCCCGCCACCTTGCTTTAGACCATCTAGCGTCACAAAAGCGTCCGAAAGTTCGCTTGCTGTCCTGACGCTTGATGTGACACCTTTCAAGCGCCGCACGTAACAGTTTAATTACTTTTAGTTTGTCAAGCATAATTTGCCACAGCTCGTTTCGTTTCACTGTATCGAATGCCGCCGTAAATTAAATAAACGGGGATGTGTCTGCAAGTTGTGTTCTCGAAACTTGTTCGTCTGGCCCGTTGTAGATTGTACCGCCCAAAAAAAAACGCATTTTTCATTCTCTAATATAGGCTTTCTGCAACGACCTCTGACGTT
The DNA here is from genome assembly GCF_029784165.1 of Wyeomyia smithii. Lineage (NCBI taxonomy): Eukaryota > Metazoa > Arthropoda > Insecta > Diptera > Culicidae > Wyeomyia > Wyeomyia smithii. The sequence continues at coordinate 168,042,570 of NC_073694.1, forward strand.
GAAACAGGATACGGGAGAGAATTTTATAAGCGGAATTGAGTAGAAGTTATGCCTCGATAATTACTGCTGTCGAATCTATGTCCCTTCTTGTAGATAGGGCATATGAGTCCTTCCAACCTGTTTCGCTGTTTCGCTGACCGCATCATGGATGTGCTTCCACTGTTCGTTCAGGTCCACTACAGCTGGTTCACCGATCCGTCTATCAACTTTCCGAGTATACTCTGGAGCAATTTCTTCCGCTGATAACCTCTGGATCTTAGGACGTATCTTTCTCGCCGATCTCAACTTAAATACGTTGGACAACCGGGCGCTAAACTTGCCCATTACGAGATAGCGATCCGAATCGATGTTGGACCCTCGAAAGGACCGCACATCTCTAACGTTTGAAAAATGCCAGCCGTCGATCAGCATGTGATCGATCTGGGAGCAAGCCTTTCCATTGGGGTGTTTCCAGGTGTGCTTTCGAATGTTCAGACGGTTTATCGGATTTATCGTTTTTCGGCGCGTACACGTTGATAACGCTGTAATTGAAGAATCTGCCTTTGGTTCTCAATACGCATAGATGGTCAATAATAGGCCCGAGTAGCACGAAGCTGACGCACACTGGGGCAGCCCCATACAAAAGCTTGGACAAAACCTAAGTATTTTTTTCCGGAATTTGATTTGAAATCGATATTTTGCAGAAACTTGAATGCCAACAGACCAAGAATTAAGCATAGGTTGTAAAGAATTCGCATGTTTTAGTACATCGTGAGGTAGGAGAAGCTGGGGTTTAAAATTTGATAAATTCAAAATACATATTTCGATCATGTTTACCCGCCTACAGATGCAGGTTCTTCTAAACAATAATGATATTATGCATGAAATCTCTCAATATGAGTTATTATGAAGGAAAAAAATTTAGATAGATAAGTATATCTTACCATGCCACGATTGAGCACAACGTTTCACACAGATAAAAACCCAATTTTTCACTAATCTCAAACATTTGAAAAACTGATTTACCAGCGAGTACCATCTCTATAGTCTTCTTAAATTCATGATCCCTTTTTGTCCAGTTTAGGAACAAACTTTGATTCAACTGATACCCGCGAGACAAAAAAAGCCTGTCGCGAAACTCCTTTACGTTGAAAATGATTTGAAAGACGATGAATAAACGTTTCTGCCATGTATTTAAATTTAATCATTTTTGTTATATATCATGAATCATGATTAATACGCTTAGAATGTGTATATGTGTGTGGATGCGTGCGAAAAAGAGTAACTTAAACCACTTTAACCATGACGATAAACAACGATCCAAACAATTAAATAATCCTAACAACTGATCTAGGGACACCAAATCGCTTAGACTTGAACTTGAGTAGCAAAAAGAATTTCACTTTCAAAATTGAGCGATCTAGATCGAATAGTAATCTGGAGCAATACATGTTGTACATGAATGCACAAGGAATACTGCCAAAAAAAATTCCTGAAAATGTCAAACCTCTTTGCTTTGAATTTAAGAAGATAGAAATAATATTTAAAATTCCATTTAAATAAAGATTTCTAGATAAAAAAAAAGTCTCTAGATCAAAACATGATGTGCAAAATTGTAAGTCGTATAGAGTTGATCAACTTCGCGTGACACTTGAGACCTCTATAACATGAACTTAAAAATTTGTTGAGCTATTTTTAGAACAAAGTGATCTAGATGATGAAACTCATCTAGACCAAACATTAAAGATAGATCACAATGATTCGAACAACTTTGCCGAAGACACCAATTTCCTATGACTTGAATTTGAGGAGTTATGGGGTTTTGTTATGAATAATGAAAATAGTTATATCTCGTTAACGGTCAATCCTACAACTTTATTGTTTTCGACAACTTTATGTCAATTGATGATATGAACAAGTTTCCGATAAAACAAAATGGCTAGCACCATTTTTTCAGAAGATAGATGTCAGTGCCATCTGTATGAAGAAAATTAAAGCTACCTTAATACATATTTTATAAAGATATTTTTTTGTTGAACAACATTGTCATATACTTGAACACCGTAGAAACAACCATAAAGGAGTTATGAGGTTTTGTCGCATCAACAGACCAATTTGCCCCACTGTGTGACGCCCCTTTCCGCTTCATCGCCGCCTGATGTGGTACTTGAAGGAACTGCCCGCGGTCGGATCAACCACCCGAATTAACGATCTCCGGTTTTAAGCCAACGCAACTCTTGTATGGCTGTGCTGCTACCTACATTTTTGCCTTCCGTAGCTCTCTGGCCAAGACGTCCGTGCGTGCCGGTTCTGGCAGAGTCCTAACACTCCAAGTTCCCAGTTTCCAATCGTTGTCTTCTTTCGTTTGTCTTGGTCTATACCGATTGTTCCGAATTGTATCATTCTTTGGATTGTTCGTAGTATGTTTTTTTCAGCATGCTGCCTTACTAAGGCTCAGATGCCTAATCTCGCGACGGAGCTGCCGTCTTAGGTGTAGCTGGCGCTAGTTCACACATATATGAAATTAGGCAACAGTAAATCGCCCCTGATAATGGTGACGATAATTTGGTTGAATTCTCAGCAAATTTAATAGCGTGATCGTAAACGATACACATAAAAATATTTCATCATATTATGACAGCTCGATATAAGAAGTAATCAATCAAAAATTGACACTCCGCGGGTGACGTTTCACGATTTTGTACGTTTGTAATTATTGTTGTTTTTAAAGTCACAAAACCAAAACACAACTGAATACGAAATCATCTAATGCCGGAAAAAATCTACAGTGATATTTTGTTGTTGCCACTGGCGATACTGGAGCAACCGATTGAACAACGGCTTTTTCACGTTTTTCCAGCTGGATTTTATCCAAGTTGCAACCGTTTCAACAAACAGGAGGCTGTCAAAAGTTGAAAACAAACTGAAATAAAATGATTGCGATCAACTGTTTTGTGGATCGTCTTGTACAAGGATGAGAATCTAATATATCTGAAAGTGTGCTGCGTTAATTAGAAGTGGAAATTGACAAAGATTGGTTGTAATTTTGGGAAGAATTTCGCTAGTGGAAATGATTTTCACCAGGTCTGCTGTCAACACAATTGACCATTATATTGTTACCCATTAAAAGGTACGTGAACCCTCGTTTAAGAATTTCTGCGAGATTATTTTGGAGCATTTTTAATTCATTATTCAACAGTAGAAAAAGAGGATCGTATAAACAGGCATGTCATTCATTTTACCATTGTAATTGTTACCTTTCTTGTTCATTTAAGCAAAGCAAATTTTAGCAAAATAAACTGTCAAGATACCAGTATCTTGACAGTTTATTTTGCTAACTATATTCTCATCGCTCATCTCTTTCTTTGAGTGGTAATTGATAAGATTATTTAGTCCCTAGATAAGTAATGTCGCTGGCGTCGCTGAATTTTTACAGGTTATGTATAGAGCAGAGTCTATGTGTATATAGAGTCGCGCGAAGACAAAATCTATCGTTTCGGCAACACAGTTTTTGTGCCGTTTGTTGCCAAGAACTATACAGTTCTGTTTTTCACCATGCATAAGCGAATATCATTTTTTGAAATTCTTCACAAGAACACAGTTTTGTAAGATTACACCGTTGATGTTTGTTAAATTTAAGTGAACCAGTGTACAGGTTTAATGTTGGATTAAAATGTGTAAGTAAAACTTCGGAAAAACACATATTCTTTATTACGCTCAATTACAACACTTTTCATCCACTCCTAACATTATCACCTTGTTTATTTACATTGCTCGATTGGTACCCTCGTTTATTTATTTATTTATTTATTTATTGATTTAAATTTCATCTGACATCGTGGTCTTAATGAATGGTTTTAAAACTAGTCTAAAGTAAAAAATACAGTTCGCAAGCGTTGTCTAAAACTGACACAAGAAACATTAAAGTCGAAAACGTGATAGCCTTCTTGAAAACGTCTCCGTATTGTGTTGACTGGATCGTTATCACCGTATACGGTGTTCCTCGGTTCTGGCAAAATAAGTTGCCGTGGACGCAGTACACGTGCGGGAGCATAAATTCTCATGCGCTCCAGCAAGCAGGCACTATCGATTTCTCCGCGCAGTATTTTAGCGCCAAACACAGCTTGGTTTATATTTCGACGGGACTCCAGTGGCTCTATACCCAATAGGGCACATCGATGTTCGTAAGGGGTCAGGTCGTTGGGATAGCGCCATGGAAGTCTTCTTAGCGCATGACGGACAAATTTATGCTGAACAGATTCGATTCTGGATTTCCACACAGCTTCATAAGGTGACCAGACGACCGATGCGAACTCGAGTATGGAACGAACTAGGGAACAATAGAGGGCACGTAAGCAGATGGGGTCAATAAAGTCGCTTGCCATTTTCAGAACAAAACCTAGTTGACGATTGGCTTTTTGGATTATCGCGGAATAATGCAGCTTGAATGTGAGTTGGTAGTCAAGCAATACTCCAAGATCCCTGACTTCGTCAACCCGTTCGAGTATCTGATCACCGATGACATAGTTTTATAGGATAGGTCCTTTAAGTCGTCGATATGAAATCACGTAACACTTTGCCACACTCACTACCAGGAAGTTTGACTTGCACCAATGAACGAATTTATCCAGTAGCTTCTGGAGTTCTCTGCAATCAGCTTCATTTCGTATGATCAGGTAGATTTTCAAATCGTCAGCGTAGATTAGTACTCCACCATTCGCAAGAAGTATCGTCACGTCGTTAAAAAATATCACAAACAGCAGTGGACCCAGATTGCTTCCTTGAGGCACGCCAGAGGAGGGGGTCAAGCTTTCAGATACTGTTGATCCAATTTTTACGAAGAGCTGTCTGTTGCTCAGGTATGAGCGAAGCCAGCTGCAAATATTGTCGGACATTCCAAGACGATGCAGCTTAGCAAGGAGGATATCGTGATAAACGGTGTCAAATGCGGCTTTGATGTCGGTGTATACTGCATCAACCTGAGCTCCACCATCCATTGCACCGATACAAAATGTTTGACACTGATTTGGTTCCTTTGGTTTCATCTTTGCGGGACTCTTATTATAAACATAGACTCTGGTATAGAGTTGATCTGCTTGGGAACGTAACGTCAAACGTCGTTACACTGAATGGAATCGTCGAGTCCTTATTAGAGAATTTATTATACAGAAGTATCAGACGGGTGAAATTAAAAAAGTCATATGAAATACTCGATGCACTAATAATTCACATTGAATAATATGATTCGCTATGCACACTTGTAAAAAAATATCATCAATGAAAAATTTTGCATTTATATTTTCAGTGATAGTTGTCGATAATTTACAACATGAATTCAAGCGCATATGTGAAAGAAAATCATTCATGTCAGCCCCATCAACTCATTCCCGGCTGGTATGGCATCCGTATGGCATCACCTAACATCTGAACTTGGATTACAACTTAACAATTAAACTTGATATTTTGAACGATTAAACTACTGAATACGGTTTGAGAACAGATCAACTTAAATACGCAACCCAGTTTGTGTTAATTTTACGCACAGTTGCTGAGTAATAAGAGTCATTTTTCGAGGTGAAATCTGATTACTCTCCGTCGGGAATGGGTTAGGGAAATCATATACAAACATGAACTGTTTTACGATTCAGGTTCACACCGTTTCACTTTCGATGTGCTCATTCATAATCTTTGCTATAGTTAATAACAACCATTTTAACTGTTTAGTGTTCTGCCCATAAACGCATAAAAGTCACACTGCCAAAAACGTACAACTGAGTAAAACGCAGTATATGCAGGTAAACCATAGCATTTTTTCCTTCCTATAGATTCAATCAAAGAAACAAAAATTTAAAATAAGCATTCATCCGAGGTAAATATATTTGTGCAGAATACTTTTATATGCAATAAGGTTATTGTTGTTCCGATCAGTACACTTTATTTAGTCTTTTAATGAAAGTTACAATGATTTTCTGCTAATTGGTTTTAGCTCTGAGCCTGTTATGCGTTTATTCGTAACGTGGGACTGACCAAAATCAATATTTTTTTCATCATTTTAGCAACAAACCCAACTTTTGTTGTAAATTTTCGAGAGCACACGTAATGTAAAGAAGATTCTAAGGTTTATCTCAAAAGTGATGAAAACTTACATGGGACTGTTATGCATTTATGGGCAGTGTTGCCCTTATTTGTTTGAACTGCGCAAGCAAAGGGTGATAATCAGTTCTAAAATGATATACAATCGTTAAAAGCTAAAGTCAAGCAATGATAACACATTTATGTGCGAGTAATTTGGTTCAGTGTAGTCTGCTTTTTCTTTTGGCAGTTTTTGCCCATAACAAGGCTCAAAATAGAGGTAGGTCTACTAGATCATGATTCTCAAAGCAGTTTTTAAGTCGAATCGCGACAAATCGACTCTAGTGCTTGGGATCTTTTGTGCAACATGATTTGCCTCGAATACAATGGGCACACTAGCGACATTACTTATCTAGGGACTAAATAATCTTATGGTAATTGTAAAAATTAAAGTACTCATTCGTTTATGACAGTTTTCATTTTGGGTTTTGTTGTTCGATATCAATCTGGTTTATTTTCAGAGAGAAAACTGGGTTGGTTCTAGATTCGTTTATTGCATACATCTAAGTTTTTTTTTATCAGTTATTCAAAAATTATTAAAAATTTCACCCCCACAAGCTCCCCTCGCGCCCGGCTATGCTGCCAGTGCGACGACAATTGGCTCGGGAGTTTTTTTTTTGCACTGAACCCGTTCCACTTGCACTGAAGTGACGTATGGCAGGCGGTTCGCTCTCGTGGAACCTTGCCAGCCATAGATACCAGCAGCGCTGAGCCCAAAGCAGTGCGTTTTTCTGAGCTCCAGACACTCTCGGCTCGGCAACATGTGCGTGCGTCTTGCTGGATGCTGGTTTTGCAATTTACAGATTTTCTATCGACTTCTTTTTTGTTGCCCGGTTCTGTAAAGCATTTTCCCGATGCAAGAAAAAATAAGTGGTTCAGCATAACAAACATGTGCCCGTTGCAAAAAGGATCTTCAGGGCGAGCGAGGATGAGCAACAGATGCGTTCGAGATAAATGTTTTAATGGTCTGGAGATTAGTGCGCAAAAACTGCATTCATGTGGTCTGTCGCAGACGCACAATGTGCCGTATTTCGATGCGATCGGGCGTTTAGTAGAGGATTAAGAGCAAAAGATCTGCTCTACCGGAGTTTGGTATTTGTTTTAGTGCACGGTTACAAAGTATGCGCTTACAATTTTTACGAGCTGCTTTTACTACTTTTGGCACATAAATCAACTGGGCGTTTCAATCCGAAACAATCTGACAGCTTAAAGTTCTGTGTGGACAGTTGCGAGTATGCTTCAATTAGACGTGGTTGTAAAATTCAGGAAAATTTTCGGGGACGACCCGCGCTACTGAAATCGGGTATGGTTAATTGCACTTTTATTGCACTTTAATGGCACTGAATGGTGTGTGAATTGCGTGTTGCTCAACGAAAATGCGCCACATTGTTGCCGATATGGAATACTTTGTATCGCACGAGGATCAATCGAACATAAAACGGACGGCATCCGAAAGTGGTAGACTTACGAGCGATCCATTTTTCGGATAGTGAAACCAGCGTGAAATCAGAGAAAATTAACTTTCCGAGCGACGATTTGTTTCACATATTTCCTCCGTCTCCCAACTAGTAGCGGGGAGGAGCGGCTCAGCAGGGACAGCGATGTTTAGTTACACATCATAACTTACCGATTGTGGTGACGCCAGCTGAGCAACGGGACAGGACGTCTTAGAATCGGTCCCAAATTAGTAACTGTTTCCAAAGATTCATAAATTAGGTCAAAACATAATTGAACTTGGAACTTTTTCTGGTGGAGAAATAATGCGGTGTGAAAATAATTACAATTTATAGCACGACGGAGAACATCCTGTGACTTGGGAAACCAAGAGAGATTGTACCAACAAGCTAGGAGTGGGAATTTGACATTTGAAGAAATGATTGTTTAGATTCCACAAAATTTTAAAATCGTTTGTGGAGAAAAAGATTGCGATTGCAGGTGTGCAGTGGTTCTGTCACTCTATTAAAAACCTACGTGTGTTACAGTAAAACGACCGAGGAACAAATGACTTACAGATATTTGATGCTGTAATCAATAACTCTCCAGGTTATGCTCTAGGCGATGTAATTAATTTTAAATGATCTCTCCAATGTTCAATGTAGTACACATATATGAAATTGAGAGTCTCATGGTTTCAATTGGAATCATTTTACCTATTGTAATGATTTTTTTGTTATGAATAACTGATCCAGTTCCCTACGCGCAAAATTATCATTACAATTATGTTTTATGTCCATTGGTTTCATTTCAATGTACATTCTTTCCAAATTTTGGTACCTATTTAAAAATTATCACAAATAGTTCAACTACGAAATTGTTTTTATTAAAAACTAAAACTAGAAGACGAGTAAAAACATTTTTCATCCCGCAATTTGCATCCTCGTCCATGCGCTACTTCGTACAATATAGTATCGAACCCTTCACCAGAGCGATCCCATTAGGGATGCGTGAATTGACTGATGGCTTCATGTCAGAGGAACAAAAAAAAACGAGATGACAAGTTATAAGTCAGCAGAACGATACCGGGGTCATTTGCCTCACTGCTTCGTTGGCTGGGTGCTGGTCGTGGTATTTGGGTCGTAAAAGGAATCCCAGATGGTTCATTTGTGAGGAGTAAGATGCGGTGAACCACGGTTTCGACCCACAACCAACCAAACCAACGGACACTGCCTGCGAGTTAATTACTATTTGGATAATAACAAATCCAAATGTTTTCGATTTTTCAGATACGGCTATGCAATCGTTTATTTTTTTTACGTTTCGATTGCTGCTGGTGTTAGGTTGCACTATGTTACGAAGTTTTTTTTTCGAAAAAAAAGATTAGTATTACAGAACTGTCACGTGCAAAGTGGAAACTGAAATAAACTGTCAAGACTTTTGAGTGATTGATGAATTACGTTTCTGGCGTTGATTTTCGTCTCCCTTTCGGGATTATCAAATTTCATCTTCGGGCTCGATAAACAAACAATTTTTACCGTATCCGTACTATGTACGGCCTTGTGTTGCGTTTATCTAATCTATTGGAATGTTAGCATCATCATTTCTGGTTCTAACCTATTTTCCGCCTCTGTTTGCTGATAATAAATGCTAAAAATTTGTTCCTCATTTTGTATAGTTCCCAGATGTGACAAAAAATTGGCTATTTTTTGCAAAAAAAAACGTGGTGAGAGCTTATTTTTTCTCACTACGAGGCGGACACACTTCGTGCACGTGTTTCAATTTATCAACTCCAATAAAAACGGCTTAAAATTTTGGGCTACCAACTGCCTCAACTTTTTTTTCACCAATTCATGTTTTGCGTATATTTTGTCATTTGGAGCGTGCCATCCGGAGATACCGGCAGCATCGAGGCACTTTTCTAGAAAGTCTGGCTTCGAACAGGCTTTCGCAGTTCAAGTGAAACAATCCGATCGACTAGTTTTTTTGTACCGTCTTACGCTTGCTTCGTGACTCGCGCTCCAAGTATGGGATCAAAAAGTATGTTTTATTTTTAATGCCACTCTCATAAATACACTTTTTTTGTGTGCACTTGTCTCAGCATCGCGACAATGCTTTTTCTTCATCTTCATTTTTTTTTTTGACTGCTCTTCGACATGATATTGAAAGACATCAACGGGAGTACTTTTCCAATGGAGATTTATTTCATTACTTAGCGCTGCTGGTTGATTTTAGTTGCATATTTTATTGCTCCCGACAGACTAGACTTGGCAGACGGTGTTGGGGTGCTAAGGGTAATCATGTATTTTGAGGAAGCACTGTGTATTTTTGTTTAAATGCACTTGTTTGCATTTTGGCGCTTTATTACTGATGAATTGTCTTAATGTTTGCTTCATTTAGAATCCGGAACAAATGAACCAGCTCTATCTCGGAGTGGGTTTGATCTGGATAACTTGTTGAGCAGTCAAAATGAAGGACTTAAATGAACTACTAGAGAAAAACCTAAATTAACCCACCTAGCGGTCAGACCCAGCCTTTCTCATTCAAACTTTTATTCATAAAAATAGATTTACATGAGCGCTTCAATCCAATAAATGTATATTCACTCTTTAGGTTCTAAAATATTGATGTTGTAATCTATACATATAAAATGCAGTCCGGTCTGTCTGTCTGTCTGTCTGATCCATATAGCCTCGAAAACTACCGAACCGATCAACGTGAAAATTTGTATGTAGGGGTTTCTGGTGCCGATAAAGGTTCCTATGATAGTTTGAGACCCCTCCCTCTTCTGGAAAGGAGGGGTCTCATACAAACGAAACACAAATTTATGCATATCTCGAGAACTAATCAACTTAATGGAACCAAATTTGGCAGGTAAATGTTTTTAGTGGTAAAAAATATGTCTATTAAGTTTGGACACCCCTCCTTCTTTTGGAAGGGAGGGGTGCCATACAAATGAAACACAAATTTCTGCACATCTCGAGAACTAACCGAGTAAATGGAACCAAATTTAGCATGAGAATGTTTCTAGAGGTAATAAATATGTTTATAATGATTTGATACCCCTCCCTTTTTTATAAGGGAGGGGTCCCATACAAATGAAACACAAATTTCGCACAGCTCAAGAACCAATTAAGAAAATACAACCAAATTTGGTATGCGAATGTTTTCAGAGGTAACAAATATGTCCATAATGGTTCGATGCCCCTTCCTCTTCTGGAAACACATGTTTCTGCACAAATTTATGCACATCTCGCGAACTAATCAACTAAATGGAACCTTTTTGAATTGCTAAATGGCAACTTCTAGGAAACAGTCGAAAACGACCGAATAATACTCAATATGGATATTTCCGTAATTGAGATGATGCGTAGAAACTAAACATTGACCCTGGACACTATTTTAAATTTAAAGACGACTACTTTCAGTTTTTGGAAAACAACCTAAATACCTATATACCTAACAATATGGGTATTTACGTTGTCAGATTGATGCCAGAAAATCTGCCGAAAATGACCGAATACCACCCAATATGAATATATTCAAAATTAAGGCGATGCACAGAAGGCAAAAGACGAGGATGTTGTCATTTCGATAAAAACAATCATTTCAAACGATTTGTTATTTGACTTTGATTTTAAACACATCGCAAGAAATCAATGAATTTGGACCGTTCAAATAGTACGATACCACATTTGAATTATATTGAGGCCACATATATCGATCCAAGCAAGTTTTGAATTTCTTCTCTGTCCATAACTTTTGAGCCACGTATCAAATAGTTATGAAGTTTGTTATTTGTAAATTTGAGAGATGACTCTTTCGTATGACACTATGTTCAAATAAGTCATGTAATCTTTGAGATAATAGACTTTCGTTGTTTTATTAACAATTTAATACATAACGGTTGCTTAAGTTCGATTATAATCCAATGAAATGGGACCGTATAGGGCAGCAAAACACATTTTTAAACATAACAGGCAAAGTAATAGTCGGATTGCAAAACAAATCAATAAGGTCTTATGGGCCAGCTGGACCTTCCATTTGACACTAATTTTATGAAAATCGGCTCAGCCATCTCTGAGAAACATGAGTGAGATTAAACAGTCTTCAGAACACGTTTCTTTTCATAACTTTTGAACCACAAGTTCAATCTTCATAAAATTCAAAAGTTAAGGGTATTTCAGGTAGCCCGTTCTTTTGGAATCAATTTTGTTAAAATCGGTTGTGTAGTTTTTGAGATAATGATGTTTCATGATTTTTACATTTTGATACATAACCTCTAAACTATAAATCCGATTACAATAAAATTTAATAGGGTCTTATGGGACAACAAGACCTTTCATTTGAAATTAATTTCATTAAAATCGGTCCAGCCATCTCTGAGAAAAGTGAGTGAGAAAATAAATTTGCACATACACACACACATACACACACACACATACACACACATACACACACATACACATACACACACACATACACACACACATACAGAAAATGCTCAGCTCGTCGAGCTGAGTCGAGTGATATATGCCATTCGGCCCTTTGGAGCACTTTTATACTTTCGCTTTTGCAAGGGATTGCTATTCCTTTCTAAATGAAAGGCAAAAACCTTTCCAGTCTTCTTTATTTTCCTCCCAATTATTGCCCAGTGCTTTTCGGTTGGGCGGAACTGAGGGCAATTGGGTGAGTCGATATCCTTTGTAATAAGATTAACCTTGTTGTCACGGTACCAGTGAACATAACGCTTTGAACAAACTTTCAATAAAATCATCGTTCGAATGATTGCAGTGATTTACCTTAGTAACACTAGCACCACCTACTGCCGTGTTCGCGCTACGACTTGTATTTCGACATCAGTGCCAGCGTACGTGCAGGTGTCAAATAAGGAACAACAAAATATGCATGAGATTGCACGACAGCGCCCCAAACGGCGTTGTCGCGTGATGACTGTTTTTCGATTAGAAATTTGCAATGATCGTTTTTGGTAGCGATGGAGCTAGGTTCCAGTGTTGCGTCTGTTAGTCTGTGGTGACAGCTTGCCGAATCCGGACAAAAAAATTTTAAGGGAATTGAAGAAAGAGGCAGTTTGAAAGACAGGATGTAACCTAAATCAATTACTACCATGTTACAAAACGGCATTAGAAAAACAGTGGTGTGGCACTTTCAATACGGCGTTGCGTTTCAGTAGAGAAATGAGTGCAAAAGAATATTAAAGAGAGAAAATGAGAGAACAACTTAAGAAATGAAGTGTTTTTCTGCTATCATTAGCGATCTCGCTTACCGCGTAACGGACTGGCTGCTTAAATTAACCGTTGTGTAGTTCACGATCAATTCGAATTTGGATCAAAAACAACTCTTGGGATTTTGTTTAGCAGTTGGTTCGAAAAGTTTTGTCTTCTCGAAATAAGTCCCCATTCCTCTTTCCCAGTGGCACAGTCACAAAATTCCATTCCCAAATACAGACATTTAATGCAACCTTTAATGCAACCTGTTGCATAGTCTTAAAAAGTATATTTTCCCGACATTCGCCAGAATAAGGTGCTGATATTAGACACCTTGTTTTCCACGGGATCAACAATAACGACAGCATGGCAGCGCAATGAGTAGGCAACTAAAAAAGAATATTTTGAGCACGTCAGACCATCGTTGCCGATTATACAAATTTTTCTGGAAACCTACAGTTCATAAAGTATAATCTTCAAAAACTCACTTCAAAGCACTAAATTTGATATTATAGTCGGGCATCAGCACTCGAAAACTTATTTAATCCAATCACCTACCTCAGAAAATAAAATCCGCGCATCGTTCTATACGGCTACAACGGGACTCGTTTTGCAGCCAACCAAATTTTTTTTCATCACTAGCGGACCACTTTTCATTTCAATCACTAAACAAAATTACTCACTATACTAAGAATACTTTAATCTTTGAAATGTTCACCTCAAATTTCCTAAAACAAGCTTGAATTAGCAGAAATATATGAGATGAATTTCTGCAATTCCTAAATTTCAACTGTATGTATTCTCATCTGTTTTCACTGCGTTGAAGAAAATCAAGAGTTGCCAAATCATGTTCTGTTAATACGAAAATATCATACTGAAAATGTTGAATTATTCCGACATAATTGACATGAATCTACAGCACTGTAGTGGTTACCTAGGTTACCAATTTTTCACGTAAACAACTGCAGCGGATATCTAGGTAACCTACTACGACGGGCTGCGGCTACGTTCATTCATGATAATGTGAATCATTCATGATTAACAGTGAGATTAATATAGGGGCATTGTGAGATGAATAATTGAGCAGTGATTCGAGTTTTGAGATGGATATGGAAGCGTTGTGAAAAATGGTTTATTTTACAAAATTCTGGATAAATCTAGCTAATTTTACTAAATATCCAATGCTATATGATTCTATAAGAGTACGTAAGCATATTTAGCTTATTTGTTCAATGACTTCGTGAAAGTTTGGTGTTTAATCCGTGCATTCTTCGTGAATATCGGCTTAATGAGATGAATAATAGAGCAGTTCCCCTACAAATTTTTCAAATGGCTAGAAACAATTAGACTAAATTTTGTAACAGGCTCAGTAACGATACGCGATGAACGCGATCTCGCAATCTAAAAGTTTCATTGACAAGCGAGCTAATAGTTCAGAACTAATATTAACAGAGTCAATGCAATCACAGTTTTCTCAAAACAATGAACAAACGAGATTTTGATACAGAATTTTGCCGGAAATAGAACAAATAAACAGGTTTTTGCAGCTCCCAGTACAGATAAAAAAGTTCGCTTTCGAGTTTTTGCAGCTCCCAGTACAGATAAAAAAGTGGCAACACTGCTTCAGACCCATTTGGGGAATTAGTACATTCTGTTGATGCCTTGAAGCAACCAGTTTTGAAAGAATTTTCTTTGCTGTTATTGTTTTGTGTCTAATTAGTTTCAGTTTGATTCAAAAGGTTGTGAATAAAAAGGAGTGAACTGAACATTTTTTCTAGTCATTTTTTTATTTTTGAGTATTTTTCATGTGACGTCGTTTCTTCACCCCCTCTCCTCCCAATATGCGTGACGTACTTTATGGATGCCGCCTAAGCTGAAGGCCGCATTTTATTACACACACGGCGTAATGACACCTTCTTCATACAAAATATAAGGCGTGATCGCCATCAAGCCTTCTATTTTGTTTGGAGTTCCAAATAATGCTAAAAAAGAAGACCGAGGGAAAAGGGGCTACATAGCTGCGTGCGCTTGGCCGGGAGGTCGATGCAGAACAGCAGCGGCTGTCCCGTTCACTGGTCTCGGAGTTGCAGACGCACCGGCTGAATAAGATGATCAAGTCGATTTTCCTGGCGAATCGCGACGTGGCGTTGGTGATGGTCGACGAGACCTGTCTCTTTTCGAATGGCAACGACTGGCAGGGTACTTCGTATTACCCACAAAAATTTGAGCTCCGAAGTGAAGTTCATTTCACAAACCTAGTTTGCCATTAAAGGGCTGCTTTGACTGACAATCATCTTTTGCTCCAGACGCGGAAACTTATAATACGGAGTGCCTGCCGGATGTTGCATCAAGAAATATTGTAAGGGTAAAAACGCGGTTTATGACCGGATCTGGCGTCGGCCCGCTACCGGAAGTGATCATTGAAGGAGAAAAAGTGGCTGAAAGTCGATGTGGTACCCAAGTCGGTGAACTCGCCAAACGATCTAGAGCTCAGCTGCGTCCCATCAAGAATATCTGGGCAAACCTGAAGCGTAAGATCTACTCCAACACTTTTGTCGTGAAAAACTGAAGAGG
Source organism: Wyeomyia smithii (assembly GCF_029784165.1). NCBI lineage: Eukaryota > Metazoa > Arthropoda > Insecta > Diptera > Culicidae > Wyeomyia > Wyeomyia smithii. The sequence continues at coordinate 168,057,917 of NC_073694.1, forward strand.
AATTGATAAATAAAACGAATAAAGAACTCAAAAATATGCCTATAAGCATGTTTAAGTCCGCCATGGTGAATTTTTGAATGCAAACATCAACGAGAAACAATCGGATAAACTTTGCATCAAAAACCATTTTTCTTCTGGTTACCTACGCGAATTGCATTTTTGAAGCAGGGCAAGCAAATTTTTTATTGCTACTCAAAAAGTATTAGGAAAAAATGCTTTATTTTATGATAAATTTGTTACTAAAAAGCTATAAGAATTATCTTGAGCCATATAACGAGACATACTGTCATATGTTTTGCACATGAGCAAAATCATTTCAAATCGCCTGGAAATACGCGAAAATTTAATCGACCATTTTTGATTTGAATGAAACTTTGCGCACGTATTTGGTTTAGCAAACTGAGCAGATTTCACAGGTGGAGAGATTTTTTACACCCATGAGTTACATTCTAAAAGGGCGTATGCCTTTTGGCATAGGTTTTATTCGAAGCATTGTAGCCCAGAAACCGTTGGTTGTATAGAAAAACTGTCTGAGAATAAGTTGTAGGGAAATAAAAAAGCACCATAAAAAAATATACACTGTACAAAAAAATTTTTTTGACAAAAAAAAATTAAAACTAAACATCAAATTTCAATTAAAAAAAAATTGAATTTTTTTTAAATTTTTTTTTATGAAACTTGACGTCAATACGCAACTTTGAAAAAAAGTCCAGGATGGAGAAATGAAAAATAATTTTTTTATGGTAGATTAATTTTTTTATGAAAATTCTGATTCAAACATTTTTCAAAATATTTGTATTCTATTGTTTTTTAAAGATGCAGAGAGTCATTTTGAATCAAAAAGCTCTTGGTAGTAAACATTCTAAAGGCATCGGTTTTCGAGTTATTTTAAATTTAAGCTCGAAAAATTAATTATATTTAGGAAAATACACGTTTTTCTTAATTTGTCCATGGTTCTCCAGCAAAAACCATACGTTCATTGGAATGCTTAATCAAAAATATACAATTCATTCTTTGACAACAGAACGATTGGGCGAACGGTTCTCAAGAAAAGAGTTGAATGTTCTAAGTGATATAAAAATATATATATAACAATCAAATATTTATTTTCGAGGTTTATTATCTTAGGAACATATTTTTTATGACATAGATACTTTACAGAACTAGTTTCACCTTATATTTTACATACATCATGAGTAAATGATTCGTCATCTTTTGAAAACAGCTTCGTTTGTATCTTATTTTCTGAAATCGGAACAAAAGAGTAATACTTTTGTGTGGCAGCTATTATTACAGATTTTTTGAAAATATTGCTCCATTCTGTTACTCCTTGTTCATATTCTTCATATGATACCCAACTAAATGATATTTTCGATGAATTTTTATTACTTTTCTGATTAGACCAATCATACAATTCTTTTGCGCTTGTAATGGGATGTTCATGTTCTTTAGCTAAACTTGTATTTCTTGCCATTCGTTTTAATATGCCACCAATTGCATCGCATGGGCCTTTACCATGAGAAGTCGCGAAAAATGCCACTCTGCATCGAAGTTATATTTTGTTTTGAACTTGCAAAGACTTGCAAAGTTTTTTCTATTTTTATATTGTGAGGCAGCTCCATCAGACATAAATATCGCTTTTTTCAACTGTATTGATGTTTTCAAAAAACTCATTAGTTTGGCAATGAACACAGGAACCGCAACAGCATCATGATGGAGTACTTCCGATATAATGATGAAGCTGATATTCTTAAGTGTTCCAGATGAATGGTGGCTTGACTATTATTCCAATAACTACACGAATCACAAATTGATAAAGACGTATTAAAATGAGCTTGACTGTTCAATATTTTTACTTTTGCAATAACGTTTTCGTTTAATTTGCGTAAGCTTGATGAGCACCGATGATCAGGAAAGGGTTTACAGTATTTGGGCTTGGCAATCGTATTTATATACGAAAACAGATATTATAGGTAGCCCCCGCCTTAAACTACACACTTGAATGGTGTAACCTGGAAGGACTAAGCGTCAATCCTTCTAAAACAGTCATTATCCCATTTACAAGAAATAGAAAGTATAATATTGCAACTCTTAAGTTGGGAGACACACAGTTGGTGCTATCCAAGCGAACCAAGTACCTAGGTGTTATGCTTGACCACAAGCTCAACTGGAACGACCATCTAGAGTATGCGATCTCAAAAGCAAACAACGCTCTTTGGGCTTGCAGCAATACATTTGGCAAAAAATGGGGACTCAAGCCGAGGATGATTCACTGGATATACTCGGCAATAGTGAGACCCAGAGTAACTTATGCCTCGCTAGTGTGGTGGCCTAAAACTTCACAATTATCAGCTCAGAAAAAGTTAGATAAACTACAACGTCTGGCATGCTTATCAACAACAGGAGCAATGGCCAGTGCACCATCCAATGCCTTAGAAGCTGTTTTATATCTTCTACCCTGATGTAAGTATGTACAACTTGAAGCTGAAAAAGGTGCTCCTAGGCTAAAACGTGTTAAATTCTTTCAAGAAGGAGATCTACAGGGACATTTACGAATCCTCAAAAATTTCCAACTGAACACCTTAGTAACCATGAATGAAGATCGAATGGACTCTAAGACTAACTTCAGTGTTCCTTTAAAAGTGATTGAATCCAATCGCACCGAATGGGATGGAGGAGGTCCTAAGGTTCGTCCAGGATCAGTCATTTTTTATACAGATGGCTCTAAAATGGGCGAGTCTACAGGCGCTGGGGTCACTGGACCAGGAATCAATATATCAATTCCAATGGGGCAGTGGCCCACAGTTTTTCAAGCGGAAATAAATGCTATTCTAACATGCACAAGTATTTGCTTGGCTAGGAAATATAGGTATGCCAATATCTGTATTTTCTCAGATAGTCAAGCAGCTCTCAATGCTTTGAAAGCATACACATGTCAGTCGAAGTTGGTATGGGATTGTATTCAATCCCTACGACAACTAACTGTAACAAACGTTGTCAATCTATACTGGGTGCCTGGTCACTGTGGTATAGAAGGAAATGAAAAAGCCGATCTCTTAGCGAGAATTGGTTCTTCAACTGCTTTCGTCGGGCCGGAGCCATTCTGTGGGGTATCTTCATCCTGTTTGAAATCTGAGCTAAGAGGCTGGGAATCAATGATGATTGATGCCAACTGGAAGTCTTACTCCAAAGCAAGGCAATCTAAACTATTCATTACACCATGTAAAAGAATCACACGGAACCTACTCAGTATGAATAAAGCTGATCTGAGTACGTTAACTGGCCTACTTACTGGGCACTGTCCGGGTAAGTATCACCTTAAAAAATTAGGTAAACTGACAGATGACTTTTGTCGTTTCTGTAATTCTGAAGTAGAAACCTCGGAACACTTACTGTGCCAATGCAGCGCATTAATTCAGCAAAGACTGCGTATTCTTGGAAAAGGTATCCTCACGCCTAACGAGATATGGTCTGCTGAACTAATGAAGGTAAGGAACTTCATCAAAGAACTCATACCTTCTTGGGGTGAAATGCAAAGTCTGGGTGCGACTATCACTGATACCCATAGTGATGGAACGAACTGACAGTGCATAAAAATTAACGCGGAGTATACCACAATATATCTAACTAATGGTAGCAGTGGTCATAGGCTCCTACAGAAAAAAAAACAGTAGTTATTGGTTGCGTACTTTACAAACAGTTATTATTAGTAAACAAGTAGTTAGTGTTGCACGACAAACATATTTTTGCCTTTCTCCTAGAAAGGTATAGCAATCACTTGCAAAACCGAAAGTATAAAAGTGCTCCAAAGGGCCGGATGGCATATATCACTCGACTCAGCTCGACGAGCTGAGCATTTTCTGTATGTGTGTGTGTATGTGTGTGTGTGTATGTGCAGATTTTTATTCTCACTCACTTTTCTCAGAGATGGCTGGACCGATTTTCATGAAATTAATTGCAAATGAAAGGTCTCATTGCCTCATAAGACCATATTGAATTGTATTGTAATCGGATTTATAGTTTAGAGGTTATGTTTAAAAATGTGAAAGTCATGAAACATCAATATCTCAGAAACTACCTAACCGATTTGAACAAAATTGGTCTCAAAAGAACGGGCTACCTAGAGAACCCTTAAGTTTTGAATTTCATGAAGATTGAACTTGTGGTTCAAAAGTTATGAAAAGAAACGTGTTCTGAAGACTGTTTACTCTCACTAATGTTTCTCAGAGATGGCTGAACCGCTTTTCATAAAATCAGTGTCAAATAGAAGGTCTTGTTGCCCCATAAGACCCTATTGATTTTTTTTGCAATCGGACTATTACTTTGCCTGTTATGTTTAAAAATGTGAAATCCAGCTAAGCAAACGAACATATTCCGAAGACTACTTGGACTCACTCACTTTTCTCAGAGATGGCTGACCCGATTTCCCCAAAATTAGTGTCAAATGAATGGTCTAGCTGCCTCAGAAGACCCTATTGAATTTTACTGTAATTGAACTGTAACTTCATTTGTAATGTGCCGAATTGTGAAAATCACGCAACTTCATTATCTCAGAAACTACACAACCGATTTGATCAATATTATTATCAGATGAGCGGGCTAGTTAAGGGTTAACTGATGAATTATGATTGAAAACGTGGTTTCAAGGTTTGGCTGCCCTACACGTTCCCATTTCATTCGGTTATAATCGAACTTAAGCAACCGTTATGTATTAAATTGTTATTAAAACAACGAAAGTCTATTATCTCAAAGACTACATGACTTATTTGAACATAACTAGTGTCATACGAACGAGTCATCTCTCAAACTTACAAACGACAAACTCCATAACAATTTGATATGTGGCTCAAAAGTTATGGAAAGAAGAGAAATTCAAAGGCTATTTAAAACTATACCTGCTTTGATTGATATATGTGACCTCAACATAATTTTAATGTGGTGTCGTACTATTTGAACGTTCCAAGTTCATTGATTCCTTGCGGTTAGGGTTTGCAATCCCGGGAACGATTTCCCGGGAATTGCCTTTTCCCGGGATTCCCGGATCCCGGGAATAGGAATATTGATTCCCGGGATCCCGGGATTCCCGAGCTCCTCGGATAATTTTCCTTACAATATTGCAATAAAACTAAATATCGTATCAAAACACGAAACTTACGTCGTAGAAGTGTACAGCAGCTTCATAGTGTGCATCATACTAAGCAAATATTTGCTGGAAGCGACGATCAATATTTGCTTGCCGTGTAATATCAAATGATTTGCTTAATCTATTTGTCAAAAATATATGCTGTCTTATTCAGTAAACGATAAACTAAGAAATATTTTCTTCGTCTCATGTCTTTTTTTGCTAGAGAGTTTACTACTAAGCGGATAGTTGCTTGTTTTTTTTTTTTTGATTATTGACAGAAAATTTTGAAACCTGTAAATTGATAAAAAAAATTGAAACCCGTAAATCAATGCGACCAGAAATAAATAAATTAATAAAACTCAGTCAGTGTAACTTGGGTCGTGGCCACGATTTCACATTAATTACGAAGGCATTCAAATGCTCTAAAATCTGGCTGCCAAACACTCAGCTTTATCTTCAACAAACTAAAAGTATTGGACTCTTCAGTTTCTAATGAAATGTAGCAAGAGCTGGAATCGGTGATTCAGAAGTATGTATTTTAGAAATCAGACACCAGCGGTGATTCAGCGATCTAAAGCAAAGTTTTACAGAAGGGAACTACATTATTTGGGCCTAACGAAAAATTGTCAGCGGAACTGAACTTGAACAAATTTTGTTCTTCAATTGATAGTTAAATTGTAAACGATTGTTTGAAACTTTTCATTAATAAACATTATTTGAAATCTCATTTTTGCTAAGGATTTTTTCCTTTCCCGGTCCCGGGAATTCTCGGGAAATGAGATTTTTCATTCCCGTTTCCCGGGAAATCTATTCTCGGGAATATTGCAAACCCTACTTGCGGTTTGTTTGAAGTCTGCAAATGCACGACGGATCGGCCATAGGATATGATCAAAGTCAAATAACAAATCGTTTGAAATGATTGGTTTTATCAAAATGACAATATCCTCGACTTTTGGCTTCTGTACATCGCCCTAATTCTGAATATATTCATATTGGGTGCTATTCAGTCATTTTCAGCAAATTTTCTGGCATCAATCTGACTCCGGAAATACTCATATTGGGAGGTATTTAGTTATTTTGGTTGTTTTCCAAAAACTAAAAGTGGTCGTCTTTAAATTCAAAATGGTGTCAAGGGTCAATGTTTGGTTTCTCTGCATCATCTCGATTACGGAAATATCCATGTTGAGTATTATTTGGTCATTTTCGACTGGTTCCTATATGTTGCCATTCACACGCAAAAGTTGAAGTCTTGTACAATCATTGTGTCTTCCCGATTCGCACAAATGTTGCACAGAAATCGCACAATGAATGTGTGAAAAGCATAACGCAACAGTTGTACTGCGAATACATTGACATAGAATGAAATCAGAATATGTATCATACACCGACACTTTATTTCTCACGTCGAGTGTATTAGTGACTGCACGCGCTTTTTTCTCAAGCGACGAGAGAAATTTCTCTCTCGCTCGTAGAATTTCCATGTATGTGCGACAAGAACCAGTGTTGTTAGTCTCTTACTCATACTGTAGTGCGTGCTTGCTGCTATTCAGAGGAATGCATGAAGAAGAAAAAGTATCTCGAAAGCGTGTGTGCAAAAGACTTGAAAAGCGTAGCATATGTCTCGTCCTCAAGCAGAAAGGAGGAGAATGATTTTGCTTCTCGCTCGCTTTGCAATGCTGCTTGATACCAGTTGGAACTGTTTAGGTGTAGTAGTTTGGAGCTGCCAAATACATTTAAGAAACGCTAGAGCATTAATTGCGTTATGCCCAACACGCAATCATTGTACTGGTTCCGAATTACATCAACAATTGCGCTAAAAACGCACAATTTTGTACTGGTTTCGCACCATCCAACTTTTGCGTGTAGCATTTCAAAATGGTGCCAGAGGTCAATTTTTAGCTCATTGTATCATTCTGGTTCCAGAGATACTCATATTGGATGGTATTTGGTTATTTTAGGCTGTTTTTCACATACCGGAAGTCGCCATCTTGGATTTCAAAATGGTATTTAAGATAATTTCTGGCCTCTGAGCGTCGTTCTGGTTGAAAAAACACCCATATTGGGTGTAATTCGAATCCGGAAGTTGCCATCTTACAATCCAAAGAGTTGCCTGAGGTCGATTATGGAACATATTTGTTTCCACTCAAAACATTCACCTGCCAAATATGGTTTCATTTAGTTGACTAGTTCGCGAGATGTGCAGAAATTTGTGCAGAAACATGTGCTTCCAGAAGAAGGTGGGGCGTCGAACCATTATGGACATATTTGTTACATCCACATGCCAAATTCTGTTTCATTTGCTTGGTTTGTTCTTGAGTTGTGCAGAGATTAATGTTTCATTTGTATTGGACCCCTCCTTTCCAGAAGAGGGAGGGGCTTCAAACTATCATAGGAACCTTTATCGGGACCAAAAACCCCTACATACAAATTTTCACGTCGATCGGTTCGGTAGTTTTCGAGCCTATATGGATCAAACAGACAGACTAACCGGACAACATTTTTATATGTATAGATTACAACATCAATATTTTAGAACCTAAAGAGTTAATATACATTTATTGGATTGAAGCGTTCATGTAAATCTATTTTTACAAATAAAAGTTTGAATGAGAAAGGCTGGGTGGATTAATTTAGGTATTTATGGTGCATTTTTAATTCCCCCCTCCCCCCCACTTATTCTCAGACAGTTTTTCTATACAACCAACGGTTTCTGGGCTACAATGCTTTGAATAAAACCAATGCCAAAAGGCATACGCCTTTTTAGAATGTAACTCATGGGTGTAAAAAATCTCTCCATCTGTGAAAAATGCTCAGTTTGCTAAGCCAAATTCGTGTGCAAAGTTTCATTCAAATCAAAAAAGGGTCGATATTCGACCATAGGTCATTTGGCGCGATCTTGCTCACATGTTACTTACTTACTTACCTATTCCAGTTCTGAATCCACAATACGTCGTCATGTCACTCGTTGGCGCGATCTTGCTCACATGTTACTTACTTACTTACCTATTCCAGTTCTGAATCCACAATACGTCGTCATGTCACTCGTCTAGGGCTACTACCTTCCAGTCGCATCTAACACCTATTATGCGGGTATTCTCGTCGACAGCACATGTCCAATGAGTCCTACTAAATAAAGCCTTTGCCGGTCGCTTTTGCGGCATTCTAGCTACATACATACCCAGCACAGTGCAAGTTTTGTACTGGTTTGCAGGTTGCGGAGTTTTAGGTGGTTATGCAATCAATAGAAGACCCTGTTTGCGGCCACTATCCGCCTCTTTATCACACGGCTAACCTCCTAATCACATGTCACTAATGTATCCAGGTTGATAAATTCGTTCACTATGATTTCCCATATAACACCACCGCAGCACGAACATCCAATGGGCTACCACGTTCTCTACCAACCACCATGTACTTTGTTTTGGCAGAGTTTATGACACGCCTTCGCTCACGGCTTCCCTCGTGCGAGGTCCAAAGGCCTATTTTCACTGCTCTACGGTCAAAACCAATGATGTCGATATCGTCCGCAAAACCTGGAAGCCGTCACCCTGTTTCAAACCATCTAATGCCACGACAGCATCCGATATTTCACCGTGACTACCGCAAACCGTCAAGGGTGGCACGAATCAGTCGATTCAGTTTTGTAGGAAAACTATGTTCGAACATAATCCGCTATAAATCAATCATCCTAACTGAATCTTACGCCGCTCTGAAGTCTATGAACAGTACGGGTGAGTACGCAAAATGAATTCTAGAAATTTATCGAGGATTTGTCGCAAGGTGTACATTCGCAACAATGGTTTTCTGCAACGGCCTCAGTCTGTGGAACATGATGCGGGAGAGTATGTTGTACACGGTATTGAGAAGAGAAGAACCCTCCCAGCTGGTCTCGAGGTACAATGCTGGCCTAACAAGCCAGACATCGCAGGTTCGAAACTCGGTTCGGAAGAGACTGTTGCACCCAAAATAAACTGAGAAGATATTTTTACTTTTGAGCAACATTTTATTACTTTTTGTGTCTTATGATCACACATTATCTGAAAAAGGAGTAGAACAAAAAACAAATCAAATGACAGCTACGGCTTGTATGTGTTTCTGCAGAGAAACATACATCCAAGAGCCTGAAGAGCAGAAACTGATTGTTTATTGTAGCTATGTATTTACACTAGAAATCCTAGGATATAATTTTTTACCACTTAGAAAAAAACATTCAATATACCTCTGATAAGTACTTCATTGGCTGCATTTTTATTGGTGCAACGTCCAGATTAAAACAGCTTGTGATGCCACATGCATCAAACACACACAAAACTCTTGCTCTATCTAAAAAAGACCTATGCACCTATATAGGTCTAATTACAAGGCATTGTTCAGCCAAATATCACCTGAAAATAATTGGAGAGGCTGACAACGATATTTGTCGTTTTTGTAATGAAGAAATCAAGTCTTCAGCACATTTTATATGTATCTGTCCAGCACTTTACAACAAAAGAGCAATGTTTTTCAGTAAGGGACTGTTACAGCTTATTTAAATTTGGCTATCTTGTCCTAAAAAGGTAGTGCAGTTTATACGGCACATAATACCTAATTGGAATCACACCCAAATCAGGGGCTGAGAGTTACTTCTCATAGTAATTATTTACTCTGATCAGGTAGTGAAAAGCTGGGGAATGCTACAATATATCTAACGCATGGTCGCGGTAGCTAAAACCCAAAAAAAAGAGCTTTCGAATTTATTCATCCCTCTTTACTTATTACATGTGCAGAATCTCTCCCGAAGTGTCACTGTTAACCGATTGGAAATGAAAAACTATTACATAAAACCAGAATTGCCTGAGATGATTGTAGAATTATTGACTAGTGAATATAGCTTTTTTTTTATTTGGCACGAGTTTTGTACTATTAGTTTAGGAAGAAACGAATCTAGTCAAGTGAAAAATTCAATAACGCGAAACTTCAGATCCGTTCGGTTTCCGTGTTCGGTCCGTGTTTTCAACATGGCTTGCATCCACTTGAAAGAAAGCAAATATTTCTGGTTGTCTCTAACGCAGTTTACAATTCGTGGTGTACAAAAAGTAACAAAAAGGTGCTCCAAAGTAATAAAATCTCCTCTATTTGTTTTGGGTGTAGTAGATATCATACATTTCAGACCAAAACTAGATTTTTTTTGGCCCATGTTCATTTTTTTAGAGTGACTTAAGACAGCAAACAATTCTTTCAATTTAATATTAGTCTCATTATCGGTTTGAGCACTGCTTTAGTACAAAAAGGAAGAATGCTCTCTCTCTTTTTACTTGATAATGTTCATGATTCAGAGTATACTAAGACTGTACTTTAGAGGCAATAAATCTCGTATGGCTGGACAGACAACTAGTTATATTTACTGTTTCAAAAAAGATTTGTTCTTGACCCGTATAATATTATAATATTGAGTATATAAATATAGCAGCTACGAACGCATGTTTGATCGTATCCATGTCGTGTAGCTCCGTACATCGGTGTAAACTCCTGGCAAACCTTCTGTGCCGCAGGTTGAGGACCCGAACGAAACTACTCCTAGCAGCATCCAACCTCTCGCGCGATCGCGAAACACCAACGGAGACCCACTGTCGCCATTACAGGTATCCTTACCCTGTTGACCACCAGCGCATAATTGACCATATCTTAATAGTATTCCCTTTTCTTGCACATAATAGATTCTTCGACAAGTGCGCAGATCAACGTAGGGTAGATCAACTTTTTGCTTAACAGGACTTGATATCATGGTTCCCAGCTGCTGGAGAACTAAGCAGAAAATAATGGTTTTAAGGCAAATGAGAGACAATTCACTTACAGAAATCGGTGCGACCCCATCCGGCTGCGCTGAGCATAGTTCCTGGTCTAATTGAATTGCCTCGGTTCTGTTGAAACTGATCAGGTAGTTTAATCGGTTGGATGAATGCCGATTGTGGCGGCCTCAAGGCAAGTTCTATGATTGCAATATCGTGGCGGTAGTTCTTAGCTCCAACTCGATAGTTGGGATGAACTCGTACGCTTTTAGGAGCCGTATCGAATTTTCCTGAATTGCAGATTCGCCTGTTTTTTTCAAAAAACATACAATCTGGATTAGTATTCACGTCGTACTCGCCGAGACGCACAAATTTACTACGATGAAAAGAAAATTTATTCATGAGAATGGTAAGTTCGAGGATCACACTCACAGTGGGCCCTCGCGGTCGTGTGGCCCTTTGACGCAATGGGCTGCTGTTACCACGTGTGTGCTGCTTATAAGTGACCCTCCACATTTGTACTTCAACTGATGGCTGTTATCTAAAAAAAAAAAACATTTTTATAACTTGTGTTTAAAAGTTTTTCCTTACCTAAGCTAACCCTTTTGATACAACAGCATTGCCATCCAAGGAAAGTCATATAATTCACTAATCCTTCCACCCATAACAACGTATACATCATATTTGGCTGACGCACTGGGCCCAAAAAGGACCACTGAGATTGACAAAAGAATTGTTACAACTTTCAGTAGACGTTCCATTTTGGCTACTGCTTCTAGAATGTTACCTATTTACGACTTTATAGGGAACCGGCAGCAATGAGTGATAATAACCTACGAGAGATAAAGATGCTTCTGTTTGCGGAAGTGATAAACTCACTATCATTAGATTTACAGATGCGGGCTAGACATGTGCGCCGACCATATCACCGGCGGCGGCGGCGTAGAAAACGTTTTACCTCGGCGGCGATCGGCGCGACGGCGTGACGCCGTTGGTAATTCTCTGCAGCGGCGGCGTGTACCGGCGTCACACTAATTACCGCTTCTTAAATATTGCGTATAATGTATACACTCTCATGTTGGTTTTTTTTATTTAAACATAAATAAGTAAAACTATGTTCATCCGGGTTGACAGGATGTCACAAAAAGAAATAAGAATGGTTAGGAATCAAGTGAACCAACAATTTAACAACCAGCAAAGAAATAACTATCGGCGCGATAAAAATGTCCTCGGCGGCGCGCCGTCTCGAAATCATCGGCGGCGGTGGCGTGCGTAAAAATGTCGGCGGCGGCGGCGCGGCGTGGCGGCGCACAGGACTAATGCGGGCTGATCTAGCTCAACGATGTTTTTTGCTGGTGGTCTTCAAAACTTCTAGTCTTCTCATCAGTTGCGTGGTAGTTGCTAAAATTATCCTAAATTCGTTACTGGTGTAACACGATCGTGGATCGTCAGACATTGAACTTACATAATCTTCAGCAAAAATTGCCAGAAAAACTTAAAGAATTCTAATCGACTGACTTCACAAATGCTCGAGCCATTACGATTTAGGTTTGAAACGACGTTTCGCTCGTATTCTTCTCGAAAAATATAATCCTTTCACTTGACGGTTTCCTAGAAATCAATCTATTTAACATGAATACATTAATAAAAAAATGAAACCTGTCAAATCCAACGCATACGCTCAGTCCTCTCAACCTGTCCGTGGGTCCATGTTACCGTCGAAAAGCATTGTATTGCGTTGCGCAAGTGGATTCGAACGAATCCATAAACTCGGTCCGAGGAAAAAATAACCCCACTAGCGATGGAATTGATTACAAAAAACGCCACACAACGTCTCAAAACCGAACCACATAAAGCAAGTATAAGTATAGCTACAGTAAAACTTACATTTTCCATGATTTATAATTACCACCAGTGAAGTTGAAAACGAGGAAGAAAAAAACCTCCACCTCCGAAGCCGCATCCACCGTATTCATGAGGCGGCTGTCATCGTCGGAGAAAGGCATGAAAAATGACAAAATAGTTGAACGATAAAAAAACTTCTTATGCATATTCTTTCTAATACTGACGATCCAATGTTTATTTCTAAAAATATCCCTCCCAAACCATTCCATTTCATCCCATCCCACCAATGTTACGCCGTTATAGCGGTGGGCGTCGATTTGCGACTTCGAACTGCTAAGTGTACCGGAGGGTTCGAAAATTTGCAGGGAATTACTATCACACGCGTCTAATTGTCTCCATATGGAATGAATACCATAACGAGGACGATGCCCGGAAGGATTGGAACCTGACTTTTGGCCTCCTTGAATCATCCTGAACAGAGAAAGTAGTACTAAACGCACAATTTAGTTCCCTTCACAGGAAACACCGAATGCTGATGGTGTGAAATACCCGATTTTCCTCTTCGATAGTATGTGATTTGCTACCGATCCTGACGACAAGATCACAATACGACATCGTAAACAAACCGAAACCCGAGTACCATGCTTTCCAACCAGCCACTGGCTGGCTGCACTTCTTCGGATAGGTCCAGGCTGTAGAACCCTTTCAATACCAAATGACTGGGGAAGGGAGAGTTAGGAGTATATGGAAGAAACCCTTGATCCCTCACAGGGTCATCGTTTTAATGCCTAATGCCCTGTCGGGACGGCTCAATGTTCTCGCCTGTCGTGCATATACCATTAGGCTCTAAACGAAACGACACTTTCGTGCCGTCTTTTGACACATCTGGCGGTGTCTTCGCGCGTTGGATTTGGCTTAGAAGACGTGTATCTTTTCGTTTTTTTTCCTGCTCCGCTCGACACTTACCCATACCGCTGCCGGAGCGTCGTTGCGCCCCCTCCTTCACACCTTGCATCGACCGACCGAAGCTGACAGAAAGCATAAAGTCCTCTCGCTGCTGACTTGCTTGCTACAAAAACAATATTTATGATTTTGTTGTTTATGTTGTTGCGTTTTTTCATCTCTGTCACACTGTCACACTGCGTACTTTCATCGTGAATTTTTTTGTGTTTTATTGTTTGGGTAACTTTCTTGCACGTTCGACTTGACTTGGTAAGTGGAATTGTAGCGCACATGTTTTTTCCAATTGCTGGTTAATCCTAGATCATGACTTTTTACTCAATATGAAATAAGCAAATTGCATTCAAAAATTGGAACCATATTTTAGCTGAAAAAGCAATTCGATCACGGAGTTAGCTTTGCGATCACAATACTTGCCACAATTCAGTTGACATCGCAGCTCTAGAAAGGGTTACGAAGACAACTCTTTTGCACTAGAGGTTGAAAAAAAAAATCAAATAATAACTCCTACCTATTAATAGCACGATTCCAACATAGGCTGAGGAACCTGGGAGACCTCGAAGGCGTATTTTTTGTCCCATTCTCATTGCCAAAGCGCACCGATGTTCGGCTCAAGTGTTTCCACTAGAATGTTTGTGTTGTAAAACGGAATCGTTTTCGATCATTTATTGAAGGCATCACTTTCCACTTGTGCGCCGTCGGTGCAACCCCGCGGTGCACCGAGCTGTAAACGTACAACTGCCCTTGCACTTTCTTCTGTCATAAATTTCTTAATTTTATAACTAAGAGCGGTGATTATAGTGCTATGTTTATGCGCTGCCTAGAATCAACTGAGGCGGCTTGTGTTTGTGGAAAATATTTTCGAATTGAGGATAAACACCTGACCTGGTGGTTCGGAGATATACTGTGATCATGTGATGTTTGTCATGTTTTCTCGCATCGATCGCATTTGGAATAGCGAAATAGAATGCTGATGACAGTTTATACCTTTTTTATGGCGTTTAATAAACTGAATGCATAAACATTACCCACTATAAGTTTGGAATCGCTTCACTAAGTATTGCAGCACCCAATTTGAATATTGTTGCACCCCCCAAAAAGTTTGGCATCACCTGGGGATATCTCGTGTTTCCGACGACCGAAAGTTGTGGTCTTCAGAAAACTTGTTCAGAAAATTGAAGGCTTCTAGATAGACAGTTCAGTGCGGAACACTGCCGGTACGTGGTGCGTATTTTGACCTCAATTTATCTCACGATTCTGACATCCTAAAAACTGGATAAACTATGCGGAGTTCTACCGCTATGTGATGCCAGTATGACGGCAATTCTTCGTGCTTCGATTTTATCTTTTGACCCCGACCTCCGGGAAAGCTACGACATTCAGTAAACTTGTACAGAAGGCTAAGGGTTCCTGATTTGTTCACAGCAAGTAAAAAAATGGCATACCATGACTTAAATGTTTTTCATGAAGAAAATTACCTCTTACAACTTATGGTGAACATTTGAAAACACTTAATTTTTTTTCTGCTTCATCCCTTTGTGCAATTATAGGTACATAAAACACGCTTGTTCCTATAGTGGCGCATGCCAATGATTTCGAATGTCAATGCCAGATTCGGTCGTAAACAAATTGTTAATAGTGAACTTTGATTTCAGAAGTTTTTACGTGGGACTACGTCCTCGTTTTCTATACTGGTATGCCTTCTGTAAAATTGGAAATGAAACTGGCACATGTTGCGTCAGATTTTAAACGATATGATAACAATAACCAATATGTTGTTGGACAGATGAAATGTTGAACAATTTTGTAATACGTAATGTAAATTACTCAACAAGAATTGAACATTTTGGCAACGATTATAAGTTATTTTTATTTATTTTTTATCTTCGATATGAGCAATTCTCGCTGAAACCGTCCCACTAGTGACATGAGATCTTTTAAAAAGGATATTTTTATGACTAAATGATTGAAAGTAGCGAAAAAATGACAAAACCACTTGGGTTAGCTCATGTTGATGGACCCCTCGGGCACAAATCGGTTAAACGGTTTTTACAAAAATTGATTTTTGAGCAAATCTTGACCTTTTTTTTGATTTATTTCTCTTCAATTTGTCATTGAACCCCCTGCAACCAACACATCGTTTTAAAGAGAAATGATAGAAGTAGAAAAAAACTGGCCGCCATCTTGGATCTCGCCGCCATCTTGAAATTCATCAGAAAAACGTGTTTTTGAGCAAGTTCGCAACCACCGATTTTGAACTTGAAATCACCATTGGAAAGCTGAGAAAAAATGCTTTAAGATACATCCAAAACATTAGATGAGCATTGAGTTTCAGAGCTTCGGAAAGTCAATATCATACTACTGACATTACGCCAAAATGATGCAACACCAGAATCAGCCAACTACGATGCATGGTTCATTACAAAAGAGTTTGCGATGTTGCAATGATTCTCCTAGCGTCAACTCTCACTCTCATTTTTTTCTTGCTATCTGTCTCGATCATTCGGGTATGGCTGTACTGAGATTGAACCAGCAGAAATATCAGTTCATTTTGACAGCATGATGTTATGAGGATAGCAAACATAAAATCAATGATTTTTCTTCAATTTTTTTTTTCTTCACATAACATTTATTTGACACGGCACAAATACAATTTAATGTTTAACGGCGCCAACTATATCTGATGACTTAAAAACTAAAGCAAATTTTTCATCCTCGCTGCCGACTACGAGCTGAAATTAAGTCTAACTTAAAACTAGCATGAAGAAAATTCACTCTTTGTTGACATTTTTTCATCAGATACCTCACGTGACAACCCCAGGTGCCTTTAGAGTCGAACCAGACACCAAGATATTTGTGTACCAAAACCTGAGAAATCGTTTTACCCATTAATTGTGTTTGAAGCTGAGCAGGTTCATGCTTCCTAGAAAAAACTACTATCTCAGTCTTCTCCGGAGAGAATTCGATACCTAGCTGTAAAGCCCAAGCAGACAAATTGTCCAAGGTATCTTGCAATGGTCCTTGCAATTCGGCAGCTTTGGCTCCTGTAACAGAGACCACGCTGTCGTCTGCAAGTTGTCTTATCGTGCATGAATTTGCCAGACATTCGTCGATGTCATTTACATAAAAATTGTAAAGAAGGGGGCCTGAACATGAGACCTGGGGAAGACCCATGTAGCTAATGCGAAAAGTTGCCAAATCGCCATGCGTAAAATGCATGTGCTTTTCGGACAACAAATTGTGCAAAAAATAACAGGAGGGTTGTGTGCAAAGCCACGACCGCAAGATTGAAGTAGAATACTTTTACAAGAAAGATAACCCGGCTGCTTGCGTGTCAGTCATTTTTTCTAGTAAATAAACGTTGACTAATCAGAAAAATCGAATTTTACGCTTCAACAAGGACTGACCATTTTCAATAACATAGTAAGTTGCTTGTCATGGTTGGGGCTTGACAATTTTTAAACTTTGAGATGAAATTTTTTCGGATGTCGTGCTCATGACTGAAGGAAAAGATAATTCAGTACGTTCTGAGACACGGAAATAAAGTAAAATTTATATCTTTTGCAAATTTAAAAATGTAAATAAACTCAAGAGAAAACATTAACGCTTTAATCATCAGGTTTTCATTTCATCCTGACAAGGACAATTTGTTGTTCAATTTAGTATCGGATAAGATGCCGATTACATCTTTGCGTTATCACTGACAGTGCGAACAAAGTATTCCTTGTGATAAAATAAACAGTGAAAAGCTGATTTAACACTCAAAACTAGACGGCTCACGTGTTATCAAAAAGATAACATTTTCATTGAATGCATTTACTAGTGCCCACTATCGCACAGAGACTGCATTTCACTAAAGTGCCTCACTGCATTAGCCGCTATCGTTGCTGGAATCCGCTGCAACTAGTGGGCTATCCATTGCTACGCCACAGCTGTGGCCGCTTTCCGCCATCGCTGGTATCCACTGCACTGCTAGTGCTTCTGCTAAGGGAGGACGACTACTGTTGTCGCTGTCTAGAACTATTATGAGCAGCTCCGGCTGAAACAGGCTCTTATATAGGCCAAATAGCATGTTTTCAATTGCAAGGTATATGATTTTGTCGACCGTGCTTGGGAAGCAATCATATAACGACCAATCAGAGGTCGAATTTTTCGTTTTGACAAGGCTTGACTATTTTCAAAAGTACAATAGTGTGAATAATAAAATTACAATTATCTTCTTTTGGGAAGAATCTTAGAAGATTTTCCAATCTATTGCTGCAAGAACAAAGGAAATCCATCGAATATTAACCGATGTTTTAGCATTTGAAATTGGACATATTTTTCACATTTTTCGGTTTTAGATTTTCATTTCACATCCCTATGTAGCCGAACTTCCTGAGAGAAGTATTCTACTTCAAAATTGTTCAAAATTGGAGAAAAACCTTGTCGGTGAAGTTTACCCGAAAGAATGTCAATAGAAACGGAATCAAAAGCCCCCTTAATGTCCAAGAACGCAGACGCCATTTGTTCTTTGCGAGCATACGCCAGCTGAATATCTGTTGAAAGCAACGCAAGACAATCATTCGTCCCTTCGGCACGGCGGAAGCCAAATTGAGTATCTGATAGTAGACCATTTGATTCGACCCAATGGTCTAAACGACGGAGTATCATTTTTTCCATCAATTTCCGGATACAGGATAGCATTGCAATCGGCCTATAAGAGTTGTGATCAGAAGCTGGTTTCCCTGGTTTTTGGATGGCGATCACCTTCACTTGCCTCCAATCCTGCGGTACAATGTTTTGCTCCAGGAACTTATTGAACAAGTTCAACAAGCTTCTCTTGGCATTGCCGGGTAGATCCTTCAACAAGTTGAATTTGATTCTATCTAACCCAGGCGCGTTATTGTTACAGGAAAGGAGGGCAACTGACAGTTCTGCCATCGTAAAAGGTGATTCTATCGCATCGTGGCCCGGAGACGCATCGCGAACAATGTTTTGCTTTCCTGGCAAAATCAAATATCCACCGACTTGAAGACTCCTCGCTTTCGTTGACCGTTACGCGATTCCGCATTCTTCGGGCTGTGTTCCAAAGAGTGCTCATCGATGTCTCCCTCGACGTCTCGTTCACGAACCGACGCCAATATCCGCGTTTCTTTGCTTTAGCAAAGCTTTTAAGCTTGGTATCAAGCTCCGAATACCGTATATAGTTGCCAGGTATACCTTTCTTCTGATAGGCCAAAAACGCGTCGGATCTTTGCGTGTATACATCGGAGCACTCTTGGTCCCACCACGGAGTGGGAGG
Organism: Wyeomyia smithii; assembly: GCF_029784165.1. Classification (NCBI taxonomy): domain Eukaryota; kingdom Metazoa; phylum Arthropoda; class Insecta; order Diptera; family Culicidae; genus Wyeomyia; species Wyeomyia smithii. The sequence goes on from NC_073694.1 coordinate 168,076,899, forward strand.
CCGTTCTTTGATCGTTACGCCGGGATATTTCTTTGTTTGGGCTTGCAACGCGGCGTCGAGAATCAAGCCCGCGAGGAGGTTGTATTCTTCAAGTGGTGGATGATGTTGAATCGACTCGACCGCTTTTGAAATCATTTCCTCGTATAACTTCCAATCGACATTCCGTGTGAGGTCATACGGAATGTCAATTAGTCGCATGCGAGTTGACCCGTTAGTAATTGAAATAATAATAGGCAAATGGTCGCTACCGTGAGGATCGAGGATTACCTTCCATGTGCAATCCAACCGTAGCGACGTCCAAAGCCATGTGCAATCCAACCGTAGGATAGATCCAAAGCGCTTGGGCGCGCTGGAGGTTTCGGGATACGTGTCATTTCACCGTTGTTTAAAATAGTCATGTCGAAGTCATCGCAAAGGTTATAGATTAAAGAGGAGCGGTTATCATTGTAAGGGGAACCCCACACCGTGAGAGTTGAAGTCTCCCAAAATCAAACGTGGCGAGGGAAGAAGTTCTATTACTTTACCTTGTATTGTCATTTGACATGCGACAACTTCGATGCCTGGAATCGAGGGGAGGTTAATACGATAGAAAGAATAATCCCTAAAAGTACTCCTCCATATGGGGTGTCTCGATCAAGGCGAATAATAATAAAATCATGGAAGTTAAGATCAGTATTCGAAGTAAGCCAAGTTGCGCAAAGGGAAAATGCATCGCATTTGTTTTTATTTATCAAAACTTTGATTGAATCAATTTTTGGTAAAATACTTCTGCAATTCCACTGTAAAACAGAGATAGAATCCTTCAAATTAGCAGTTGCATTAGCCATCGAAGGATACGATCGCTGCAAGGAGGGGCCATTGGGCAGTCAACTGCTTCAAAAATGATCTGACTGTTGGGAGGAGCGCTGTAAGAAAGTTTTTAATTGGATCAGGTATATTGAAATTTTCGAAAATCCAGTCCACAATATTAGAAAAATTCACCAATCCAGCATTTGTTTTGTCAACTGGATGTGCAAAAGGAGCAACTGGGGTTTTAGATGTTCCTGGAAGTGCTGGGAACTCCTTCTGAGACTTTGAATTGCCAAGCCCAGGAGGGGTTTGCTTCGGTTTTTCCGTAGCACCTTTAGTTTTGGTTGTACTGTTCTTTCCACTTTGGGAAATCTTAGGACCTTTTCTGGGAAGCTTAGGAGAGGAAAGATTTTTCCTCCTTCTAGACTCCCCAAGAATGGCAAAAGAAGTTCCCTCTAGTGGTTTGTCAGAGTCGGTTTCATCTGAAGACAACAGATCAAAGGGGTTCGCTGTTATGGTAGAAGTGGTCGTGGTCTTCTTGAGCATATCAGCGTAAGAACGCTTTGAACGCATTTTGAGAGACCGTTTTAATTTATCCTTGCGCTGCATGTACACCGCGCATGTGGAGAACTCATGCTGATTCTCCCCGCAGTGGATACATTTTTCAGCATTCGCACTTCAGGAATCGTCGGCATGGTTCTCTCCACACTTACCGCACCGTGCCTTATTGCAACAGTAGGCGGCTGTGTGACCTAACTGCTTGCACTTGGTGCAGTTCATTAAACGGGGCACAAATAAGCGCACAGGAAGACGAACCCGGTGGATCAAGACGCGGCTCGGCAATGCAGACCCGGCGAACGTGACACGAAACGAGTCTGACGGAGTGTAAACTTTTTTGTCGCCGACGAGCGACACAGATCGCAATTGTTTTACTTCTAATACTTTAACCTCAGGAAGGCTGCTGTTTTTAAAACAGCCTACAGCATCCTTCAAGAGGCACTCGACGGACAAACTCGGATCGGTCACTACGCCGTCGATCTCCACGTCTCGGGCCGGTATGTATATGCGATACTCCCGAGTAAAGAGCTCGAAACAAGCTATATCGTTGGCCTGTTTCAGGTCATTGACCACAACACGGAGCTTGTTTGGTCTAACCTTGATTATTTCAGTCACGGCCTTGAAGCGTGACGTCAGGTCTTTCGAAATTTGTATAATGTTCAGGGATTTCGACTTAGGTCCTGCTTTTGGCCGGAAATATACAACGAAACGTGAACCTGCTGTTTCGTCAAGGTAGAGCCTGGCACGAGGGGGAACTGAAGAGTGGACAGCGGGGGAAGGAGCAGGAGGGACAGAGTCAGGAGGGTTCGGTGTCGGGGGATCGGGGATTGAGGTATCCTCTTCCATTGTGCTAAGGTTAGCGCCCTAACACCGACAAGAAACACGTACCTTTTCTTTGATTTCAAGCGATGCTTTGTCTTCGACAATGTGGTCACGCAATCGTTGGGTGCAGCCGCCGGCAGCCGGCAGCTGTGCAGATTTACACTTTCCTCTATGTAGCTCTGGTTGTCTTCAACACAGCTAAACACCGAAACGTTCGGTTCAGCAGCGGCGGCGCAGCTACGCAGCAACAAAGCAAACAATAGCGGTTGACCTTCAAGCGGATTTATTTTGCACTGCACAGCACTCGTTAGACCGGACCGGGCAAGCGATGTCTTTTGTTCGATTATTTTTTGCGAATATATCGAGACGACCGATAAACACAACCGATGCGCTTGGTTGTTCGACTCGGAATGCGATTTCTTCAATTGATATGTATGATATTGATATATGATCGGCGTGCGATTAGACCGAACTAAGTGCCGTTTTCTCAGATTGAGTTATCGACACCCAGTGGATATGAGAAGTAATAATCTATGTATTATGAAGTAACGAAATCGTTTGAGCATTTGATTACGATATTATAACAAATATTCTCAGTAACAGCTTGTACACAGCAATTGCGGCGGTAAATGTTTTTCGACGCTCGGTTTGGTTTGGCTGCACGCCGACTAAAAGCATTGTCAATAAACAACTATTAGCTCGTTTTGTAACTGAGCGTATTTTAGTTTGGTACCTTTTGAATCTGTATGATCATTCTTTTCTATTCTCAGTAGAGAATAAGCTCCTTCATAACACCAATTGTAATAAAAAGAATTCTATTAATATTTTTCAAATGATCTCATATCTGAAAAATAATATTGCATTTTTATTTGTTTTTTGACAGCATGAGTTTATTAATTTGATTCTTGAATATTGTGCTTGTTGTGCGTTAAACTAAAAACAGTGTTAGTTCGCGGCAAAACATGAATCGCGGGTGGCAACACAGAAAACTTTTATATATGTATGGGTATGTATATTTAGATACACTATACAGATCCTGTTAAATTTTGGCACGGTTCCACTTTGAAACTGATCAATTTCGGTTCGGAACGGTTTTGCTTTTCTCCTAGTTTTCATTCATATTTTCTTTTAACGAAGAGGATGGCCGGAGTTAATCGACCGGTTTCGGATATATGGCCGGAATGTTTCAGTAACATGGTAACGATGATCAAAGCAGTGCTTAGAAGTGCTTAAAATCGTACCATGCCTCTCATTGAAAAATGTAAAAATGCGGACCTGTTCCGGTTGCGATCCGAATACTCGGGGTTGTTGTGCCAGCCCATCAAGCGACACCTATAACCACTGGTTTGAAATTATAAACCTAGTTCATTGGTGGCCATATCTTGAGTTGGGACCGCAAAGCAGATCAAATTTAAAAAATCCTGATAGCAACAAAATTCAAGCTGGCACTGACATAATCACGCTACTGAAACGATTTTTGATATTCCAAAAATCACCTTGATTTGCATTGCAATGATATTTCCGAGTGAACTCTGTATATTCACGACGATTGACAATGAAAACCCGAAAATGGCAACAAAAGTGACAAAATATTGAATCACTTGTCGGATCTCCACGCTTACTGTGATGGTTGCTGGCTATTCATGAGAGAAAGAAACGAGTGCGATGATATTTTCTCTCTCGTCATAGTCAGCATGTTGCTTGGATTAATCGCAGCTCTGTTGAGTTTACCGCGTCATTCTGGTCACTTTTCAAAATCGACCTTCAAACAGTGCAACGCATGACGTGCGGCCAATATCAAATCATGCTGAGCCTGTGGTGTGTGTCTGTAGTGTAGTGTATATTAGGAGCCATCCATGTTCCACGTGGACAGATTTTTAAGGATTATGTTACCAATCCCCCTTCCCCTCCCCCACAACTTCTCATATAAATTCTCAAAATTTTGTATGGACCGTGGACATCACACAGACCCCCCCCCCCCCAAAGTTATCCACGTGGAATGTGGATGGCCCAATGCCTGTGTGACTTTGGGTCTGTTCACAAATTACGTAAAGCATAAAATCGTATCACTTTTCACTGGATTCACATTGTTTTTTTTTTCACTCCCTCGCTCCTCTTTGAGTGTAACGTAATCTGTGATTAAGCTTCTCTACGATTTTTTTGCTAGAACAAAGTTTGGTTCCCTGTACGGAGGACAGTTTTCACGTGTTTAGTAATTAAACATATAAATGTTAGATGTTGTTTTGAAGTAGAATACTTCTCTCGGGAAGTTCGGCTACATAGAGATGTGAAATGAAAATCTAAAACCGAAAAAAGTGAAAAATATGTCCAATTTCAAAAGCTAATAAATCGGTTAGTATTCGATGGATTCCCTTCGTTCTTGCAGCAACAGACTGGAAAATCTTCTAAGATTCTTTCAAAGGAAGATAATTGTAATTTTATTGTTCAAACTATCGTACTATTGAAAATAGTCAAGCCTTGTCAAAACGAAAAATTCGACCTCTGATTGGTCGTTATATGACTGCTTCCCAAGCACGGTCGACAGAATCATATACCTTGCAATTTAAAATAAGCTATTTGGCCTATATAAGAGCCTGTTTCAGCCGAAGCCGCTCATAATTGTTTTAGACACCGACAACAGCTGCTGCAGTCCTCCCTTAGCAGCAGTAGTAGCAGTGCAGTGGATACCAGCGATAGCGGATAGCGGCCACAATTGTAGCATGACTACGGATAGCGTAGCAGTTCCAGCGGGTATCATCATCGATAGCAGCTGATGCAGTGAGGCACTTTGGCGACATGCAGCCTCTGTGCGATAGTGGGCACTAGTAAATGCATTCAATAAAATGTTGACTCATTTTGACATCACATGAGCCATCTAGTTTTGACAAATGACTGATACGCAAGCAGCCAGGTTATCTTCCTTGTAAAAGTATTCTACTTCAGCCTTGCGGTCGTGGCTTTGCACACAACCCTCCTGTGATTTTTTCCTACTGTTATATACTGTTGTTTTCATGCATTAAACTACTATCAACAAACTAAGGTATGGTATACCATGGTATAGTATGAATCAAGTATATCCCGAGTAATCTGGAGAAGATTTGTGTATGCCAGCGTTAATAAAGTAAGTGTAGAATCATCACTCTTTTGATCCCTAGCCAATTCTTATCGACGAAAAGGGTACGTTTGCTACCTAACGAAATTCAGCCAATTGATCAAAGGCTATTCAAAAATTACGGTGCGTGGGTGCACTTACTACCTGTGAACTAGGAATACTGACTGTCCACATCATACGCAACCACAGGCTCAGTATATTGCGTTGATTTGATATTGGACGCGAGTCATGCGTTGAACTGTTTGAAGGTCGATTTTGAAAAGTGACCATAATGACAAGATAACCTCAATGCTCACCTAATGTTTTGGATGTATCTTAAAGAACTTTTTCTCAGCTTTCCAATGGTGATTTCAAATTCAAAATCGGTGGTTGCGAACTTGCTCAAAAACACGTTTTTCTGAAGAAATCCAAGATGGCGGCGAGGTCCAAGATTTTTCTACTTCAAATGAAAGCTCTATTATTTCTCTTGAAAACGATGTGTTGGTTGCAGGGGGTTCAATGATAAATTCAAGAGAAATAAATCAATAAAAAGGTCAAGAATTGCTCAAAAATCAATTTTTGTAAAAACCGTTTAACCGATTTGTGCCCGAGGGGTTCATCAATATGAGCTAACCAAAGTGGTTTTCTCATTTTTTCGCTGCTTTCAATCATTAAGACATAAAAATATCCTTTTTGAAAGACCTCATGTCACCAGTGGGACGGTTTCAGCGAGAATTGCTCATATACTCTAAATAATCGTGACCGACATGTGAATTTATTGTCTATTTACTAGTGAATGTAATTGTTGGCAAGTGAAACAAACTTGTGAAGCAAAAAACAAAAAAAGAATCTTTTCAAACTTTAACTTCGTTGTGATTGTTTAATGTTGATTGCACAAAAAAAACACAACAGGCACAACATCACCAGTGCAAATGTAAAAGTTCGTTCGAGTGTAATTAAATATGGTTCTGAAAAAATGAAGAGGAGGCTGAGAATTAAAATACGTAAATCACTGAACAAACGAATTTATTGTGTCTGTAGTTACAGTAATTACAGTTTTTAGTCCCACAACACCATTTCATACAACCCTAGGGCTGTATAACTTGTAGTATTTAGTTATTTTTGTTGATAGAAATTGAGTTTGTATTCAACAGTGCACGATACATAGTTATATTTTATTCAAATGATTCTAAATCATTCGTTGTTTTTGATTACGCGGCTGTATTTTTTTGTATAACCGATCTAGAGAGTCACAAACTACGCAGTTTTGATATTGTCTGTCATTCCTACTATTGAGCTTGGTTTTGAAAGTTCAAACTGATTTTAGTTAGTATAACAATGCTAGTTTATCCTCTGTTCCGTTGTTTCTTTTTTTAATTTTTTTGTTTTAACATTTTAACTTGTTATTACACTCTGATCCAACATTTTGTTGCGAAAAAGTAGCAAAGAGAGAGCACTACAGGTCGTACTCGATTATCCGGGGACTCGATTAGGGACCATTCATTAATGATGTCACGCGTTTAGGGGGGGAGGGGGTTTCAATTATTGTGACATTTTGTGACATATGGGGGAGGGGGGGGGATAGCTTGAGTGTGACATCACATTTCAACCAAAAAAATAAAAAAAAAGTCACATACCTAACCACAGAGATCAACTCAGAACTGTTTATAATATTTGCATCATTCATTTATAGTTCTACGATCCCCTTTTTTGCTTGAGATTTGCTTTAGATAAAATAAATGACAATTTTTTTCTCCCTAAAAAAGCATAATGAGCAAGATCGCGCCAAATGACCTATGGTCGAATATCAACCATTTTTGATTTGAATGAAACTTTGCACACATATTTGGCTTAGCAAACTGAGCATTTTTCACAGATGGAGAGATTTTTTACACCCATGAGTTACATCTTAAAAGGGCGTATGCCTTTTGGCATAGGTTTTATTCGAAGCATTGTAGCCCAGAAACCGTTGGTTGTATAGAAAAACTGTCTGAGAATGAGTTGTAGGGAATTAAAAATGCACCATAAAAAAATATACACTGTACAAAAAAAATTTTTTTGACCAAAAAAAATTAAAAATAAACATTAAAGTTCAATTTAAAAAAAGAGATGATTTATTTTATTTTTTTTTTTTTTAAGAAACTTGACGTTAATACGCAACTTTTAAAAGAAAGCCCAGGATGGAGAAATGAAAATTATTTTTTTTATGGTAGATTAATTTTTTTATAAAAATTCTAATTTAAAGATTTTTCAAAATATTTGTATTCTGATGATTTTAAAAGATGCAGAGAATCATTTTGAATCAAAAAGCTCTTGGTAGTAAACATTCTAAAGGCATCGGTTTTCGAGTTATTTTTAATTTAAGCTCGAAAAATTATTAATATTTCGGAAAATACACGTTTTTCTTAATTTGTCCATGGTTCTCCAGCAAAAACCATACGTTTATTGAAATGTTTGATCAAAAATATACAATTCATTCTTTGACAACAAAACGATTGGATAAATAACTTAAGCGCTAAACCTTAGCCTACCTACACGTCTCCCCTTGCCGAATGTATTATAAAAAATATGTTTGTCGTGCAACACTACCTACTTGTTTACTGATACTAACTGTTTTTAAAGTACGCAACCAATAACTACTGGGTTACTTATAATATCTGTTTTCGTATATAAATACGATTGCACTACTTCAGATGTGTTAGTAACAGTTTGCATTTTGTGAAGATGAATAAAGTGAAAATGGAATACACCAAGCCCAAATGCTGTAAACTCTTTCCTGATCATCGGTGCTCATCAAGCTTACGCAAATTAAACGAAAACGTTATTGCAAAATTAAAAATATTGAACAGTCAAGATCATTTTAATACGTCTTTATCAATTTGTGATTCGTGTAGTTATTGGAATGATAGTCAAGCCACCATTCATCCCTTCGTTGTTTACTATTCAGAATCTGGAACACTTAAGAATATCAGCTTCATCATAATATCGGAAGTACTCAATCATGATACTGTTGCGGTTCAGGTGTTCATTGCCAAATTAATGAGTTTTTTGAAAACAACAATAGAGTTGAAAAAAGCGATATTAATGTCTGATGGAGCTGCCTCACAATATAAAAATAGAAAAAAACTTTGCAAGTTCAAAACAAAATATAACGTCGATGCAGAGTGGCGTTTTTTTTGCGACTTCTCATGTTAAAGGCCCATGCGATGCAATTGGTGGCATATTATAACGAATGGCAGGAAATGCAAGATTAGCTAAAGAACTTGAACATCCCTTTACAAACGAAGCTGTTTTCAAAAGATGACGAATCATTTACTTATGATGTATATAAAATATAAGGTGAAACTAGTTCTGTAAAGTATCTATGTCATAAAAAAATATGTTCCTAAGATAATAAAACTCGAAAATAAATACTTGATTCTTATATATATTTATATCACTTAGAACATTTAACTCTTTTCTTGAGAACCGTTCGCCCAATCGTTTTGTTGTCAAAGAATGAATTGTATATTTTTGATCAAGCATTCCAATGAACGAATGGTTTTTGCTGGAGAACCATGGACAAATTAAGAAAAACGTGTATTTTCCGAATTAATTATAATTTTTCGAGCTTAAATTAGAAATAACTCGAAAACCAATGCCTTTAGAATGTTTACTACCAAGAGCTTTTTGATTCAAAATGATTCTCTGCATCTTTTAAAATCATCAGAATACAAATACAGTCAATCCTTCATGAGTCGCTGTTCTATAAGTAGATATTTTCTTATACTCGATGATATTTTCAGTCCCTTCGATTTCCCATACAAACTCAATCCCAGTAGTCGATATTTCTATTACTCGATGCCTCTTTCGCTCGATGGTCCCGTATGGTAACTTTGCTAGTTGTTTGGTTTCTATGAGCCGATGTTGTTTTCAAATTCCAAGTTCTACTGACGTGAAAGAGTAAATGACATCTTAATTCGCACTGAGGATGAAGAAAACTAAGGAATGAAGTAATAATGTGCTGACTGTTGTCCAGATATAATAATCTTGACCGGATTTTTAATAAATTTAGTTAGCGAAACTAGACGAAACAACAAACTCTAGCGCAATAATAGCATCCGGACTAGAAATCATTTAGAAACAGAGGCGAACGAGCTAAAAGCCTTTCAAATAGAGATATTTAACAAGATGCTCACAACTCATTTTAACATCTGCAAATTTTGTCACATGATATCAAGAGCTGCTAGATCAACGGATGTATAAAAATGTCCTCATTTTTTATAATTATTTTCAACTCTTGTTATCAAAGGAAAAATTACTTTTACAGGGTAAATTTTTGCTCCAGAACTGCAGTTTAACTATCTATAATATTGCCGAATACAGTATTTCAATAAAACATATCATAATATAATACAAATTCAACATATTATTTTTGAATTATTTTTCTAGAATTGTGGATTTGAATGATCAACTAATATAATAAAATAAAATCTTTATCAATATCAAACAAATTCGCAGCTATATCGGAAACAATCGGTCCGGATCGATTCGCGAAGCAATATGTATTGACTCTAGCTCCTGTTGATAATAAAATTGATTGATATCTTGAGTTTAAAATAACAAAAAATAGTGTACACAACTCTATGCAATCTATTGTATGAAAAATTGACGTCTTTAAAAATTAATTCTCTGAGTCGATATTTCCTTGAGTCGATGGTCCCTTCGATATCGACTCCTGGAGGTTTCACTGTATTTTGAAAAATGTTTGAATTAGAATTTTCATAAAAAAATCAATCTACCATAAAAAAATTATTTTTCATTTCTCCATCCTGTACTTTTTTTAAAAGTTGCGTATTAACGTCAAGTTTCTTAAAAAAATAAAAAAAAATTCAACTCTTTTTTTTAAATTGAAATTTAATGTTTATTTTTAATTTTTTTTGATCAAAAAAATTTTTTTTTGTACAGTGTATATTTTTTTATGGTGCATTTTTAATTCCCTACAACTTATTCTCAGACAGTTATTCTATACAACCAACGGTTTCTGGGCTACAATGCTTCGAATAAAACCTATGCCAAAAGGCATACGCCCTTTAAGAATGTAACTCATGGGTGTAAAAAATCTCTCCACCTGTGAAAAATGCTCAGTTTGCTAAGCCAAATACGTGTGCAAAGTCTCATTCAAATCAAAAATGGTCGAATAAATTTTCGCGTATTTCCAGGCGATTTGAAATGATTTTGCTCATATGCTGTTTTATTCACTATATTACTCAACAGATATCAATGAAATAATAGAAGGGTTGTACGCAAAGCCACGATCGCAAGGTTGACATAGAACCACAGAGAAGAGACATGAATATTCATATAAATAATGAAAATCGTGTGTAACTAGAATCGAAATAGGGGAAAGCGGGGTAAGACCGCTCCGATAATCAATTCCGTTTGTAGAAAAAAAGCGGCGGCTGTAATTACATTTTTTTTCTTTGGAAAGAGGCTCTTTCATTCAATACCCGCATCTAAAAAATAAGAACTGATATATTTCTGTTCATTTTCCAGCTTTTTTTCAATTTTGAAAATGCATTGAAAATTTGCAGACTTTTTTCATGCGGAGTAAGCCCGCCCACCAGCGGGGTATGATCGCCCACGATCTGTTGAGGATAACCAATATTTTTAGGGCTAAAACGGTTGATTTTATCGGTAAAGTGTCTTTGGCAAAGTTGTAGATAGTAATTTTTCCTTTAAAAAAAAAATATACACTGTAAAAAATTTAAAAACAAATAAAATTTTTTCTAAGTTTTAATTTTTTTTAATCATTCAAGTTCAAATCAATGTTCAACTTTTTGTGGGTTTCATAATTAATAGATTTTCCAGAATTGGGATGGTTCAAAATATTCAATTTATAATATACTTACCTGCCTCTAAGCTTAAAATAAATACTCATTAAACCTGTATGATTTCATAATAATAATTATTGTTTTTTAATTCATTTATAATTTTTTACAATTTTTTTTTTAGAATAAAATTAGTATCTAAAACTTTACCAACGTGACGACAGTACGCGCGAAAAAAGCCAGAAACCTCAGAAAACGCTAAATGGAAAGAATTGCTCGATGATGATTCATGTCAAACGCAAGAACAGCTTGCTTTAGTATTAAGATTTACCCGTAAAGCCATTTCCATGCGAGTGCATGCGCGAAGAATGTCTCTTAAACAAGAAACATGGGTTCCTAATGATTTGAAGCCAAGGGACGTTTAGTGTCGTTTTTTCGTCAGGGAACAACTGCTCCAGCGGAAAAAAAAGAAAAGTTTTCCTCGTGATGGGGGATGCGAAATTGATTTATTAGAGCAACTTAAAGCAAATAACGGCTTGAGGACTGCCCGGCTTCGTTCAAGCAGTTTATTAGTTTTTTTATATGAACTTTACAATGTATTGTCTTCGCTTTGCACCTGAAAGAAAGCTAAAAATATAAAAAACTAATTGTTTTGACGCAATTTTTGAATAAAGGACTCTTTACACATAATTTTGTTCATGTTTTGTTTTTGAAATTTCAAGTCATTAGAACAATACTGAGCCATGGTTGGCGTGGCTTTTGGTCAAGTCATACCCGATACAGGTTTACATACATCCAAACGCAACCGCGCTAACAGTTGTTCCCGTTTCGATCCGATACAGGTTTACCCGTCGAGTAATCCTGCTGCACCCCGAGAGCATCGCAGTGCACTAATGTTTATGCGAAGGTTAAATGATCCTCGATATGTGGTAATTCCCGTGAAGAAGACATAAATCTTCTTCGTCGGTTAAAACCGATGCCGCACCAACCTTAGGGTCTCCCCCCACACTGTTTGCACACAAACTAATGAAGATATGCCGTGACCGTCGCCGGCGATATTCATCAAAATTAGTTTGTAAACAGATTGTCAGAGTGTTTTCAAAACAGCCAGGGGGAGAACGTGGAAACAAACGATCGTTCATTTGCTGCAACAAAAGCATGAAATGATCACTTCTAAAGTGGCCGTTCTCCCCCACCCTTCGAATTTTCTGAGGCTAAGCATTCATTCAAGTGTTCGTTCGGCGAAGGGGGAAAATCGGTTGAGAAATAAATCAGCCTGCTCAATATCTATCGTCTCCGACAGGCTAATGAGAGAAGTGTGAAGTTTAAGGATATGCAATATGCCTCATGTTAGGCATATCTAGATGAAAAGTCCCCTTCGGCAAAAGGTTGAATGACGTCTCTAACCAGGCGCTAAATTCCGCTGGTTATGCTTTTGTGCGTGTTAGCAGCTTCAACTGAAACGTGACCCAGCGATGAGAAACTGGGTTTGCTCTAAGAAATCGATGAATCAAAGGATTGGGGGAGGTATAGACTTTATCGGTTTTCCCACGTGTGGTCAAACTGTTAGCTTGTGTGTTTACACAAAATTTATGTGTATAGGCAGCAGGATTAATCCAGTTAAAAGTCCTTTGTCGTGCATTGAACTTGCCACTACTGCACTAAGCGCACTTGGGACCCGGCAGCTGCTGCCTGTTTATCTAAACATGGTACTAGAGTAAATATTTTTAATTACAGCTCGTAATGGTAGCTCTAATTTCATTTTCTTGTTTCTCGAAACGTTAAGTCAAACATTAATTTGATGGTTACGATTATGGTTATGAACTTGAATCTCGGTGGCTGGATGTCTGCAGTATCACCAAATTAAAAAAACACGAAAAAAAGACACTTGAGATTTGGGCCCATAAAAGTGTGGTAGGAACATGTGTCAGCTCGTGGCCGGGTCAGCATTTCGAATGCACCCGGGGCTTTGATTGAATGTGATGAGGCAATGGTTGCCATGATTCGGATCTGATTTTCAACATTTGCTCTGCCCATGCAGTGCATTAATGCAGCGGATAACAAAAGAAGTTAGAAGAGGAACTATGGAGCCTTCCAAGGTCTGGTCTGAAAACTCTGAATAGGTACTACACTGCCGCTCATAGCAAGTTCGTCCCATTTGCGTTTTGGTGCTGATGAGAAAACAGCAATTAAAAATCGTAACACTTTAGGTGAAATTTTGCACTCAAATGCTTTTTCAATCAATACCACCAACAGAATTTAGTACTGCAATGACAATCTAACACTTTGGCACCATAAAACTTGCATACACACCGAAATTTGATTAAAATTCGTTGAAAATCATAAGCTGGGACTCACATGCGATTTCTTTTAGGGTACGTAGCCAGAATGATAGCAAGTCAGTCCCATAGCCAGCTACGACCGGTGATGAAAAACAAACTACCGTAAACTGGGGTGACTTTGATCACTTTTTTGATAGTAGTATTTACTGATTTAACTAACAATATAGTGACACACCTAAAGCGTTCACCGTCGACAAACAACAGCTGAAAGAAGCTACTGATGGAAATTTTGTCTTGAAGAAAACATTGTACTATCAGCTAGAGCCACACGATGTAGAACGCGTAGAATTCAATCAAACCTCCTATCGGATATCACTTGGTACATCCAATTCTAAACCTGAAGACCATAAGTTGTGGTAAATATCACATTTTTCATAATCATTATTGGCTGTAGGGTTAAATTGCAAATATTTTTGCAGTGGGACCGACTTGCGATCACTTTTGCTGTGGGACAAACCGACTTGCTATTTTTTTCATAGTTTCTCAGAACGAAGTATTCAAAAATATTTGTTTTATCGAAAGTAGATATAAAAAGGAATTGATTCCATAAATAAACTCAAAATTGACAAAAATGCAATTGGGACGGGCTCAAATGGTGAGTCGAAACTTGGAAGGAGCGTCAAACCTAGCTCCGGTCCTCACAAGTTCCTATCTCACGCCTCCACGAGTCATATGATACAATAGACTACCAGTTAAAACATGGACACAACTGGTTGGCTTTGCCTGGGCAATGTTGTCATCCGACAATAGCTAAGTGAGAAGGTGCGACGCGATCATTGGCGCGGTAACCATATCTCGGCGGTAGAGGAAATGCTTCGCCAACCCGAGCGTCTGTCCACCAAGATGGCGCGGCTCAAAACAGCGTCTGATCTCCATATTATGAGCGGTTGATCAACGCCCTGGTGTCAGCGTGGGACTCTAATCAGAGCTGACACGATGGCCCTCCGGCGAGACAGGGGGTTGGGAACAAGCCGCCCCAAAAAACATTAATTGTTGCAATATCGAAGAAGTTAATACGGATCGGAACAATCGGCACAGACCTAGGCGACGAAATAAGGACTACGATTGGAACCTCGGTACATGGAACTGCAGATCGTTAGGCTTCCACAGCTGCGACAGGATCATATATGATGAACTAAATCCACGCAACTTCGAAATCGTAGCACTGCAGGAACTTTGCTGGTCGGGACAGAAGGTATGGAAAAGCGGACATCGAGAGGCTACTTTTTCTCAGAGCTGTGGCACTACCAACGAGCTTGGGACGGGCTTTATAGTGCTGGGTAGGATGCGCCAACGCGTGATCGGGTGGCAGCCGATCAGTGCGAGGATGTGTAAGTTGAGAATTAAGGGCCGGTTCTTCAACTACAGCATCATCAACGTGCACTGCCCACACGAAGGAAGAGCCGACGATGGAAAAGAAGCGTTCTATGCGCAGCTGGAGTAGGTGTATGATAACTGTCCGCAACGGGACGTTAAGATTGTCATCGGTGATTTGAAGGCTCAGATAGGACGGGAGGCAATGTACAGACCGGTGATAGGGCCGAATAGCCTGCACGCCGCATCAAATGATAACGGCCAACGATGTGTGAACTTTGCAGCCTCCCGCGGTATGGTAGTCAGAAGTACCTTCTTCCCCCGCAAAGACATCCACAAAGCCACCTGGAGATCACCTGACTTACAAGTGGAGAACCAAATCGACCACGTTCTAATCGATGGAAAGCTCTTCTCTGACATCATCAACGTTCGCACCTACCGCAGTGCGAATATTGATTCGGACCATTACCTTGTTGCAGTATGCATGCGCTCAAAACTTTCGACGGTGCGAAACACGCGTCAAAGTCGCCCACCGCGACTAAACATCGGGCAACTACGGGACGCCGAGGTTGCACCCCAAGTAACACACAAAACATGTTAGAAAATAATTCTCAATGACAGTAGTCATATAAGAGTACTATTAGAGCATTCGAAAACTTGTGTTGTTATTTTCTTGCTCTGGAGATATCATTTTATATCATGAGTGTATTTCATAGATTAATAAATATAAACTGCCTTTGCTTGTCTTTAAGTTGTGATCATGATGTTATCAAAACAGTACAGAAAACAACTTAAAATAAAACATTTGTGAGAAGTTGTTCTTCATCAGTAATTCAACCACACTTCGAAAACAAGCTCCTTTTTCTAGTTTTGGAGATGTTTTTCAATAACATGAGTTCAACAAACAAAAACTATGATATAAATGGCACTTGTCTTCAAGATGTCTTCCAGATGTTTTCTTTATTATAACAGCTGTGTAAAAATGTCTAGCCGAGGCAGCCGCGCCAGTTCAATATTACACGCCTAATAATAATTTACGTACCTGTAAAGTGCTTTTCCTTTGGTTGGTCTTAGTATTCAGCAGCCAATTACTTGATCATATTGTTATTAAAATGATTTAAACGATTTTTATTCAAACTATTGGAGTTGGATCGAAATGCGCCATGAAAATGTAAACAAAACGCTTGCAGTGCAACCAATGTCACGCAAATTTTGTTACCGTATATCTAACAGCGTTTTCTAGTTTCGTTATATTTTATATCTAGATAACGCTAAAACTATACGAAAACAATTTTAATACTTATGCGACAGAAACAATTCATTTTGAAAGGTTGAACATTGTTTTTATCATCAATTTATAAATAATTAAAAGTGCCGCTGACGAACACAATTTTCGATCTAGCTGCACTGCGCGTGACAATACATTTGCGCATGCGCTGGATAAATGTCATAGCAACACATTTGCGCATGCGCGCTGGTGTGGCGAATTCTGACCCACGAATGCGCGAGTTTTTTTATTCCACTAGGTCAGTGCAGATCAACCCAGGAAAAAAGAAACGACATTGCCATTTACTAGGCAAGTAAGAAAGAGATGCCAGATAGTTGTTTACGAACTAAACTCATGCGGTGTTGGGCTAAATTGAGACTCTTCGCAATAAATGAAACAGTAATCATTCTGTAATAAATAACATATTTTCCACTGATTTACCAACAGAAAACCGTATCCAATGAATGGCGCATGATTTTTTCAGAAGTAAAATGCAATGTTTCACCATGAAATTTGACGCGCACGTAGAACTTTGTATTAAAAGCGTCAATTAGTTGGTCTAATATTATTGTTTATTTTTGGTGAATATTCGATACGCCATAATCACTATTTTTTTCCTTTGTAGTCCCTAATATAAAGCAGCGTTGTTCTGCAATATTTTTATTTTGAAGTTTTATGCTTGCGCCAACGATGTTTTTATTAGTTAGCAATTACAGCTTGAAAATAACTTGTTTTCCATGTTTTTTACCGCATTGGTACTCGAGATGTATTTTGTAGCTTCAGTCTAGCAAGTTGGCTTGCTTTCATGAAGTTATATAATACTTTATATAGCACCAGTACTTGTTCTAGTAGCCTTCGATTTTTGCGCTTTTCTGGTGATAGAGATGTTATGGAAAAGGTAAAGTCAACTGAAATCTATAACCGAAAGTTGTGTTGGAGGAGTTATCTTCACTATTCTATAACAACGTGTGTTACTTGGGACGGGAGTACGCGCAGCAGCTGGAAGCAGCATTACCAACGGAAGAGCAGCTTGGCGCAGCTACTCTTGAAGATGGCTGGAGGGACATTCGATCAGCCATAGGTAGCACTGCTGTAGCGGCGCTTGGTACTATGGCTCCGAACAGGAGAAACGACTGGTTTGACGACGAGTGCAAACAGTTAGTGGAAGAGAAGAATGCAGCACGAGCGAGAATGCTGCAACATCAAACGAGGGCGAACGTGAAGCGCTACCGACGCGCGCGGAACAGGCAAAACTCTGTCTTACGGAAGAAGAAGCGCCAGGTGGAAGATCGGGATCGCGAGGCGATGGAATAACTGTACCGTGCGAATGACACACGAATGTTCTACGAGAAGCTGAACTGTTCCCGCAAAGGCTATGTGCCACAAGCCGACATGTGCAGGGACCTGGGCGGCAACCTTCTCACGAGCAAGTGTGAGGTGATTGACAGGCCAGTACTACGATGAGCACCTTAATGGCGATGTAGCAGAGGACGACGACGGAGTGGTAGTAGATCTCGGTGTACGCGCAGATGACGACAGAATCCCAGCCCCTGACCTCCAGGAGGTTAGAGAGGAGATCGGCCGGCTGAAAAACAATAAAGCCGCTGGAGCTGACCAACTCCCCAGCGAGCTGTTAAAACACGGTGGTGAATCACTGGCTAAGGCGCTACACTGGGTTATTGCCAAGATTTGGGAGGAGGAGGTAGTACCGGAGGAATGGATGGAGGGTACAGTGTGCCTCATCTAAAAAAGGCGACAAGTTGGATTGCTGCAACTACCGTGCAATCACGTTGCTGAATGCCGCCTACAAGGAACTCTCTCAAATTCTGTGCCGTCGACTATCACCGTTTGCAAGGGAATTCGTGGGGCAATACCAAGCGGGATTTATGGGTGCCCGCGCCACCACGGACCAAATATTCGCGGTACGGCAGGTCCTACAGAAGTGCCGTGAGTATAACGTGCCCACACATCACTTGTTCATCGATTTCAAATCGGCATACGACACAATCGTTTGAGACCAGCTATGGCAGATTATGCACGATTACGGCTTTCCGGATCAACTGACACGGTTGGTCAAGTCGACGATGGATCGGGTGACGTGCGTAGTTCGAGTTTCGGGGACACTCTCGAGTCCCTTCGAATCTCGAAGAGGGTTACGGCAAGGTGATGGATTATCGTGCTTGCTATTCAACATCGCTTTGGAAAGTGTGATACGTAGGGCTGGTCAGCTCTTTGGCTTCGCCGATGACATTGATATTGTAGCACGAACCCTTGAAAAGATGACGGAGACGTACATCAGACTGAAGGCTGAAGCCGGACGAATTGGACTGGCCATAAACGCATCGAAGACCAAGTACATGAGAGGGAGAGGTTCCAGAGAAGACAGTGTCAACCTCCCGCCATGAATTTATATTAGCGGTGATGAAATCGAGGTGGTAGACGAGTTCGTGTGCCTGGTCTCACTGGTGACTGCTGACATTGACACCAGCAGAGAAATTCGTCGACGCCTTATGGCAGGAAATCGTGCCTACTTTGGACTCCGGAGGACGCTCCGCTCGAATAAAATCCGCCGCCGCATGAAGTTAACCATCTACAAAACACTGATCAGACCGGTAGTCCTCTACGGCCACGAAACCTAGACTATGCTCGTGGCGACCAACGCGCCCTTGGGGTTTTCGAACGAAAGGTGTTGCGTACCGAAGGTGGAGTGCAGATGGAAGATGGATCATGGCGGAGGCTGGGAGAACCACTCATCGTTCAAACGGCGAAAATCGGGAGACTACGGTGGGCTGAGCATGTCGTTAGGATGTCGGACGACAACCCGGTGAAAATGGTTCCTGATAACAACCCGACTGGAACAAGGCGACGGGGCGCGCAGCGAGCAAGGTGGCTCGATCAAGTGGAAGACGACCTGCGGGGCCTCCGCAGACGACATGGCTGGCGAGCTGCAGCCATGGACCGAGTTGAATGGAGACGACAGCAAAGGACACTTCGGCCTGGAGCTGACTGGTAAGGTAAGGTAAGCTATTGGGACGGACTTGCGATGAGCGGCAGTACATTTCATACGAAATTCAGTGCCAAATCGAAAGAAAGGGTGCGATATGACAAGAACGATCTTTTCTGCTACGAACACCTAGACTAAAGAAGAGGCATACTACAAAAGATCAAAACAATGGTCGCAGTTTTGAACTTATTTTATTTCATGAATGCAGCTACTAAAAAAATTGCGGTCTTTACAAAATTTGTTCAGAAGATCATGGGCTTTCCCGATCAGTAAATAATACCAGAATTATAACAAATCTTGATATTTTGTTACGAACTTTTTGTATCAACTTGTGTTCAAAACTTGGTCTCGTTAATAGTTGAAATATCAAAATTCCTATCAAAATTACTTACTGATTATTACAGTTTATAGCAAGTTTTGTAAAGTTTTTGGCAGAAAAAAAAAAGAATTAGCTAGAATATACAATATTTTGTTGATCGAATAACAAATTTTGTTATAAATATGCTTGAAAAACACACTTTTAAACATTCATGTGTAAGATTACAGAATTTGATATAATTCTGTACTTTTTATCATTCTGGCATACCAAGAATATTACAGGCTTTGTTATTTCTATTAAGCTCAGATATATTTGTGTTACCCGTTTGTTATAATCGTTTGATCGGGTTGGGTTTGTGGACAGTTTGGTTGAGAATAAGACCACTACGTGGCGCTGGTGTGCGTTTAGTTTTGTTGAATTATGAACTAAATTTTTTTTTGAGAACCCAAACACTTATAATATTGCAATATTCAGCAACTCAGGGATTAAAATATCTCAGACGAAGTCATGCGATTTAAACGTTTTCAGTTTGAGGGTCTGAATTATTATTGCCGCAAAAAAAATCTACTTTCCATTAGTCATTTTTATAGATGGAAATTCATAAGTTTCACTGAAGTTTGTTCTTGCTGAACAATTTAGAGAAAAAACTGTATTTTGTAGCCTTTGAGTGTTGCACTACAATTATTCAATAAAAAATAGAACTTTCGCATGATAATCTGTACAAAACACGCCTCATACTTCGAACAAATGATACCTTCAAAAGATTTAATTTCCAAGATTAAAATTAAATAATTAGCTTTACTTAGACGTTTATTGAAAATTTTAACATAGTTAATATTATTTTCTTATTTCTCTTTTGAAAGGATATTTTCAGCCTTCGGCTGGTTCATCTCCGATATAGTTAATATTTAAGTATTGTGTATTTGTTTGCTTGGATTTACGGTTCATCAGTCTGAATGCTGAATTAAAAGAAGTATTGCTACCTTTCCTTCGGCGTTTCTCCAACATATTTTGTCTTTCTCAAGGAGTTTACAAAATACAAAGCATTTGTTTTTCTTTATTTTCATAAGCTTTCAGGATACTTACTAAAGCTTCTCGTTTCGTTACCATAGGTCTCCAATATTAGACATATTATCTGTCGTCTGATGGTGGTTTTCATGGGAAAATAATATTTTATTTTTTTATTTGTGCTGAGTTTGCGTTGTCAGTAGCATGACGTCTATGATCTTCATGTTGTTAGTTATTGTTAAACAAGAGAAGTGATACAGACGGCTTAAGGTGAAACATTAGTGAAGCCACAAACGGCCAAACTCGAGCTACCACTTCAAATTTTCAGAAGCACAAAACTCGGGAACAGATAATGCGTTCCCTGTGAGAACGCTATTTTGTGTTTGCTTCCCCGCAGCAAACATAAACTAGCGTTTTCACTGGTGACGCATTGACTGTTACCGAGTCTTGTGCCTCTGAAAATTTGAAGTGGTGGCTTGAAGTCGGTCATATGTGGCTTCAATACCGTTACAATAACAAACAACATGAAAATCATGGAGACGCATGATGGTTTTACTCAACAAAAAATTGTTAATGGAGTTCGAATGGATATATGTAGGGGAACTGCTCCTTTATTCATCTCATTAAGCCGATATTCACAAGGAATGCACGGATTAAACAACAAATTTTCATAAAACAATTGAACAAATAAACAAAATACGCTTACGTGCTCCTATAGAATCGTTCAGTATTGTATATTTAGTAAACTTAGCTAGATTTATCCTGAATTTTATAAAACAAACCATTTTGCACAACGCTTCTATATCCATCTCAAAACTTAAATCACTGCTCAATTATTCATCTCACGACGTCCCCATATTCATCACACTGCAGTGCACTGTTAATCATGAATGAATCACATTATCATGAATGAACGTAGCCGCAGCCTGTCGTAGCAGGTTACCTAGATAACTGCTGTAGTTGTTTACGTGCAAATATGGTAACCTAGGTAACCACAGTGCTGTCCATTTATGTCAATTATGTCGGAATAAATCAACATTTTCAGTATGATTTGTTCGTATTAACAGAAACCGATTTGGCAACTTTTGATTATCTTCAAAGCAGTGAAAACAGATGAAAATACATACAGTTGAAATTTAGGAATTGTAGAAATTCATCTCATATATTTCTGATAATTCAAGCTGCTTTTTGGAAATTTGAGGTGAACATTTCAAAGATTAAAGTATTCTTAGTGTAGTGAGTGATTTTGTTTAGTGATAAAGATAAAAAATGGTCCGCTAGTGATGAGAAAAACTTTGGTTGGCTGCTGAACGAGTCCCGTTGTAGCCGTATAGAACGATGCGCGGATTTTGTTTTTTGAGGTAGGTGATTGAATTAAATGAGTTTTCGAGTGCAGTTGTCTGACTATTATATCAAATTTTGAGCTTTTAAGTGAGTTTTTGAGGATTCTACTTTATGAGAAATCTAAAGTGAACTAATAAGAATTCATTCCATGGATTAGCAGATCGATTTAGTTAGAAAATATGCTTTTGTTTCTGTTTTCAATTGTGTTTTCATGTTGTATGAGATGAATATATGGGCTGAGATGAATAATGGAGCAGTTCCCTATTAGAAAACCATTCTTTTTTTACCAATTTTTTTTTTAAAATATATTATTTTCGGGTAAAATTTTGAAAGGATAAGTGCAGTTTGTTTAAGCTCGAAAATAAAATTCAAAGCTTATACAAAATTGAAAATAATGTTGGTTTTTTAAAAGAACGAACATATTTTTCATTGTTCAAAAATAGCATCTAGGTAATAAAATTCATTATTTCCAGCTATGAAAATATACAAAATTTGAAATTTTCTTTAACATTTTTCAGTGTGAGATGAAAGAAGAACCAACTTTTCATGTTTGTTCCAAAAAGTTGGTTTTTAATAACATATCGAAAATTTCAAGATGTTCAAGATGTTCAAGATACATTTCTCGAACAAATCAAGTTCTTCAATACAAAAAACCATTGAAATAGATCGTTTATTCATTTTTTCATGGTGAGCGGTGCAAAAAAAGTTCGTTTTTTTTAATTTTTACCTGTAAAATACGTACAAATACACAAATTAAGAACCAATAAATCTCTTCTTTGTAATAATTCTGAATTCTTTTTTTACGCGATTGTTTATTACGTGGTTTTGTTTAACACGGTTTTTTTCAAACGCAGCGGAAGATTTTATCAAAACGACGCGATTTTTTTAACACGACTTTTCACAGAGTTTTTAACCGCTGAGGTTTTAAAAGTAGAAAGCAGAAACGATATTTTTATATACACTTCCAAAAATTGAATAATTTGAGATTATAAACTACTTTAAACTAATTGATAAAAAATACAAAATCTTTTTTACATATACACCTGATTAATAAAACCTGTGAGTTACAGGCTGTAACAATTATTTCTCAGCAAGAAAAACCAACATTGCATAACTTGATGTAACAAATTTTGATGGTGATAATGGAACGTAAAATTGAAACAACAAAAAACCGATTAGTTCACAGGGCAAAACATTGTCTTCCAGCAACCGCAAGCCGTGCACGAAACTCACCGCACTCGCTGTCATTTCATACGTAATCTTTTTTTTACCAGTAGTGTGGAGTCTCCTCAGGCAAAAAAGGACACACACCACGGTCGCGCAGTGATACTTACCCTGTATGCACAGACAGTGTACGCAACCCCTCTCCCTGTTGGTAGCGCAATTTTGCTGCAGCGTATGCAGGAAGGCGTGTGGCAAAAAAGGAGTTGCATTTCGGTTCGGTTTGTCAAGTGCAGTCTGGTTTTACGTCTTGCTGCCTCTTCCGTTGCTCGTGCGCACTTCTCCAGAGGCGTTTGTTTACGCATTTGATGCCAAAACACATGAATCGAAGCGTGGCGTGGCGTGCTGGTTCGGAAATGCGTTATTTTGATGTTTTCATTTGTTTTTTTTTTGTTTCGAATGGTAACAGATTTTTTGGCAGCCGCTGTTAGCGTGTGCCAGTCTTAAATGACTTTGACTGATAGATTGAGATTTGAGTTAAAAAAGGGCGCCTTTCTTCAGAATTTAGAGCAGCTTTAAAACACACTTCATTCAATTACGAAATAAACTTTATTCGCCATCGTTTCACTTAACACTATCAACCCACGGGAGATCATTTTGTCTGCGAGAAGAATATGTACAGCCCACTGCACTCCGATCTAACCAGCCGGACAAGGGAGGGTCCAAAAGGAAATGCCAACACGTGATCACAATCGCTTTTTTGAACTTCGCTAAATTCTACAGTATATGGAAGCATGTCTTTTTTTTAATTTTACAGCATGTAATCTGCTCAATCAATAAAAGTTCTAACAAGTCGATAACAGTAAAATTTGGTATACGTGAATATCCTTATCTAACACTCTAGTACGAGTCTCTCTAAGTGCAACTCTTACGAACCTAGTCGATTTTGGTAATGTCCTTTGGATTGGCTTGAGTTTCAATTTGGTCAAAAACGTAACCCTAAGTAAAGCGGTTGTAAACTTAAAGTTTTGGAAGATATTGGAGAAAAAAAAACAAGTTCTATCCTATTGAAGCGAACCAAACTAAGTACGGAATTCTCACCGGAACTAACATTATTCTACAATGGTCTAGCAGATCTTACACTCTAATAAAAGAAAATTTATCTTTGGTTTGGAATCATCGATGTCCACAAGCAACGGTGCTAAGTTAAACAACGCTGTTAAAAAAATCATATTCGAACGAGGAAATCGACTTGCCCGATGCTTCACTACCCGGAGCCCCTTGCTCCATGGCACACCCGGTTTCCAGGTAATTTCCATCGGCGAGAAAATTTCTCACACATTCGTACGAAATGTACTCATCCTGGCAGCTGACGTTTCCAACGCCAGAACTCATCTGCATAAAACAGTTGGACATGTCGCCAAAGTTCACACTGGTCGGAGTCATGGTCACTACTGGACTGGGTTCGGGCTCCGGTAGTGCCGCCAATGCACCAGGTGTATCCTCGAATACTTCGTCGAACTCGAACACATGCTCCGAAGGGTCCGCAGCGGAAGGAGTTCCCGGCAGGTCCAACTGATGCTGACTAGCGAGTGACGATTCCGAGTGCCGCCGAAGGGTACTGATAGTGCTGCCAGACACTTTTACCGGCGAGGAACCAACTGTGGACTCCCTGTGAGACTTGCGCCGGGGTTGGCCTTCCGTTCGGCAGGCGTGATTCTTAACATGCTTCCGGAGACTAGATGGGTCCGTGTAGCGCTTCGAGCAGCCCGGCAGCTGACAGGCGTAGGGTTTCTGTAAAAAAAAAGGGTAATTAGTCATTCCGGTTATTTCAGAAACCCTATCGACGCGAACTTACCGTATCGTAATGGGTGCGCTGATGTTTCGCCCGGTCCGAGCTGTTGCTGAACGCTTTCGTGCAGCCGAAATACTGACAGTTGTAGGGCCGTTCGCCGGTGTGGGAACGCTGATGGATTTTGAGATTTTCCAACCGGGAGAAGGCCTTTTCGCAACCGGAGAACTGGAATGAAAGTAGAAAGGTGAGTGTAACTATATTTTCGCTATATGGGTTCATTACTGTAAAAAACTAATGTTGATGATTGCACTAACTAGCCTTTTTCAGGATCATTACATATATCAGGTGTACAAATTGAAAACTGCCGTTTTTTATTATTGGTGCTAGCATTGACAGGCGGTAAAACAGGTCACATCAAAAGCATCTCAGCGTAGGTTGAGCCCTTAATCAATTCTCGATTAACGCTTGTTCGTTTTGTGTTGTGAAAATATCAGAATTTAAGCCACCTAAGCGTCATTTGCGAGAAGTTTTTATTTGTGCTTTTAATACAAACGGAATCTGCAACCGAGGAACCTCGAATGATTGTTGAAACTTATAGTGAAGACTGCATAAGCAAAATAATTTGTCGCGAATGGGTTTAATGCTAGGAAAACTGTTATTTTGACGTAGAGGACATGGAGCGTCCTGGAATGATGCATTACCTTTTTTTCGAGTATTGTGCCTTAGAAAATTCGAAGTCAAGTATTTCTAGCTCCTATACCGTTTCGCCTCAATAGAAAAAGGACTAAATTATAACACCCGACAAAGTAATTCTTTTGCACGACAATGCTTGACTCTATATTGCTAATGTCGTCAAAAAGTATCTGGAAATGCTGAAATCAGACGTCCTACCTGCCCTGCTATATGCTCCTGACACCACACTCTCCGAGTACCACCTCTTCTGAATAATAACGGATGATCTGACTGACCAACACTTCCGCTCGCTCGAAGAGACCAAAAATTGGGTGTATTCATAAATGGCGTCAAAAACGAGCAGTTTTTTCGTCACAGAATTTGTATGCCAGCCATAAGCTTTGGAAAAGATGTGCCTAGCGATGGCCATTAACTATTTTGAGCCTCGAACTAAGAAAAAACAGTGGTTAAAAATATAATTCAGCAATTCTAGCCGAAACCGTTCCACTGGTAACACGAGGTCTTTCAAAAAGGATATTACCCATACGCTTCTGCTTGATAAAATATAAGTCCTACTTAAAATAAAACTGACCACTGCCTTTTCAGGGAATTTTGATTGTGACGCGGTGCTGGTAGGAGGAACGAGGTTTCGATAAGACTCCTTCCTCTTGACAAAATAAAACCCTCTTATAATAAAAATGGTCTCAGAAATATTTATCCTCTCCAGTAAATTGTAGTTGATGATATTGGCCCAGAGAACAAGGTTTCGATAAGACTCCTTCCTCTTGACATGATAAGTCCTTATTAGAATTAACCTGGCCAGAGGAGAACGTTAGGTGCAGGTATAGGTAGGATAGAAAAAGGTTCGGTATAATAAAGCAGTAAGCTTGAAACGAAAGGGTAAACTCTCACACACAAGCACGAATATGAATGAAAAAGCGTATTATTTACTTCAATAGTGATACTGCCAATGTAATGAAGAGAGGAGTACAGAAAACACCTGGGCAATATCACAATAGATCAAATATCTCTGGTCGCAGTGATGAGTCTACACAGAAACAAAAAAAAAAGAATATTTTTTGTCTAAATAATTGAAATAGAGGAAAAATGAGAAAACAACTTTGGTTAGCCTCCTGGAGCATCACAGGGTCATACGGTTTTTGTAAAAGTTGTATTTTGAGCAATTCTTGATCTATTTGTTGATCTATTTCTCTTGAATTTGTGGTTAAGCCCTCTACAACCAACGTGTCGTTTTACAGATGATGGAGTTTTTATTTGAAGTTGAACAAAAAATGGGCGCAGTTTTGGATTGCGCCACCATATTGGATTTCATCAGAAAAATGTGTTTTTGGGTTAGTTCGCAACCGTTGATTTTCAATACAACAACACTATTGGAAAGCTGAGAAAAAACGCTTCAAGATACATTCATAAAATTGAGTGAGCAACGAGTTATTTGCCGTTCTGATCACTTCTAAAGCAGCGCAATATACTGAGCATGTGTGTGTCAGTGTGTGTAGTGTATATTCCTTAGTTGTTTAATTGTTACCACTGCCTCTATGAGTGAGTGGGACTTCAATTTCATGGAAAAGCATAAAAGCTTCTCCCCCTTGCGCGTTTCGTAATTAGTGAGCAACCCTCCCGTCATTTCTTTTGCTAAAAAAGTTGGGTTCGCTGTATCAGTTTACGAATGAACAGTGCAAATCAAGGAGAAACAATTGCATTGCGGTTTGCAGAGCAAAGAGATTACGATGCCGCCAACAGTGAACTGCATCTTTGAATGGAAAGTGTGGAAACAATCGAAGGAACCCATAAATATCACTGTTTTAGCCACAGCAACAGTACGTTCTGACAGTTAAATAGTTTCGCGAGTTTCGAGAATGAAGTATGAAATCTGAAGTGAAAAGTTAAAATATTCCCTTATTATACTGGTTTTCTCATATCCCGTTCACACCATGATGAGGTGAACATGGTGCAACGGTTTGACCAATAAGTAGGCGCGGGTGAGGAAGCGTTTTTTCACTTTGGTGGGTTGAAGACGTAACTTCCTTATGCAACAGCGAATAACTTTTTCGTGTTTGTTGATATATCCTTATTAACTAGGCAACTGAATACCGCAAATTCAGGTGTTTAAAGTTGAAAATTGTGTCTTAAATTAATGAATATTGATAGCAAGGTATGTAGCATTGCCATATTTATAATTTAAATGCATCCTAATGATATATTATGGGATGCGATAATTCTTATGCCCTAGTTGTTTTTAAACAAACCTACTCGCTGGAAATTTTTTTTCCAATATGGCCGATTCTGCTTTTGACATACCGTTACACCATGTCATGGTTCACACTACACCGCATATCACCTGATATCAGGCGATTCGTGCTATCGAGGCCATATCACCATCCATGTTACCTGATATCCCATACAATGCTGTGAGCTGTCAACGGATATCACCTCGGGTACATGCAATCGCGAATATCATGTTCGAAAACCAATAATAACCACATATCCAGCAGTTGGCAACAGACATTTGAGCAGTTGGCCAACAGACATTTGACGCAACCCTACACTGTAAAAAATCGACACGCTACAGCCAAGTGGATTCCACTTACTTTTGTGCTAATAGATGAAACATTTCATATCTACGTGGAATACACTTGCGTTTCAGTTCAAAACACAAAATCAAGTGTCTTACACTTTGGTTCGCCATGTCATGCATACCAAAATCAACCATTTGAACCCAGATTTCAACGCTTATCCACGCCAAGTGCCAAAACACGTTAAAATACCGTGGATTCCAAATAAAATCGATATGGGTCGACATAATAAAATGATTAGGTTCGTTTATTGACATTCATATGTAAAGAGCATAAGGGATTAGCGTGCGATTTATTTTCAGTGTACAAATCTCGCAATTCGCGTTGCATGCGAGAAAAAAGGAAGGACATATTTTTGCTGTTTTCACCCACACATTTTGACAATTGCATATGAGAGTTCGCGTTGGTGCGAGCCAACTAGCTGACATTTATCCTAATCCCTTTGCTCATGTTGTCTTGTTTTAGCTTTGACCTGTTTTTGTTTTCTTCCCTTTCCAATTACCAAAGCAAATGTCCAATCATATCAGTTCACTGTAGTGTGAACGCTCGAAATGATATCCGATATCATCTGGCGATATCAGGTGATATCCGGCGTAGTTTGAACAAGGCATTATTATATACTGATGTTTTTATTTGACAATGTACAATCAATAAACTTAGGAAATATATACCAAGGTGTAGTAGGAGCCAAGATACATACATATATCCTGAGGGGCCTGAAGATGGTTAGCTCAACGTATATGCCAGCGCAGTCATCGAAATAAAATCTTCAACTTCTTTTATTCCTAGCTAATTATTATCGATGAAAATTGAAATAATCATTCTACAGATTGATTTTAAATTTTGCTTCTTCTTATTCTTTCATAGTGAAAAAATAAGGAGCGTAAACAAAATTAAACGATTTTCTTAACTCCCTCTTCCGTCGCGTATGCGTAAAGTACTGTATGGAA
The DNA here is from genome assembly GCF_029784165.1 of Wyeomyia smithii. Lineage (NCBI taxonomy): Eukaryota > Metazoa > Arthropoda > Insecta > Diptera > Culicidae > Wyeomyia > Wyeomyia smithii. The sequence goes on from NC_073694.1 coordinate 168,105,739, forward strand.
ATCTCCTGTATCCATCAGCACTCATTGTCATTCTCAATTGACAGTCGTCAGTTGATAGTGACGCTGTTAATCTCCGCTTTCAATTGAAAATCATTTCTTTCCTTTTCAATCCCTTCAGCTGTCAAAATCAAGGCAAGGCCATTCGAGTAGTTTCCATTTGCCGCACGAAGTGCTCGGAGATGCAACAAATGTTTTTCAATTGAAAAAATGCTCCAAAACTCAATTGAAATTCAAAAAAGCAATTGAAAAAATGCTCCAAAACTTAACTTTTAAGTAAAAAATGTCTTACATTTTTTCAGTTCTGAAATAACTTTAGGTTTCAACATCAAGAATTTTGTTGCAAAATTCAACTATGTTTTCTAATTTTTTTTTCCTAAGCTCAAACCTACAATAAATTGAAAACGAATGCATTTAAGAAGTAATTCTTATACGTTTTTTCGTTGGTAAATCATTGGAATACAATTATTCCTAGAAACGTTGAAATTCAAAACATTATTTTAAATCTAACTTTAAATAAAATGATTCACATTTCTCCTTCCTTTATCTGAGGTGTCTACCTAAAGTTTCAGATTCTCATAAAAAAAACAAGCAAGTTAAAAAAGTTAACGTAGAATTACGTCTTACGGGAATATATAAAGGGGTTAAAATTGAAAAACCGAAAACATCGAGAGGGTCGCAAAAATTGTCCACTTTCGAAATTTTGAAACACAGGTAGTTTTCTAAGGATTTTCTTCACTCTTACAGTTTTGCGTCCACCAAGGTGTGCAAATTTGTGAATTCGTTATACTGATTTGTGTACTATATATTGAAAAATATAGAGCCTTGTTAAACCGGCAGAGCAGCAGCTGATTTTAGCGCACGAACCAACCGATGGACCGCAGCACTGTGGAGCATTGCTGAACATATCCGAACATGTCAGCAATTTTGTCCTGATTTATTTTGATAAAAAATGTAAATTAGGAAAAGCAAAACGAAATAAAGGAAACAGTGGTTTAGCGGGCACGACGAGTTCATGTTTCTGGGCTCACTGGTAACTACCGACAACAATACCAGCAGAGAAATTCATCGGCTCATGGGAATGGCAAAAAATCGCGCATACTTTGGTCTCCGAAGGACGCTCCGATTGAGTAGAATTCGCGTCGCATCAAGTAGATCATCTACAAGACACTGGCAGTCCTCTGCGGTCATAAGACAGGAATGTGCTTGTGGAGGAACAACACACCCTTGCAGTCTTCGTGCGGAAGGTGTTGCGTACCTTTTCGGTAGACTGCAGGAACCACGAACTGGATGAGCTGGTAGGCGACCCATCTATCGTCCACATCGCTAAGATTTACAGCTGGGCTGGGTGTGCTGAGCATGTAAGTATGTCGGACGACAGCTCGGTAAGAATAGCTCTTGAAACTAATCCGTCAACAACGTGACAGAGAGGTGCAGAGGAGACAATGTAGATCCACCAGGTGGAATACGATTTACGGAGCCTGCGCAGACTGGAGTCCTGGCGAACTGGAGCCAAGGACCAAGTGAAGTTGAGTTTTTTGACCGATTAAAAAGCACGAGTTTTTCGATTTTCAAACCTTTTTTCGACAAAGCAAAGCAAAGCCTTGGTGCTACATTCCGAATCTGAACTTGACCTTCTGTTTATTATACACAGACTTCGCAGCGACTGTTTAGTGTACAGGACAATTGCGGGGCTAGCGCTACGATCCTACTGACACAAACAGTATCTCCCGAGCCGAGACTCGAACCTACGACGACTGGATTGTTAGGCAACCATCGTACCTCGAGATCATCTGGGATTTTTCGACACCGAGTGTTTTAAAAATTGACGAAACTTGAAGATCTGCTGTCGTCTCTAAAAGAAGTGTTTTAAAGAAGGCCTTTCCTGGGAATCAGAAAATTGTCGAGCTGTAAAAGTCTCTTGGTAAATAGGCTAAGCGTCCACCAATATGTGGAAAATTGTGATTTTGTTACGCTGAATTTTGTACTATTGGAAAATGTAAAGAATTGTTGAACCGACAGAGCAGCAGATTTATTATTATTTTTTTTTTGCATTTTTTGGCATTTGGTTTCTAAAAAAATTCGATTTTGGTTATTTCATGAGAAACCATGAAACTTGTCTATGCCAATTTTTTTTTCCATTTTTTCATCGATCATAAAAGTGAAACTTTGACCGCCTTAATCATTGTCTCGGTGTATTTTTTTTTTTTTTTTGAGAGCAGTATAAAATCCTTATAATTCGTTCTTGGTTTCTTGGAAAGCATACAACTAGCCCCCCCCCCCAAAGCTGTTCACGTGAAATGTGGACTAAACTAAAACATGAGCTTCATTTAACTCACTTAAATCAAAAATCTCCCAAGAATAATTTTCTAACTTTGAATGCAATGATATTCAACTTTGAGTTGATATTACTTTTTTTTCTTTTCTGTAATAAACCAAAAACACTTTTCAAATTTACTCACAATTATTTGCTAAATCAGTGTCTGAGAAACCGAAAACCCGTGATTATTGACTCTATTTCGAAAAAACATGAGAGCGTCTGAGAATTTTTAGGACAATCTGGAAATCTTTGCTGTTCGAAATGAGTCTTACTTTGGCCACTAATTTTAGTAATTTTGCTGCTTGTGCATTCGAGAATTTTTTTTTTGAGTTTATTATCCCGAAAATGTTCTTTTCGCTTAGCTCATGCTTAGCTTAGAAAATACGATTCGGTTGCCCGAAAAATATAGCAGAAAGTTTGTTTACAACAAAAACTCTTGTCGTGAGTATAAAAACTGTTTCAGAGTGTTTGGAATAAGAATTGAAAATTATTAATTCAAAGGAAAAAAACTTTCTCAAATAAAAATTTACTCTAAATTCATGCAGAATGATGAATAATTCTGAATATCGGACAAAGGCTGAGCTAGAAACACCATCAGAAACGAAGTGAAATTTAGAAAAAATGATAACGGTGTAAAAGTTTGAAATAGAAATAGTAAAATTGACCCCTTTAACATACTCTTGAAACTATTTACTATTTTTTTAGTTACAATATAGCGTAATGCCACGAGGAAGAGGAAAGCTTTGGTTATTGTTCGGATCCCAATCACTTTTTCAGTCGAGGTTCGATCATACGATGATTTGTTAGATGGACCAGTGAATTTTTGTTTCTGTGACAAGCATATCAAAAAGGTTAGTTTTTATTTTGAAATTTTACCTTTCATATCCCTTCCGGAAAATTTGTCACAATTTCTGTCCCTTCCGGCATGTTTTGAACATGTTCGAGTAAAGTGAAATCATTCAATGTCTTATAATTTTTTCATCTTTTCAAAACTTTACTTTTTTTCCCATGTAAATAATTTCTGGCTGCGTCAATGCATCATACAAGCAAAATACAAAAGACAAAAATAGTTTTAAGTTCGTTGATCAAAAAACAACCAATTCCAAAAACTAGGAGGAATCAGGGAATTTCATTTTCAAAGTTGATTAAATATCCTGTAGTTCTACTCAAATTTCAACTCAACACGGCACTTTACACGAGAAAAAACTGAAATTTTTCGGTCTAATTTGTACGTTGCAAAAAGCAATCAAAAAACTATAGTTGAGATAAAAAAAAAATATATAAACCCCGCACTTACCGGACACTTGTTCGGCTTCTCGCCGGAGTGGACGCGCATGTGAATCAGCAGCTTGTAGCGTGCGTTGAACGGCCGGAAGCGCCTGGGACAGTCCAGCCAGTAGCAGGCAAATTCCTCGCCCTTCTTAACCTCGACATGTTTCTTCTCGATGTGTGCTACCAGGCTGCCCTGGTTGGGAAACTTCAGGTTGCAGTCCAGCCAGAGACACTCCAACGGTTCCTCGTCGAGATTATTGTTGTCGTCGTCCCCGTTGTCGTCATCGTCGTTGTTTTCTACCGTGTCCTCTTCGTGTTGAGCCTCTCCGAGCACTTCACGTTTTATGACAATCGACTTCTCCGGGTCTGGGTACCAGATATTCTTGAACTCTCGGTTCGGTTTGTCCACCACCGTTGAATTGTTGTAGTTTTCTTCCGGGTGCTGATAGGCGTCGTTAACGCTGTTGGCTGCACTGGCGCTGGAGTTACTGCCGATATCAACATTTTGATTGAACTGATCTAGGAAGCTTGTATCGAAATAATCAATCAAATTGTTGGCTTGCGAGTTGTGTCTGTCATCGAACTGAATGGAATTGCCGAAAGCTGCTTTGATCGATGGTAACTGCTGGAATTGACTGGATGGACCATTTACGTTGCTATGCTTTGGAGAGTGCGACGAATTCGGTGCCGGTAGATTGGAGTAGTTCAAAGACAGCGAGGACGTAATCCAAGGATCCAGCGGAGGAGATGAGCATGGGCTTTGGTTCTTCGATTGACAGTTGATATCATTAAAGTTGTAGTACTCGGAATCAACCAAACTATTACAGGTCAAGGGAGTAGCGATTGTGGTCGCTGGGGACATGCATACTGAGGACTGCAACTTTTCGATGTCTTCCGGATCAAATTTGAAGTAAATATCTTCCGCTTTCTGCTGCACACCACAGGTTGACTGATTGTTCAATCTCGGATAACTGTCCTGTCCAATACCGTTGATAAACTCCGGAAACTCATTAATAAAACCGCCGGTATTTTCATCAAACGACGATGCTTGGCTGGATGAAGCGGGGGAAAACGAACACTTCAGTTGATCACCGTAGCACATTTTCACCTCAGGACACATTTCACCAAAATAAACCGGATCTTTCAAATTGCCCGGCGTTGTTGGCGTTAACAGTGTCATACTGCTGAAATTCGCGATCGGTACATCGATAGTCTTCTGAAAGTCAAACTGTCCACTGTTCACTTGGCCGGCAACGAGCATTTTGTTCTCGAACATTGTCACCACATCACAAAACTTCAACTACTTAAACGCGGAAAATTTTTCCAACCCTACAACGGGCGACGCGACGGTCTTAGCCAGTGGAAACTCGGCGGATGACTAATCGGAAAGCACGTCCTGACGGATCGGGCGTTAAGAAACGAATGACAAAAATAAGAGAACCATAACGATCTTGCCTGCTACAATCAAACAGGACAGGATCGCTTCGGGAGCGCACATGTGGTCTAGTTTTTTTTTTGTCCCATTCCAACGACAGTTTGTATATGCTGCGGTACTTGCGTGCAGTGTTGCCACATGTATAGATTATTTTTCGATTTTTCTCCACCGTGCAGATCACTAATTTGGTCCGTAAAAGTAAGCACTACTGCAGTAAGCATGGCAACACTAGCAAGACCGGCAGCCACAGCATCAGGGATCGCGCGGTTCGTTCTTTACCGTGCATGCGTGCATGCGGTGCAATGGGGGCTAGGAGGAAACGGAGGACTGGAAAAATAAGGAAAAGTTGGGATCATCGTACGCTGCGTACGTGCGCGAAAGCGAGAAGCATTGATTTGAACGCACGGTGTGCATGGAGCGGTGCAGTCTTGCAGTAGCTGCGTGGAAAACTTACATGCCATGGGAGAAATAGGATGTCCGAAGATTAATTAGCTTGATGCTGTCACAAGTATTCACCGCAATTGTTTGAATGGAGTAACTGCCTAATTAGTTGTTGGATTTCAACCTGGAAAGGCTAACAAATGCCGCATGATGGCTGATCCGTTCATCACTTTGTTCTAGTTTTCGTGTGAAACAATTATGGAGTTGATTTGCTGTTTTGATACAGGTTATTTATTTGCAAAAACCGCTTGTCCTAAAGCCCTATGAGTTTTAGGATAGCTGCCACTGACAGGTTTGAGCAAAGAAATGCAAAAAATGAAAATTAATTGTATCCACAGCCGGATTTACGATTGTGGAATCCAAGCCGAGTCTTGTGTGAGAGCCCCAAAATTAATCTAAATCGGATTTGGATCATACGTCTTCGAGACTTGTATTGTTTTCGGATACGTAACCGAAATAGGTCAAAAATATTTTGATCATTTTTCATCAGGATTTTTCGCTTATAGCTTATCACTTACAATCCACCAATTTTATTTAGATTGTAAATGATCAGATAAAGAATTCAAATAAATAAATAAATAAATAAATAAATAAATTCTTAATTCTTTCAGCACATCGTACTCGCAACTTAAATATGCCAAATTTAGCAGCCTTTAATTCTTCATGATCAACCAACTTTCAATCAGTTTCATCTTTGAAAAGATCTTTCCCCAGTGTCCCCCAGTTTGTAATCATTACACTTGAATTGCAAAACGCAATGTAATTTTTATACGTATTTGTTGCTTAAAATTAAAGTGTACAAATAGTGTGATATAGGGTGGTTTACCGGTAAAACAAAAACCGGTAAAACCGGTAAAACCGATAGTTTTTTCAATACCGAAATACCGGTATTGGAGAGGCGAAAAAACCGGTATTTTCAGTATTTTTCTTAAAATTGAAAAAAAAACTTGTCACAATTTTCATAAATCATTGTAGGACTAATGAATGCTACCAACTTAGGTAGGCGTTAAAAATCATATGACGGTGTATATAACAAATACATTTACACAAAAGCAACATTGAACATAAATTTATTTACTAAGTAAAACAGATAATCTCTATACCCACTCATACTTACAGGGGCAACTAGTGAGTATCGAAGCTACTAGTTAACTACAAATTCTGAAAATCATAGTTTGAGGCAGCAATCACAATCATGGTCGCGAAAAAACGCAAGTCATTATTCGTTTTGTGCTATTTCAAGGTAAAACTAAAAAAATGAGATAAAAAAATAAATTTGGATTAAGAATTTATTTTTTGTTTGGCATCTCCGTGTGCATTGCACAGATTAAACCAAGTTATGGACAAGTTGCTCCTGATACAAAGTGTTTACAGGATGAAATAATCAATCAATAAAGAATTTCATCCTAAAAATAACTGTCCCTTGAAAAATTACATTTAAATAGCTATAGCATAGTCAAAGCTTCGTCGCCCATACTGCAGTGGATTTTATTAACCATATTTCTAGCTGAGAAAAATGTTTTCTCTGGTTCAACTGAATTTGGACGAACTTTTCAAACAGACAGATCCGAATAGGGAAGTATTTACCTTCGGTTCCTTTGGATTCTTGTCTGATCATCATTTTATTTTCTTCTTCATTCATTTACTCTTCTCAACAGTTTCAGTTTTTATAAAAAATTTGAAGTTATTCACTAACTTAAAACTATGTTTGGCGATGTGAAAGAAAATTGAAATAAAAATCTGCATGTTTTTTTTTTGTTCCTATGAGTTTCGAAATTATGTTCTTCGTTATCATATCACACGATTCATTCATTGAAATTTTCCAAACACTGTTAAATGTATCTGGATCGTATACCACAAGAGATCAAAACAATGGTCGCAGTGCACATAGGAGTATTACAGTCAAAAAGCTGACCAAAATACGAAAAAATAATTTAAGTGTTCCTCGTGCTATTGATCCTTTTTGCATTCTCTGATACTTACTACATTGTATGCAGTCCATCTTGAAATTTTCTGAATTGTTTACATACGACAGTAACTATCATAACCTTGGTATTAGTTAGAGCCCATGAATAAGTCACAAAATGTTCTACGAAAAATATAAACTTCTACTCATGTTATTATAACTTTAAAGTGATTCTTGAGCGTCAACGGAGTCGCTTTAGTTCACAGTTTCGACAGTTTCGAAATATGACAAAATTGGTATAGCTTAACCCTTAAATGCGCACGACGTTAAAAAATCATCTGAAAACATAAAATCTTTGTTTAAGAGGTTAACTGCTCTAAAATTAACCAATATGCATAAAAAAATTGAAAGATTTACTTTTTAATGTGCAAATATTACCATGTTGTTTTCAAACATCACTGTGACTTTATCGCAGAATAAAGTCGAAACAATTACTTTTGTTAACAGTAACTTTAAAATTGACCTTTTGTTAGTATAATTACTGATAATTCAGACATTTCCACTAACCACTAACCTTATTTTAAAATTTATTTACAAAGACAGTCAGCACCAGTCGGGAATCTCGCCATGTTTTTTTTTCTTTTACGAGATTTTGACAGCAAAAATAAAAACAAAACATTCAAATACAGTACTTCCAGCTGTTGAGTTTTTTTCGTTAGAGTCAAGAGAGCTCGTCTAATGAATTATATTTCTAAAAAATACTAAAATACGTATATTTTAAAACGTTTTTAGTAGTGTTGTTTTAAAGCATTTAAGGGTTAATCATGAAATTGTAAAGTTGGTCGGAAGCTTCACATTCATGTCGGCCAAGGAAAGGATTGATTGCAGTGATCGAAGCAAGAGACGCAAAACGCAAATGCTAAGAGAAAATGTACCATTGGACGAGTTGAGTTACGCAGTTTACATGACTCAATTATCTACTGGAAGCACTGTGGTTTCCAAAATATTCATATCCTTTTGAAGCGAGTGATTTAAAAAACGCTTTAAAAGTAGCAGAATCAATTATTGGCAAAAAAGTATTCACCAGAACAAACTCTTACTATATTTGTACTTTTTTCGAATTTCAGAGTGATGGTGATCTAACTTGACGAAAACTTGTTAAAAATAAGTTTTTATGTCTAAATATAAATTTTAATAGAGATAAAACCACTTTAAAACACATTAGAAATGTAAATGATAAACAATGTAAATGATAAACATTTCTAGAGGTCCTATCTGCTTTCATCGTTTTTCCGAAACGTCTTTTCATTTTGGAAATGTTTAGCTTGAGTAACTCTCCCAAGCGTGTTTTTTGTTCAGATGTTAGAGTAATCCCTCCGCTATCAACTTGTGCAAATAACGTGTCAAAAAAGATGTTTAATAAGTTGCGGTGATTGAATGAAAGTGACCGATCAAAAAATCGATCAAAGCAGATAGACCTTTTGAAATGTTTCTCTAGATTTGCTATCTGAAAACTCATTAAAAAAATTTTGGCCAAGTTTTTGATCTACGTACTCCTATGTGCAATGGTCTAAATCTTACAAAAAAAGCTGGATCGTAATTAAGCATAGGTACTCATAAATGCAAAACCATAGTTATGCAGTGACACGTCCATAGATGCAACCTGAGACGCTGAGCAAAAAATAAATTCAAAATCAAAATAATGTAAATTTTTTAGTTTTATTTTAAATAGTACAGTGAGAATAACTTGCGTTTTTTGCGGACATGATTGTCATCACTTCCCCAAACTATGATATTCAGACTTTTGTAGTTGAACAAGTAGGTTAAAAGAACACGAGTCGCCCCTGGTTTGCATAAATCCGAAAAAAATGAAAATACCGGTTTTTTACCGGTTTTACCGGTTTTTATTTTTATGAATACCGAAATACCGGTTTTTCAAAAAGTCGGTAATACCGACCACCCTAGTGTGATACGAATGAACTATTTGCACGGAAACTACCTAGTTTGCAAATTATTTTATTTTTTCTACCGACGCCATCGGACGGAAAGGTTTTTTTATACAATTTTTTGTATGCATACCTACATGTGATAAAAATAGCAATATGTGATAGTAGATGTGACATGAATCTCGACACATTTTAAAAATATAAAATAATGAATACAATTGGCACAATGACTTTAGGCTTGTTTTTTTTTGAAGTAGAATACTTCTCTCAGGAAGTTCGGCTACATAGGGATGTGAAATGAAAATCTAAAACCGAAAAAAGTGAAAAATATGTCCAATTTCAAATGCTAATAAACCGATTAGTATTCGATGGATTTCCTTCGTTCTTGCAGCAATAGATTGGAAAATCTTCTAAGATTCTTCCCAAAATAAGATAATTGTAATTTTATTATTCACACTATTGTACTATTGAAAATAGTCAAGCCTTGTCAAAACGAAAATTTCGACCCCTGATTGGTCGTTATATGCTTGCTTCCCAAGCACGGTCGACAGAATCATATACCTTGCAATTGAAAACATGCTATTTGGCCTATATAAGAGCCTGTTTCAGCCGGAGCCGCTCATAATAGTTCTGAACAGCGACGACAGCAGTCCTCCCTTAGCAGCAGTGGGTACCATCGATAGCGGAAGCGGCCACAACTGTGGCTTGGCTGTGGATAGGCCAGCGTATAGCGGCCACAACTGTGGCATAGCGTAGCATCAGACAGCGACAACAGCAGTCGTCCTTCCTCAGCAGCAGCACTAGCCCTGTGGTTGGTCACCACGTCTCAGGAGCAGCGCGGTTTTTCTCAGCGTGTGTCGCCAGACAGCCATTATTCCCCCCGTGTTGGGGCAGCATAATGATTGCCATCAGGAAATCCAGTTTCGGAAATCAAAATGCCTTTTTGAAGGCAAATAAACAAGTCATTGAAAGTTAATAATTTTTGTCAACGCAAGCAAGCATTCTGTGTTGCATCCCAGCAATTTAAATTTGTCGCACCCGTTTAATTTACTGAATGTGAAATAGCTTCCACAGTGCATGTTGTCCGTGTATCTTATTTCCCCCAATGTTAGGGCAGCTCAAAGGTTGTAATTAGCAACCGATTTTGAACCACACCATGCTTTTTTCAAGGCAAATAAAAAATAATTGAAGGTTAATAATTTTCTGGCATCAACACAAGCAGACATTCTGTGCGGGATGCAATCAAATTCTGTTGTAGTTGTCTAATTTTTACTTTCACTTTATTTAGTAAACCCCCCACTGTAGGGGCAGCGCAAAGGCTGCGATCAGCATAACCGACATTGAATAATAAATTTCCCTGTTAGTACGCCTTCACAAAAGCAGTTAGTCCGACTATGCAGAGCTAATATGAAGTCGATTCAATCAATCAGCATAAACAGAATTTCGTCATCTCCCAGCTGCCAAGTTGCAACATGATGCAACACGCAACAGCGAGCAAACGAAATCGCTTGATGTTACAAACCGCAATAAGATACGGGTTAAAACCGTTGCGTGTGTGAGAGCACCATCGGTGTTTATTCGCTGGATACACTATCTCTATACTGTCTACTGAACGCAATAATCTGCTTACATGCGACACGGGGACGGGAACATTTTCTTCAACCAAGCTGCACAACACGACACAAAACATGTTATTTTGTTGCTTCAATGAGAGTGCTATCGGTCCGGCTCGACAAGAAATCATTTTTGTGCATCCGTGCTACGAAACTGAGGAAAAACTTTAGAAACTGAAAAAAGAGGTGGAGCTTATCAAATGATCGCTATATCATTCCACCACGTACGTGAAATAATTCATTCCTATTTTCATCCCTATATAAGAGCCTGTTTTAGTCCAAGCCGCTCATAACAGTTCTGAACAGCGACGACAGCAGTCCTCCCTTAGCAGCAGTGGGTACCATCGATAGCGGAAGCGGCCACAACTGTGGCTTGGCTGTGGATAGGCCAGCGTATAGCGGCCACAACTGTGGCATAGCGTAGCATCAGACAGCGACAACAGCAGTCGTCCTTCCTCAGCAGCAGCACTAGCCCTGTGGTTGGTCACCACGTCTCAGGAGCAGCGCGGTTTTTCTCAGCGTGTGTCGCCAGACAGCCATTATTCCCCCCGTGTTGGGGCAGCATAATGATTGCCATCAGGAAATCCAGTTTCGGAAATCAAAATGCCTTTTTGAAGGCAAATAAACAAGTCATTGAAAGTTAATAATTTTTGTCAACGCAAGCAAGCATTCTGTGTTGCATGCCAGCAATTTAAATTTGTCGCACCCGTTTAATTTACTGAATGTGAAATAGCTTCCACAGTGCATGTTGTCCGTGTATCTTATTTCCCCCAATGTTAGGGCAGCTCAAAGGTTGTAATTAGCAACCGATTTTGAGCCACACCATGCTTTTTTCAAGGCAAATAAAAAATAATTGAAGGTTAATAATTTTCTGGCATCAACACAAGCAGACATTCTGTGCGGGATGCAATCAAATTCTGTTGTAGTTGTCTAATTTTTACTTTCACTTTATTTAGTAAACCCCCCACTGTAGGGGCAGCGCAAAGGCTGCGATCAGCATAACCGACATTGAATAATAAATTTCCCTGTTAGTACGCCTTCACAAAAGCAGTTAGTCCGACTATGCAGAGCTAATATGAAGTCGATTCAATCAATCAGCATAAACAGAATTTCGTCATCTCCCAGCTGCCAAGTTGCAACATGATGCAACACGCAACAGCGAGCAAACGAAATCGCTTGATGTTACAAACCGCAATAAGATACGGGTTAAAACCGTTGCGTGTGTGAGAGCACCATCGGTGTTTATTCGCTGGATACACTATCTCTATACTGTCTACTGAACGCAATAATCTGCTTACATGCGACACGGGGACGGGAACATTTTCTTCAACCAAGCTGCACAACACGACACAAAACATGTTATTTTGTTGCTTCAATGAGAGTGCTATCGGTCCGGCTCGACAAGAAATCATTTTTGTGCATCCGTGCTACGAAACTGAGGAAAAACTTTAGAAACTGAAAAAAGAGGTGGAGCTTATCAAATGATCGCTATATCATTCCACCACGTACGTGAAATAATTCATTCCTATTTTCATCCCTATATAAGAGCCTGTTTTAGTCCAAGCCGCTCATAACAGTTCTGAACAGCGACGACAGCAGTCCTCCCTTAGCAGCAGTGGGTACCATCGATAGCGGAAGCGGCCACAACTGTGGCTTGGCTGTGGATAGGCCAGCGTATAGCGGCCACAACTGTGGCATAGCGTAGCATCAGACAGCGACAACAGCAGTCGTCCTTCCTCAGCAGCAGCACTAGCCCTGTGATTGGTCACCACGTCTCAGGAGCAGCGCGGTTTTTCTCAGCGTGTGTCGCCAGACAGCCATTATTCCCCCCGTGTTGGGGCAGCATAATGATTGCCATCAGGAAATCCAGTTTCGGAAATCAAAATGCCTTTTTGAAGGCAAATAAACAAGTCATTGAAAGTTAATAATTTTTGTCAACGCAAGCAAGCATTCTGTGTTGCATCCTAGCAATTTAAATTTGTCGCACCCGTTTAATTTACTGAATGTGAAATAGCTTCCACAGTGCATGTTGTCCGTGTATCTTATTTCCCCCAATGTTAGGGCAGCTCAAAGGTTGTAATTAGCAACCGATTTTGAACCACACCATGCTTTTTTCAAGGCAAATAAAAAATAATTGAAGGTTAATAATTTTCTGGCATCAACACAAGCAGACATTCTGTGCGGGATGCAATCAAATTCTGTTGTAGTTGTCTAATTTTTACTTTCACTTTATTTAGTAAACCCCCCACTGTAGGGGCAGCGCAAAGGCTGCGATCAGCATAACCGACATTGAATAATAAATTTCCCTGTTAGTACGCCTTCACAAAAGCAGTTAGTCCGACTATGCAGAGCTAATATGAAGTCGATTCAATCAATCAGCATAAACAGAATTTCGTCATCTCCCAGCTGCCAAGTTGCAACATGATGCAACACGCAACAGCGAGCAAACGAAATCGCTTGATGTTACAAACCGCAATAAGATACGGGTTAAAACCGTTGCGTGTGTGAGAGCACCATCGGTGTTTATTCGCTGGATACACTATCTCTATACTGTCTACTGAACGCAATAATCTGCTTACATGCGACACGGGGACGGGAACATTTTCTTCAACCAAGCTGCACAACACGACACAAAACATGTTATTTTGTTGCTTCAATGAGAGTGCTATCGGTCCGGCTCGACAAGAAATCATTTTTGTGCATCCGTGCTACGAAACTGAGGAAAAACTTTAGAAACTGAAAAAAGAGGTGGAGCTTATCAAATGATCGCTATATCATTCCACCACGTACGTGAAATAATTCATTCCTATTTTCATCCCTATATAAGAGCCTGTTTTAGTCCAAGCCGCTCATAACAGTTCTGAACAGCGACGACAGCAGTCCTCCCTTAGCAGCAGTGGGTACCATCGATAGCGGAAGCGGCCACAACTGTGGCTTGGCTGTGGATAGGCCAGCGTATAGCGGCCACAACTGTGGCATAGCGTAGCATCAGACAGCGACAACAGCAGTCGTCCTTCCTCAGCAGCAGCACTAGCCCTGTGGTTGGTCACCACGTCTCAGGAGCAGCGCGGTTTTTCTCAGCGTGTGTCGCCAGACAGCCATTATTCCCCCCGTGTTGGGGCAGCATAATGATTGCCATCAGGAAATCCAGTTTCGGAAATCAAAATGCCTTTTTGAAGGCAAATAAACAAGTCATTGAAAGTTAATAATTTTTGTCAACGCAAGCAAGCATTCTGTGTTGCATCCTAGCAATTTAAATTTGTCGCACCCGTTTAATTTACTGAATGTGAAATAGCTTCCACAGTGCATGTTGTCCGTGTATCTTAATTCCCCCAATGTTAGGGCAGCTCAAAGGTTGTAATTAGCAACCGATTTTGAACCACACCATGCTTTTTGAAGTAGAATACTTCTCTCAGGAAGTTCGGCTACATAGGGATGTGAAATGAAAATCTAAAACTGAAAAAAGTGAGAAATATGTCCAATTTCAAATGCTAATAAATCGGTTAGTTTTCGATGGATTTCCTTCGTTTTTGCAGCAATCGATTAGAAAATCTTCTAAGATTCCTACCAAATGCATGAAATTGCAATTTTATCATTCGAACTATTGTACTATTGAAAATTCTTAAGCCTTGTCAAAACACAAAATTCGACCTCTGATTGGTCGTTATACCGCGCTTTCCCAAGCACGGTCGGCAGAGTTACGGTCCTAGTAAATTGGGAATGCATCATTTGGCCTCATCAGGATCAGTCATTCGCTGACAAGCGCTCGACACGAACGGATTTGTTTTCTAGAGTGTCATCGGAGTATTTTTCACAAACGTTGTAGAACTGAACAACTTTCCGTCGGAAAAAGTTGTGTTTGAGTGCCGTTCTTATTTTTCCCTTACGGAGTGAAGCTAGCTCAATTGCCGCGATGGCGGATAGGGCCGGCGGTACGGTACCGCCCGACCTGAACATGAAGTGGACAACAAACAACGGACAAACAGTGCCATTGTGGATGGATAGAAATGGAGATTTCGGACAAGCACAATTCCTTGTGCTTCAAGCAACAGAGGGACACGATCTGCCGAAAAACCCGTTCATCGTAGGAAAAACAATCCAGCAGGCAGCAGGCGAGATCGAACATGCTCACACCGAAGCTAATCGCACACGGTACGTGCTGAAGGTGCGAAAAGAGGAACAAGTCAGGAAGCTTCTTGCAATCACGAAGCTGTTGGACCAAACTCCAATTAAAATTGAATATCATCAGACTCTAAACTTTTCCAAGTGTGTCGTCTCATGTTGGGAGGCGATTGAAATGAAGGAAACCGAGTTAATGGAATATCTTGGACCGCAAGGAGTAACTCATGTTTACCGCATGACGAAGAAAATTGAAGGAAAAGTTACCCCACTTCCTACACTGATCATCACGGTACGTGGCACGGTAGCTCCCGAACAACTGAAATTCGGCCCTCTAGTAGTTAAAACTAGAAAGTATATTCCGGAACCAATGATGTGTTATAATTGCTGGCAAATTGGCCACACCAAGCGACGTTGCACAAACAAGCCTGTTTGTGGCAGATGTGGAGGGGTGCACCAACTTGATACAAATGCTCAATGTGAACAACCGGAGTTCTGTGTAAGATGTCGAAAACCCGATCACGCATCTTTCAGACGAATCTGTCCTGTTTACCAAATGGAAAAAGAGGGTCAACGACTTCACGTTATGAAGGGACTCTCTTTCGAGGAGGCACGAAAAATGGTAAAAAATGGAAATACCACATATGCGGGCGTGGCACAGCAGCGAATTGCGCGAAGTGAATCTGATATCGAACTGGGCAAAATGATGCAGCAGAAGAATCGTGAAATCGAATATCTCAAACAACAACTGGAAACGCTCACGAAGAAACTCAACTCACTGATGCATCACGAATCGGTTAGCGAAAATGAAATTGATTTTGAGAATCAGTGCAAAATTAAAGTGAAATCACAGGGACGAGAAAAAGGTAACAAGAAAAGTGACGAAGAAGAGGACCATTTAGTTATCAACCGTCGGCGTAATCAGAAAAAACACAAACGACAGCTTACCATCGACAACGGACAACAACCCTCGAAAAAAGGACCATCAACAGCACAGCTACTACCTTCAACTGGATCCATCTCCAAACAACACACCAACAATTCAGCAGCAACAATCGGCAATACGCAACAGGCAACAGCAATCAACGAACGCACTAGTTTCATGTCAGAAGATAGCTACAACCCTAGCGAAACCTTTGAGGGAGCAATTGGCGGATCTTGGCATGACAATTTCCGTCACCATTAGTAATGGACCAACAAAAGGTAAACAACAATGGATTAGAACATTCAATGACTGACTCACAACTCTCCAATACTCCCAATGAAAGTGAAATTAACAAAACAACTAACCGCCTACTCGCCCTACAATGGAACATTAACGGTCTACAAGGCAACTACGATGAATTACTTATGTTAGTGCACCAAAATCCACCCATTGCCATTGCGCTACAAGAAACTCGAAATAAGAACAGTTCTTTCATGGGAAATTTCCTAAAGAAACGGTATACTTGGTTCAACCGTATAGATCCTATCAATAGTGCATTCCGTGGTGTTTCTCTAGCTGTGCGGACAGAATATGCTCCTGAACAATTGATTCTTGATTCATCCATACCGGCCGTGGCGGCCACAATTCGATCACCATGCTTAGCCACCTTGGTATCCCTTTACCTCCCCCCTAATACTACTATCGAAGAACTGAACAACACTCTTTTTACCATTTTCAACACAAGTGAATATCCAGTGATTCTAATGGGAGACCTCAATGCTCATCACGATGCTTGGGGATCTTATAAATCGGATTCTAAGGGAAAAGCAGTTTTATCTTTTGCCGTTGAAAACAACCTAGTAGTGCTGAACTCTGGAGAAGGTACTAGACTCAATCCTACTACCGGGGTCACATCCGCGATAGACCTAACAATCGTTGCGACAGAACTGGCGTACAAACTGGAATGGTCTGTGAATGAAGATTGTAGGTGTAGTGATCATTTTCCTATCGAAATTTCACTAGTGGGTGAGAGAGCACCGCTCCAAACAAAAAGAAGACAGTGGCACTTCGATCTCGCGGACTGGGAAAAATTCGAAGAAAGTGTGAACCAAAAAACTGATGAAATCTCCGACATAGACAAATTTACGGAAGTGGTTAGATCTAGTGCAATCGATTGTATTCCGCGGACAAGTGCTAGGGTGGGAAAAAAATCAGTCAGCTGGTGGAATCCCGAAGTGAAGAAGGCAATTAAACTACGAAGAAAACTGCTAAGGAAAATGAAAAAATTAACAGACGACCATCCGGGAAAAAGTGAAGCAATAAAGGCGTTCCAGTCGGCCCGAAATGCCTCCAGGAAAACTATACAGGAGGCAAAGCGCAATTCGTGGGAGGAGTTTGTCCAATCGTTCAATCCTAGTACACCAATCAACCTAATCTGGCGAAATGTCCGTAAACTGAGCAAAAAATCTTCGGGCTCTACTCCGACTCTTCTCGTGAACGGAGTGGTATTGGAGGATCCTAAAGTAGTTGCTGACACAATTGCAAAGCATTTTCAACAAGTATACCAACCCTCGGACTTGGATGAGCTATCCCCGGCAGAACCAGTCGACATCGAGTACCAATATAATTGTGACATTTCCTTGGGTGAATTGCTTTGGTCGATCGATCAAGGTAATGGAAACTCCGTTGGACTGGACCTACTCGGATACCCTATGTTGAAACACCTACCACTCAAGACGAAAACCGTTTTCCTCGAACTAATCAACCGCATATGGCAGACCGGATGCATCCCTAAAGAATGGAAGGAAGGAATTGTGATCCCGTTACCGAAACCAGGAAAGGACCCTAAGGTGGTTGGTAACCAACGTCCTATTACTCTGCTAAGCTGTGCCGGAAAAACCATGGAAAGAATCATTAATAGAAGGTTGATCGAAACTATTGAAGCACGGCAACTATTGGATCCCCGCCAATACGCATTTCGGCGGGGCAGAGGTCTGGATCTCTACCTGGCTGACCTCGAAGGGGGTATCGACGATGCATGGGCTAAACAAAAACACAGTGATTTAGTTGCTCTCGACATCAGCAAAGCATACGATAGAATTTCCAACAAAGCAATTATCAGACAACTTGAACAATGGGGCCTGTCCGGGCGCATGCTGAACTATGTGCGTAACTTTCTCGAGCAGAGACACTTTCGAGTGGCAATCGGCGGAGCCTTATCGGAACAAATGGAACAAACCAATGGCGTCCCACAAGGTTCGATACTGGCAGTGACTCTATTTGTCATCGGTATGAACTCGATCTTCAACAGAATTCCAAAAGCTGCAAAAATATTTGTCTACGCCGATGACATACTTATACTCGTATCCGGACTAAATGCCAAGGCTGTTAGAAGAGTGCTCCAAAAAGCTGTAAAACACGTATCTATTTGGGCGACTGAGATGGGTTTCTCTATTGCTCCGGAGAAATCTCATCACTTGCACATTTGTCGGAAAAGGAAGCATAAAAAACTCAGAAAAATTCGTTTGGACGGAAATAGCATCCCAGAGGTGAAAAGCATTAAGGTACTAGGGGTAACACTTAACAGCAGGTTCAAATTCGATGAACACGCCAAGAACATCAAGAAGAGATGCAAAAATCGAATACAACTTCTGCGAACTCTGGGGCAGAGAATTCCTGGTGGAACAAGGAAGACACTGATGAACATTGCCAAGGCTACCATTCTCCCGGTAATTTTTCATGGATGGGGAATTGTTAGCAGAGATGAGAAAAAAGTGCGAAAGCTGTTGGAACCAATCTACAACGATATCCTACGGATAACCTCTGGAGCCTTCAGGACCAGTCCAGTGCTTGCCTTGTGTGCTGAATCCGGAGAGCTCCCTTTCGAACTGTTAGCGTGCCAGAAACTCATTGCCAAATCATCTAAACTAGAAGAGAAAAAGGCGCTATCCAACTACAACTATAAATGGCCAATTACCAAACGGGCTGAAAACTGGTTTATGGATCTTACAGGTACGGAATTATCACCGGTAGTACCTTTTCCGGTACCAATCAGAAGGAACTGGAACACCAAGATACCAGTAGTAGACTGGTCTATCAAAAGGCAATTCAAAGTCGGAGAAGCACCAAGTAAAGCGAGAGTACTTTTCACAACCTTGGAACGTGAAACATATAAGAATTTCACCCACGTTTTCACGGACGGCTCCCTAGATGAAGACGATCGAGCGGGCTTCGCCATAATCGATGGAATCAACAACCGATGCGAACGTATTCCTGATGGCTGCTCTATCTTCTCGGCGGAGGCAAAGGCAATTGTTCTGGCTTTAAAGGCAATAAATAACGGAGACAGAACAGTCATCTTTACTGATTCGGCTAGCTGTGTTTCGGCAATTCAAGGGAACGGTACCAATCATCCCTGGATCAGAGCGGCTCAAATAGAGATGGAAAGGACTAGTGCAGTGTTGTGCTGGATACCAGGACACACCAACATCCCAGGTAACACCGAAGCAGATGCGATGGCCAATCAAGGAAGGAAAAGCGAAATAGTCGATCGAACGATTCCAGCAGTGGACAGAATTCGGTGGTGTAGGACAGTTTTGGAAGAAGTATGGGAAGCGGAATGGTACCAATCCCGGGAAGTGAAACTGAGAAGGATTAAACCATCAACGGCAGCCTGGAAGGACAGAAAGAACAGAGAGGAGCAGAGGATACTAACCCGATTGAGGATTGGACATACCCGCCTAACTCATGGATGGCTGATAGACAAGCAGGAACAAAACATGTGTCAGTATTGCGGTGTACAATTGTCGGTGGAACACATCCTCGCTGAGTGCCAAGAATTTGAAAATATTAGAAGAGAAGTAGACCTAGAATTAAATACCTGCGAAATTTTATGTTATGAGGAAGACAGGGAAAACAAATTACTCAAATTTGTGCAATTAGCAAACATCAAGAAAATGATATAAAATGTAAAATTTAATATTATACTTTATCCTTTAAGAGCTGAATGACCCCTCAGGTTAAAGGCTCTATAATAAAAATCAATCAATCAAATCATTTGGCCTATATAAGAGCTTCATCAGATAATAAACAGACATTTCATCGGATATTAAATCGAACAACTGAAATTTGAAGAACACAAATGAATATTTGAAGAGTTAATATTTTCTCGTTTTGCGCTATAATCCAAAGTTAATTATCTTCATCTACATACTTACTCTGACTATTATTACGTGTTTGCGTCGCTTAGTGTTTGGCTACGGTCATGCAGAACGCAAACAACGGCGCGATGCGATTCGGCAAGACGAAATGTGTTGAAATGTATAGCTCTACTTCGCCTTAGAAAGAGCTGTACATTTCACCACGGTAAGGCGAATCGCATCGCGCCGGCATTCGCGTTCTGCACAACCGTAGCCTTTTTTCCGTTCCTGTTTAATGATGTCGTATTAAATGTGCATATTACAATTCGGCAGCACTTCAACTTCTCATTTGCACAAAATTTAAAAATATTCAATGAACTTCATTCAAAATATCAAACAAAAAGAAATTACAATACTGCCAATGAACGGTCAACGTTTATTTACTAGAAAAAATGACTGACACGCAAGCAGCCGGGTTATCTTTCTTGTAAAAGTATTCTACTTCAACCTTGCGGTCGTGGCTTTGCATACAACCTTCCTGTGATTTTTCAGTAAAACTCATTTTGATTGGTAGATATTGTCTATTGAACTAAACAATTAATACAAAATAATAAAAACAAGTTTTTAAATTTTATTATAATAACTATTAAAACCGTACTACCCCCGAATTAAGCAGTGGTAGTAGTGTATTATACGAAATGCATTACGTTAAGTTAAATCACGTTTTAAGTAGTTTGAAGTAGATTGAGAAAATAAAATTCAACGTTGGTCAAAGGTCAAACATTCACCACACCGGTAATCACAGTTCGGCTCCGACTTCGTCCCGCATCCGTACCATCACAGGCTGCAGCAGGAGCAGCAGTCGCCGCAGCACCTCGATCCTCTTCCTCCTCGCTAGATTTCCCAGCCGCCGGCACTAGGTCGGATTCGAAAATAACCTTCGACTTCCGATTCCGTCGCTTCATACGTTCGAGTATTTCGTACATTTCTCGCAGGGCGGGATTTTTCGCAGCCAGTTGACTGTAGCTCTGCTGGCTGCGACGATTGTTGTTGATACTACTGCCACTGTTGTTGTTGCTGGTGGTGGTGGTGGTGTTACTACTACCAGCATCGGCGCTGAAGTCGGTATTCAAACTGGATTCACCGCTGGTGACGCCTGCACTTTGCTGCAGCTCGTTCAGCACATTCGGTTTGTTGCGACGTCGTAACGTCACTCGGCCGCTTTTGATGTCGGCAATCACGGAATCTAGACCTGAAAGTAGGAAAACAAACGTGGGAGGTTAGCTTTGTTTTGTTGCACAGCAGCGGTTTGAGTCTTCGCTGTTTACCAATTCCGTGAGAACTTAGATTGTTTTTGTACGCAAAGAGAGAAATAGAGCAGGGTGGAAATTGACGCACGTGTTGCTTCGTGTGTAACCTAGTGAATATGTTGTATGCTTTTTATTCGAAAGCAACAAGTTTAAGATGTCTTTTAAATAAATAATTTGTTTACATAGGGTACTATGTTAGACATTAGTGTTTAGTTGATGTTCATGCGGAATTAGACAAGAAAGCTCCTAAGAGAATTAATTAGTAAATGCGTGAAATTACTCAAAATTAGTAATTATGTTCAGTATCTCGGCAAACACGGTGTATTAAAGTACTGATTGACCATTGGCTGTGACTGACCGGTCGCAACCAGTTGGGATCCGACCGTGGTCGTGGAAGTACATGCCGGACTTAGTGCGGGTGTGCCAGTGAAGTTGTTTACGTTTTGGTCCGATAGTTTGCATTCATTAGATAGTGATACTATTGAACTTCTCAATTTTGGCAAATAGTGTATTTTGAAAAGCGCTTGGTGACGTATTGAATCAAAAGCTTGTAGTTTGTGAACAAAATAACGAAGAGAATTCATCCACACCGGATACCGTTTGAATTGAATTGTCCCGTTCAGTGCGGCATTTATGTTGATGTAGTGAAACGGAGCACCAGAAAGGGGGAAAATAAATGTCAAATTCGATTACATACTGACAAGTGCGCTCTGATTTTGTCTTGTTAGCACACCGGCACGGGCAACAGTTTTCTGCGGTGGCAGCTCGTGGCTTTATCTGCACCAACTAAAAACCATCTAAAAAGGAAACGTTTTCGTTTTATCAACGGAAGCATAGAGTTGTTAATCACGGTAGATAGAGAACTATTGGATTGCAACTCAACCTGATCAAGATTATTTCGTCGTGAAAGCAGCTTTCTACGTGATATGTTGTGAGAGAAATAGTTTGAGGGCAATTAGCCAGAAAGTCAAATTTCCAGAACTGCAGGTAAAGTAGGGACTAAAAATATACTAGTCTGTGCCAACTGGAGGTTAAGTAGTGGTACTTGTTTTCATTATCATTATGCTTTTTACAATTTATGCCGGATCTCGCGCCATGAACGATGACTTCGTTTAAAGCAGTGGTTCCCAATCTGTGGTTCGCAGGCTGTGGAGCTCTTTGTATGTAGCAATAGGAGTCACGAAGCCAAAAAGTTTTGGAACCACTGGTCAATGCAATAAACAGCTGAACTAACATTAAAAAGCACACAAATAGTTTAAAAAAATGTGTGTGCTAGAGCTGTAATGACTCGTTCCAATGCTTTTGGATTGAATTCAATTACTAACTCACTTGTTGAACCGCAGGGAAGTATTTGAGGGCCCATTTTGACTATTATTAATTGGTCTCACTGTATACCTTGTAATGCCAAGAACACTGACGCTTCAACATCATTAACGCCAAAAATGTACTGATTTTTCTGTTTTTTTATTTGCAGTGTTTTTCAGTTAGTTTTTCATTTAATTTAAGATTATTCCCTTCCTTCACTTTTCCCAACGTTAAAAAGCGTTTCTGATCATCTTGATGGTGTTTCATTAGCAGGGATTTTGATTTTACTACCGTATAGATTTGACTGTGGGACTCGATTTCACAAAAAAATATCAAACGGAGTTCATGGAAAAAAAATTTCTTTTCAACTTCTGGAGAGTTACACAGACAAGTCGGAAAATTATCCCCACAATGATTAAAAGCAATTTTTTGTAGTTATCATTCTTTGGGAATCACCAACAAGTTGCTCATAAACATTTTGCCGCCAAAAAACTATGAACGGCCTGATTTAAAAACCCTGGTACCAAACGTACTAATTTGTTAAATCAGGAGAAATGAATCAGTCGATCTTTTCTCCAATTAGACAGTCGCAAAGCACACAAAAAACCTGCCGATGCAGTTAGCAAAACTTCCACCCGCAATGTACGATATCCATTTGTTCCGACAGAGGTATCAGGAAGTGACAACCCGGGAAAGTAATTTTCCAGACAGAAGAGTGTACAGTTTCTGTTTTTTTTTTCAATAACACTGTCAGTGGTTTCGTTGCCTCTGTTCATGATTCGTTTCCTTTTGCCTAAGTGGTAGTTCGGTGTTACGCTGCCATTCTATGCATATTTGTCGCATGTTCCAAATCATGGAGAAAAGAAAAAAAAGTTTCCAAGTTGAGCAAAACTTTTACGTATTGCGTTGGCATGACCGAGGAATTGTTGGATTTTTGTCAACACTACATTGTAATATATGATTTTTCATACACTTTCAGTGTGTTCCAGGAGAAAGTTCGCACTAGAAAAACAAATAAATTCAGTTGAACCAAAATTAGATCATCAAAATTGAATCAAAGGTACGTTGTTTATATACCTTGCGCGTTGTCATAAGTATATGAAATAATAATCATTATTTTTTGGACGAAGAAATCGTCATCGAATGGCAAGTCTGTTTGTCTGTGGATTCACTATAGACCATTCTAAGAACTGACAGACAGGTGTCACGGAGCCTGCTGATATATATGTTGCTTTTACGTACGATACGTTAGCGGTTCAGTGCTTCCTGTCAAAATTTCATTCTGAATTGAGTTTTGAGACGTTTCTTAAAATGACCTATACACATAGGCATAGGCGTAGTATAGAAAAAATAAACAGTTTTTCGAGACACCATCTAACGTGATTATTTTCTAAGAGCCAGTGCCAAAAGCCGCAACCGCCTTTGTGAGGGACGTTGTTTTGATGTTCTTCGATTGGGCTGAAATTTTCAGCGTTTGTTTGTCTATTCCAGGTAGGAAGTTTTGAAAAATTTCAATTTTTTTCATTGAGGTTAAGTGAGGTAAAACGGCCCTTAAAAATGATATGTCCAAAAACGTCCAAATACTAAAAAGTGCAATAACTCCTGCTAGACTTGATAGGTTTTCCTAAAAATTTGTTGTATTATTCTACACTAAGAGTACTTCAAAACGCATGGTCACAATATATGGCAAAGACGAAAAAACGCATTTTTCTTTCAAAAATTGTCAATTTTCAGGGTCATCCTACTCTTCTCAACATCGATAGAAAAAAAAATGTCATGTATAAGCCAATTTATTGTCATGTATAAGCCAAGTCATGTCATGTATAAGCCAAGTTTGCCAATTTGGGTCCCTAGAAGGTTTTTTTTTTTCAAAAAACCGTCAAAATCACTAAAATCACTATAGTTCCTGCTAGACATAATAGATTTTATTGGAAATTTGGATTATCACTGTACCTTATCAGAGCTGCGAATCTTCTGGTAAAGTAGGTAGTTCTGGTAAGGTACAGTGATTATCCAAATTTTCAGTAAAATCTATTAAGTCTAGCAGTAACTATAGTGATTTTAGTGATTTTGACGGTTTTTTGAAAAAAACCTTCTAGAGCCCATTCGGCACACTTGGCTTAAACATGACATTAAAGCTCTTGAGTTGCTCTACAAAATGCTATATTCAGATATTTTTTTAGCGATGTTGAGAAGAGTAGGATGACCCTGAAAATTGACAATTCTTAAAAGAAAAATGCGTTTTTGCCGTCAATTTACCTCTTTACTATATATTGTGACTATGCGTTTTGAAGTGCTCTTAGTGTAGAATAATACCACAAATTTTTAGGAAAATTCATCAAGTCTAGCAGGAGCTATTGCACTTTTTAGTATTTGGACGTATTTGGACATATAATTTTCAAGGGCCGTTTTACCTCACTTAAACTCAATGAAAAAAATTGAAATTTTGCAAAACTTCCTACCTTGAACAGACAAACAAACGCTGAAAGTTTCAGCTCAATCGGAGAACATCAAAAAAACATGTGGTTGCGCCTCTCGCGAACTGGCTCTTAAGATATAAGCACAGACAGACGTCCAAGCAAGAACCACATTGATCGGAAACTCCGTGTAAATTTTCAAAGAGAATTGTGTTATAAATCGCTTGTACACTAGCGCCGCATGGTGACCTTATTGCTATAATGAGTTTTTTTCGCTGGTGTTCAAAACTGGCGTCACTGGTAGCGCCATCTGATTATGAATTGCTTCCTTCCTTCCTTCAGCAGCCTAGAGCCGGGGTGGCTCGTGCCGTATCAAGAATTTTCCTCCATTCTACTCGGTCCTGGGCTACTCGTCGCCAATTTCCTAGACGTCTCGATACTCGCAGATCCGCTTCAACCTGGTCAAGCCATCTAGCACGTTGGTCCCCTCTATTCCTGGTGCCGGTGGGGTCCTTGAAGAGAACCGATTTTACCGCGCAGTCATCCGGCACCCTCACGACACGCCCGGCCCATCGTAGCCTCCCGACCTTCGTCAGGTGTGCAATGGGAATCTCTCCAAGTAGTGTCTGTAGCTCGTGGTTCATACGCCTACGCCCCTCTCCGCTTTCGGTTTGTACTCCACCAAATATTGTCCGCAACACTTTCCGTTCGAATACGGCCAGTGCGCGTATGTCCTTTGTGAGCAGCGTCACGGTTTCGAGTCCATAGAGAACTACGGGTCTAATTAGGGTTTTGTACATCGTCAGTTTCGTGCGGCGGCGTATGCTCCTGGATCGAAGCGTCCTGCGAAGGGCAGAGTAGGCTCGATTTTCAGCTTGAATACGTCGTTGGACCTCCTTAGTTGTGTTATTGTCGGCGGTTACCAGAGATCCCAAGTATACGAACTCCTCTACCACTTCGAGTTCGTCGCCGTCCATGACCACCGTCCGTGGGAGGCGAATGTTAGTTTCTTTCGAGCCTCTTCCTATCATATACTTGGTTTTCGACGCATTTATTTCTAGTCCAACTCTTCTAGCTCCCACTTTTAGTCTGGCGTAGATTGCCTCCGCCGTCGCTGAGTTTCTTGTAAAAATGTCCAGGTCGTCTGCGAAGCCTATGAGTTGACTACTTTTGCCGAAAATCGTGCCTCTCGTTTCGATGCCCGCCCGTCGGATTACACCCTCAAGGGCAATGTTGAACAATGTGGAGGATAATTCTTCATCCTTGTCTCAACCCTCTGCACGCTTCGAAGAGATTCGAGTGTGTCCCCGACACGCACACGTAACACATCACTCGGTCTAAGGTAGCTTTGATAAGTCGTGTAAGTTTATCCGGAAAACCGTAGTCGTGCATTATTTGCCATACCTGGTCTCGATCGACTGTATCATACGCTGCCTTGAAGTCCACGAAAACATGATGTGTGGGCACGTTGTACTCCCGGCATTTCTGAAGGATCTGCCGGAGAGTGAAAATTTGATCCGTAGTAGCGCGTGCTTGTGTGAAGCCCGCTTGATACTGCCCTACGAATTCTTTCGCTAGAGGAGATAGACGGCGGAGAAGGATCTGGGAGAGGACTTTGTAGGCAGCGTTGATCAGCGTAATGCCGCGGTAGTTGCTGCATTGTAGCCGATCGCCTTTTTATAGATGGGGCATACAACTCCTTCCATCCATTCCTCCGGTAGTCTCTCTTCCTCCCAAATCCTAGAGATTACCCAGTGGAGTGCCGTTGCTAGAGCCTCTTTTCCGTGTTTATAGAGCTCTGCCGGGAGCCTGTCCTTGCCGGCGGCTCTGTTGTTCTTAAGTGACCCAATTTCCCGTTCGATCTCCAGGATATCAGGAACTGGGACACTACTGTCGTATGTAGGCACTCCAAGGATAACTTCCCTTCCGCCTCCTTCCGTTGCTCCGCTATTAAGGTGCTCATCGAAGAACCGCTGCCACATATCAACCACCTCGCGCTCGCTTGTGATCAGGTTCCCCTCCACGTCCCTACACATATCTGGACTCGGTGTGTAGCCTTTACGGGATTGGTTCACTTTTTCAAAAAACTTGCGTGTCTCGTTAGCCCGAAACAGTTGCTCCAGCTCTTCACGATCTCTGTCCTCCTGCTGGCGCTTCTTCCTCCGCAGAATCGTGGTCAACTCATTTCGTGCTCGTCGGTATTTGGCCGCGTTCTCTCTTGTGGCGATGCTTAGATAATTTTTCCAAGCTCTTTTCTTCCTCTCCATCGCTTGCTGGCATTCCCCGTCAAACCAGTCATTTTGTCGGCTCGACGATACCACACCTAGTGCCGCGGATGCGGCCTCTCCAATGGCCGAGCGTAGCTTCCCCCATCCATCGTCGAGAGTCGAAGCACATAGCTCTTCCGTGGAAGGTAGTGCCTCCTCAAGTAAGCGCGCGTAGTTCTCTGCAGCCTGCGGGTTGGTCAACTGCCGGATGTTTGGCCAGGGAGGACGGTTCTGACGCGTGTGAAATACCGTGGATAGTTTTCAGCGCACATGTACTGCTACTAGGTGGTGGTCTGAGTCGAATACCGCACCCCGGAGGGAGCGTATGTTTGTAATGTTTGAGAAAAATCGGCCATCAATGAGAACGTGGTCAATTTGATTTGTTGTATGGTGGTCAGGTGATCTCCAGGTGGCTTTGTGGATATCTTTGCGTGGAAAGAAGGTGCTTCTAATCACTAGGCCTCGGGAAGCTGCGAAGTTGATGCATCGTTGGCCGTTGTCGTTCGTGTCGGTGTGTAGGCTGTGAGGCCCTATCACCGGTCTATACATCGCTTCCCTACCAACCTGGGCGTTCATATCCCCGATGACGATTTTGATGTCCCGTGACGAGCAGCCGTCGTATGTTGCCTCCAACTGCGCGTAGAACGATTCCTTCTCGTCGTCAGGTCTACCTTCGTGCGGGCAGTGCACGTTGATGATGCTGTAGTTGAAGAAACGACCTTTAATCCTCCAATTGATCACGCGATCCTGCATTCTGCCTATTACACAAAAACCCGTTCCCAGCTCGTTGGTTGCTCCACCGCTTTGGTAGAACTGGGCCTTGCCTCCACGGACTTTCCACACTTTCTCACCTTTGCGACAGATCTCCTGCAGAGCCACGATGCCGAATTTGCGGGGATCTAGCTGCTCGAGCAGCACCCTGTCTCCGCCCACAACATTTAGCGACTTGCAGTTCCAGGAACCGAGTTTCCACTCGTGGTCCGTTTTTCGTTGCCTAGGTCCATACCGAATGTTCCGAGTTATATTTTCTTGAATGTTCGTAGTACATTGCTAGTACGAATTGCTAGTACAGTGCTTTTTCGCTTTTATCAACAGTCGTTTTTATCACTACTCGCCAAATTCACGCTCGATTTTCTCACGGTTTTTGCCTTTCTCCTAGAAAGGTATAGCAATCACTTGCAAAACCGAAAGTATAAAAGTGCTCCAAAGAGCCGAATGGCATATATCACTCGACTCAGCTCAACGAGCTGAGCATTTTCTGTATGTGTGTTTGTATGTGTGTGTGTGTGTGTGTGTGTGTGTGTGTGTGTGTGTGTGTGTGTATGTGCAGATTTTTATTCTCACTCACTTTTCTCAGAGATGGCTGGACCGATTTTCATGAAATTAATTGCAAATGAAAGGTCTTGTTGCCTCATAAGACCCCATTGAATTTTATTGTAATCGGATTTTTAGTTTAGAGGTTATGTTTAAAAATGTGAAAATCATGAAACATCAATATCTCAGAAACTACACAACCGAATTGAACAAATTTTGGTCTCAAAAGAACGAGCTACCTAGAAAATCCTTAAGTTTTTAATTTCATAAAGATTGAACTTGTGGTTCAAAAGTTATGAAAAGAAACGTGTTCTTAAGACTTTTTAATCTCACTCATGTTTCTCAGAGATGGCTGTACCGATTTTCATAAAATCAGTGTCAAATGGAAGGTCTAATTGCCCCAAAGACCCTATTGATTTGTTTTGCAATCGGACTATTACTTTGCCTGTTATGTTTAAAAATGTGAAATCCAGCTATGTAAAGGTGTTCGCTTCAAATCCGGCGGGAACGAGAAGGCGAGGGGCGCAACGAGCGAGATGGGTGGACCAGATGGAGCACGATCTGCAAAGTACCGGGTGCCCGCGGAACTGGAGGCAGGCAGCCATGGACCGAGTGAATTGGCGGAACCACGTTATGCAGGCCATGTCTTAGGACGTACGGCCATCTAAGTAAGTAAGTAAGTAAGCTATGCAAAGGAACATATTCCGAAGACTACTTGGACTCACTCACTTTTCTCAGAGATGGCCGACCCGATTTCAACAAAATTAGTGTCAAATGAATGGTCTAGCTGCCTCAGAAGACACTATTGAATATTACTGTAATCGAACTGTAACTTCATTTGTAATGTGCCGACTTGTGAAAATCACGAAACTTCATTATCTCAGAAACTACACAACCGATTTGATTATTATTATCAGATGAGCGGGCTAGTTAAGGGTTAACTGATGAATTATGATTGAACACGTGGTTTCAAAGTTTGGCTGCCCTACAAGTTCCCATTTCATTTGATCATAATCGAACTTAAGCAACCGTTATGTATTAAATTGTTAATAAAACAACGAAAGTCTATTATCTCAAAGATTACATGACTTATTTGAACATAACTAGTGTCATACGAACGAGCCATCTCTCAAACTTACAAATAACAAACTTCATAACAATTTGATATGTGGCTCAAAAGTTATGGAAGGAAAAGAAATTCAAAGACTATTTAAAACTATACCTGCTTTGATCGATATATGTGGCCTCAACATAATTTAAATGTGGTGTCGTACTATTTGAACGTTCCAAGTTCATTTATTCCTTGCGGTTTGTTTGAAGTCTGCAAATGCATGACGAATCGGCCATAGGATATGATCAAAGACAAATAACAAATCGTTTGAAATGATTGGTTTTATCGAAATGACAACATCCTCGTCTTTTGGCTTCTGTATATCGCCTTAATTCTGAATATATTCATATTGGGTGGTATTCTGTCATTATCAGCAGACTTTCTGGCATCAATCTGACACCGGAAATACCCATATTGGGAGGTATTTTTGGTTGTTTTTCAGAAACTAAAAGTGGTCGTCTTCAAATTCAAAATAGTGTCCAGGGTCAATGTTTGGTTTCTATGCCTCATCACGTTTACGGAAATGTCCATATTGAGTATTTTTCGGTCATTTCCGACTGTTGCCTATAAGTTGCCATTTAGCAATATTAAAATGGTGCCTGAGGTCAATTGTTAGCTCCTTCCATCATTCTGATTCCAGAGATACTCATATTAGACAGTATTTGTTTATTTTAGGCTGTTTTTCACAAACCGGTAGTCGCCATCAATTTCAAAATGATATTTAGGATACTGGTTGAAGAAAAACTCATATTGGGTGATATTTGGTCACTTTGGACTGTTTTTCAGAAGCCGAAAGTCGTCATTTTGGACTTTAAAATTGCCTGTGAAATCGATTTCTGTCATCTTGGCGTAATTCTGGTTCCGAAAACATTCATATTGAATGGTATTTGGTCATTTCCGGCTGTTTGCCAGACACCGGAAGTCACCATCTTAAAATTCAAGATTGTGTCTGTGATCAATTTTTAGCTTCTGTGCATCTCTCTGGTTCCAGAAATACTAATATTTATTGGGAATCGTCCATTTCAGGCTGTTTTCCAGAAACCGGAAGTTGCCATCTTACAATTCAAAATGTTGTCTGAAGTCGAGTTGTGGTTCCAGTGCATCATTACGGTTCCGGAAATACCCATATTGGGTGGTATTTGGTCATTTGCCGCTGTTTTTCCGACACCGGAAGTCGCCATTTTGGATTTCATAATGGCATTTGGAGACAATTTCTGGATTTTGAACGGCATACTGGTTAAAGAAAAACTCATATTCGGTGGTACTTGGTCATTTTCTGCTGTTTTCAGAAACCGGAAGTCACCATCTTAGAATTTAAAATGCTATCTGTGGTCGATTTTAGCTCCTGTGTATTATTCTAGATCCGGATATTATTATATTGGGTGGAAATCGGCCATTTTCGGCTGTTTTCCAGAAACCGGAAGTTGCCATCTTACAATCCAAAATGTTGTCTGAGGTCGATTATGGAACATATTTGTTACCACTAAAAACATTTACCTGCCAATATGGTTCCATTTAGTTGATTAGTTCGCGAGATGTGCTTAAATTTGTGAAGAAACATGTACTTCCAGAAGAGGGAGGGGCGTCAAACCATCATGGACATATTTGTTACCTCTAAAAACATTCATATTCAAAATTTGGTTGTATTTTCTTGATTGGTTCTTGAGCTGTGCGAAATTTGTGTTTCATTTTCATGGGATCCCTCCCTTATAGAAGAGGGAGTCGGGTTTTAAACCATTATGTACATATTTGTTTCCACTAAAAACATTTACCTGCCAAATTTTGTTCCATTTGTTTGATTAGTTCTCGAGATGTGCACAAATTTGTGTTTCATCCAACTATTATGGACATATTAGTTAGCCCTTAAAACATCCACATGCCAAATTCGGTGTCATTTGCTTGGTTTGTTCTTGACTTATGCAGAAATTTATGTTTCATTTGTATGGGACCCCTCCGTCCCAGAAGAGGGAGGGGTCTCAAACTATCGTAGGAACCTTTATCGGCACCAAAAACCCCCACATACAAATTTTCACGTCGATCGGTTCGGTAGTTTTCGGGCCTATATGGATCAGACAGACAGACAGACTTGACTGCATTTTTATATGTAAAGATTACAACATCAATATTTAAGAACCTAAAGAGTGAATATACATTTATTGGATTGAAGCGTTCATGTAAATCTATTTTTACAAATAAAAAATTGAATGATCAATATAGGTTTTTTTCGTTTTTATCACGCTTTTTAAAGAAAAAACTTTAAATCAAGAATAATGTATTTCCATTTGCAGCAAATGTATTCGAAACATCAACATGTTATGCCTTGTGTCCTTGCATGTGTATAGTTTTATGAACTCAATTTATTTGATCAATTTTCTGAGGCAACCAAGTGCCATATCTGTTACAAATAATTTGTGTCATAATTTTAATGAAAATGAACCGTGAAATACGTATTTTATTTACTTCAAAGCAAAAATTACGTATTATTCGAGCAGTTAAGAAAAAAAGATCTGTTAACAACTCAAATAGTACTGCAGATTGGTCCTCATAAAGTGTAAATTTAAATTTTATAAAATCTAGCGGTTCCACAATTTCACATAAACAAGCATTAGTCTCTGCTAGGCTAAAGAACAATATCGCACGCTTAGCCTTGGGGCTAATAGCGGTCTCGATCAACTAGATTAGTTGAGAGAATTCGTTATCGATATTGTTTTTGGCACATTTTGTATGTGTAGGATAAGTACAACGATACACCGTGCCCCAGTGCTGAGTCGAGAAAATTTCCAGCTCGAAAACATCCTGGACTCGATCGGGAATCGAACCCGATATCACAACATGTGTGGGAGAGCTAGCCGACCGACATCGGTAACCACAGAGCCACGGGGACCACTAGGCTAAAGAAAGGGCAGTATAAATCGTATTGATATTGCATGTATAAAAGCCGTGAGAAAGTCTGCGAAAATGCAATGGAGCAAACTATCATAAACTAACCTTTTTCTTATTCATACATTTGTATCTTGAACTTATATTCCATTCAATCATGAAAGTGCATCATTTTACTCAAAACATCATAAATTTCAATTGAATCCAACACAAAAAATTGAATTTTTATCATTTCGCCAAATTCACGGTATATTTTTTTTTGACCGTGATAAAATCGAAAAAGCACTGTACAGCTCAAATCTTCAAAAAAGATCGTCAATGGGCATATGTTGCTTACAAAATAATACCTATTATGATTTACGTTCGTTTTGGGAGCGGTAATCAACTTTTTTACATGAGACTAAAACACAACACAAGGGCGTAACTCATAAATTAGTCCAACGATGATAGTTAAATTTGGCTCAAAAAGACAGGACAGTGACACAAACCAACTGACATTTTTGATTCGAATTTGATGAAACTTTCACCACTATGTAAACAAACATTCCTCATCATTGCGCTGCCATTGGTTTCTTGTAATCGCCACTAGAGGCGGCACAGTAATTATAAAGCTACGACCAAATACTAAGTGGATCTAGCTTTGTTTGAAACTTGTTTTTATCACCGTTTGTTTTATTTTGCAGGTTTGAATTGAAACTTTTCGGTGATACTGAAAAACTTGCACTTATTCCTCTACGCTTTGACCTATTTTTTAATTTTCGGCCATCCTCAGAAATTTATTAAATGACTAGAAAAAAACTCAAACAATCCACCAAGCAGTGCAGAAACCTTCGTTATACTAACTATCACTACATGTAAATTTATTATGCCAGTAAACCATAAATCGTTCAAAATTAAATTTAAAAGATAGTTTTCCAGAGGGTGAACCAAACACGATCATTGAATCTAACCTCGACGTGGTTTTTACAAATATTATAAATGTTATCACTGGAGTATGAGTTTTATTTTTTCGATCCCAAACCAGTTTATTCAATGCTGGCTAAAATAGGAACAACTCCAAAATTTTTGACATAATCGAACAGTAACGATAAAAGAAACAGTAAAGATAAAAATGATGTAGATTTCCCATAATCCAAGTTTAGATACCATAACGGCTTCGTTTTAAAAAAATCGCAAGACTCAGAAAAGATCATAATGATTATAGAGTATGGATTAGCTTCGAATATTTCCTACGAATTGCAGCAAAAACCTATAAACTTGCTCTCAAGAAATTATAGTTCAGAATTTTAAAGGAACGCGTTAATTGGTTTGTTACCATATAAAAGTTGCTTGAATCATACGTATGATTGTTTCAAGAAATCAACGAAAATCTTGATAAAATCGGTGAGGATCAAGTGCTGAAAGATTTCATTGGAATTTCTCCAACTACTGTGGAAATATCAATTCCTAGTACACATCAGATGCTGTTGAAAGTTGGTAATGTAATTCCAATTCAAATGCATTTTTTTTAAATAAAGGTTTTTCGCTAGATTCAATGGTTTTGGCTGTTTGAAGTGTACTCGTAACTCTTTTTAGAGAACTAGGCTGTATGGTAAAATCTAACTTAGTAAAAAGCAATTGAGAATAAAAAGTTCATTAATTTACAATCAATTTACGAACTACGCAGAGTATGAAAATTATGCACAGATGTCTTTCACTCTTAGTTCCTTTTGAAAAATAAATAGCATTTGGAAAAAAGAGAGAGCGTGAGAAAGAGAGAGAAGGGAGAGAGATAGAAAAAAAGGATAGAGAGAGAAATGATCCAAAAAGTAAAACACTCCATGCCTAAAATTTTTTTGGTAAATATTGTAAAATTCAAGCAACCAATAAAAAACTCGCTCAGTATGAATTTTAATAGGCTTTGGAGCTTTCATTTGCACTTGTGAACACTAAAATCGAATAATGCATTCTGTAAGAAAGGTGGGATTTTTTTTGTTCGATGTTGTAA
Organism: Wyeomyia smithii; assembly: GCF_029784165.1. Taxonomy (NCBI): domain Eukaryota; kingdom Metazoa; phylum Arthropoda; class Insecta; order Diptera; family Culicidae; genus Wyeomyia; species Wyeomyia smithii. The sequence goes on from NC_073694.1 coordinate 168,140,443, forward strand.
TTCTACACATATAAACAACATATTTACAAATACTTACGCACATACACACATACACATGTATTTAGGCAAGGTTCATTTAGTCGAACTGAGCCGATTGGTATACAACGCTTGGCCCTCAACAGATTTCATTTATTGTGTTTAAAGTTAGATATCTTAGGTAAAAAAATACTCTTTGATCAATGTCTCGAAATCTAAACCAATAATCAAAAGTCCACTCGGTAGCATTCTGGGGGAGCACAGTAGCTTTCATTTGCATGTAAAATCATCAAAATCGAATATTGCGTTCTATAAGAAAGGTGCGTTAGTATTTTGCGTCGCATACATACAGACAACACACATATGTACACACGAACAGGCATTGCTTAGCTCGTCGAGCTGAGTCGAATGGTACATACCACTCGGCCCTCCGGTCTTCGGATCAACTTTGCGTTTTTCCACCGATTTTATAACCTCTGTTTAGTATAACAAAGGTAAAACAAAAAGTTTCATATAGCCTTGCCGTGGGTTAATGCACAGCACTACTTAGCGCTGTACATTAACCCACGACAACGCGAACCGTCTCCGCAACGCAGAACGCGCTAGTATGTAAACGGCTTAAGGTGAAACGGGACGTGGTCGCGATCAACTCGAATTTTGCAATTTAATTTTCTATTGATTTATGAAGACTACGTACATGAAACTTTTATTAATTGTTTTCACAACTGTTGCATGCCTGAAGTAGCAATATGAGTGCTGTTTATTTAGTGGAAGCCGATTTTTTACGCTCAAACTACAAAAGTAAAAAAAAAACTCTAACCTCAAAATTGTATAGGAAAAGACCACAATCCCGTTTCACCTTAACGCTGGACGGCGTGATCACAGCAACCGCAGAAGCGGAACGATTGACAAGCAGCTACGATTGAAAGTATGCAGAACAGTTCGGACGAACCCTGGGCTCTTCCTGCGCGATTTGGTTGAGAAGTTCTCGGCACCACGCCAGCAAGCCCTCAATCAGAATCTTGTTGCAGAACGCCGCGCTAGGATGCTGTAGGAGAAAGTCTTGACCAAATTCGACGTCTGCATTTTAATGGATGATGAGACAATGGTAAAAATGGATTACGCGCAGCTGTCAGGACGAAAATTCAATATGTCCAAGCGCCAGGATGGTGTCGCCAAGCAGTTTAAATTCGTGTTTGCTGACAAGTTCGCTCGTAATTGCGCAGAAAAAATTTTATCTGAACTAACTCCAGAAGTGAAAGTTCACATCTATGGGGACTTCAATCGAAACACCGCTGACTTCATCTTGGACCCTGAAAACGAAAGCATCCTACTCCCAGTCGTTGGAGATAACATCACTTTGCACTTCATGTTTGACGAAATTGCTAAACTAGGTTTGAACCAGGTTAACCATGTAAGAAACCGTGAAAATTGCTATTTGGACCTACTCTTAACGAATATCCATGAAGATTTCTGTGTGACCGAATCAGTTAACCCACTGTGGAAAAACGAAAAGTTTCACACAGCAATTGAATATTCTTTATTTTTACATGAATATCAAAGACCCAACGACTGTGAGTATGAGGAAGTCCTTGATTTCAAAATCGCGAACTATGCAAATATTAAAAACAAATTAAACTGTGTCAATTGGCAACAAATTTTTAGAGATGAAGGAAATGTCGAATCATCTGTTAGCGTCTTTTACAAAATCCTGTACAACATCATCTCTCAAGAAATTCTATTGAAGAAAAAACGACGCCACGCTAACACTAAACATCCAGTCTGGTTTAACAAACAAATAAAAAATTTAAAAAACCGCAAACAAAAAGCTCACAAAATTTTCAATAAGCACAATAGCAGTGAAAATCTAGCAATTTACTTGGAAATATGTGATCAACTGAACTTTGCAATCAGTGATGCATTTGAAGAATTCAATACAAAAACTGAACTAGAAATTAAGTCTTGTCCAAAGAACTTCTTCAATTACGTCAAAACAAAACTAAAATCAGACAATTTTCCATCAATAATGCAACTCGATGAACATGTTGGTGATAACTCGGAGAAAAATTGCAATCTCTTTGCAAAATTTTTCCAGGAAATCTATACCACATTTTCCGAAGAAAATCGCGACCGCGATTATTTTGCATTTTATCCAGAATATCCAAGAAACGTTGGTGTCAACCAACTTCAGGTACAGGATGTTTTGCAGGGTCTGAGAAATTTAGACCCTTCCAAAGGACCTGGACCTGACGGAATACCTCCAGCACTCATGAAAAATCTTTCGAAGGAACTTACATCTCCTTTGTTCTGGCTGTTCAATATGTCGTTGGAAACTGGAGTCTTCCCAAATATATGGAAAAGCTCATTTTTAGTGCCTATTTTCAAATCTGGGCGTAAATCTGACATACGTAATTATCGTGGAATCGCTATTATCTCTTGCATTCCAAAACTCTTTGAGGCAATTGTCAATGAAAAGATATTTGCTCAAGTCAAAAATCGAATAACTGACAAACAACACGGCTTCTTCAAAGGCCGCTCTACATCCACAAATTTACTTGAATTCGTAGATTACTCATTGAATGCAATGGATAATGGGAACCATGTTGAAGCTCTCTATACAGACTTTAGCAAAGCATTTGATCGTATTGACATACCAATGCTACTTTTTAAACTGCAAAAAATTGGAATTGAGTCTGGTCTCCTGAAGTGGCTTGAATCATATTTAACAAACAGGCAACAAATAATAAAATTCAATGGAAAAAAGTCAAATCCCATTCAAGTTACTTCAGGTGTTCCCCAAGGCTCCCACTTAGGACCACTTCTTTTCATTTTGTACGTAAACGACATTTCCTTCATCCTCAAAAATGTTAAAGTTCTAATATATGCCGACGACATGAAGCTGTTTTTGGAAATAAAAAATCAAGAAGACATCAATGTATTTCAGAATGAAATCCACACAGTTTACATCTGGTGTAAGAAAAGCCTACTTGAAGTAAATGTAAAAAAAATGCAATGTAATATCCTTTAGCAGAAAATTAACAACACCCAAAATTGTAATTGCATTAGGTGATCAGAATGTGAAGAAATGTGATAAAGTAAGGGATTTAGGAATAATCTTAGATTCTAAACTTAATTTCATCGACCACTATAACACTATCATACACGAGGCAAACAACATGTTAGGGTTTATCAAACGCTTCTGTTATAATTTCCAAGACCCGTACACTATCAAAACTTTGTATATTGCCTATGTGAGGTCAATACTGGAATACTGTGTGTGGTCTCCTCGTCCTGGCGTACATGAAGAAAGAATAGAATCAGTACAAAAGCAATTTCTACTATATGCTCTTCGTAAGCTAGGTTGGACCGCACATCGTCTTCCGTCATATGAAGCACGCTGCATGTTGATTGACATTCAAACATTAAAAGAACGGCGAGAGTACGCGATGGCTTCATTTGTAAACGATATCGTTTCGCAGAACGTTGACTCAGCAGCACTACTTTCTAAATTGAACTTTTATGCACCCATTCGACAACTTCGACACCGTAGTTTATTTGCTCTTAACCATCATCGTACGGAATACGCAAAAAATGGACCTATGAATAGTATGATGAATTCTTATAATCAACACTGCGAAGCCATTGACTTTACGATGTCCCGGTATAAACTGAAACAGTATTTCAAGTCCTTGAGGCTGAGGACACAAAATTAATTTGTTTTATGTTCGTGTATAGTTTAGAAATTAATGTAACTAGTCTACATATATGATTGACGAAATAAATAAATAAATAAGCTGATAGTGTGGCAGGGGATCTGCAGGGGGCGGCTTTGGCAAAAACCAAGGTTCTCATCACCGGATCAACCATGAATGACCAGGTGTACAGGGAACAGTGCTCCAGAAGTAGGTTTTACCGTTCATCCAATCGCATGACGGCCCGGTGAGGTACTGGCCTGACTTGGCCAGCTGCCACTACAGCCGGGAAATCAATGGTTGGTACAAGTATGTAGAATGAAAATAATATAATCGAAAAGCTAGCAACCCACTAAATTGCCCGGTTTTTTGTCTAACTGTAAAATATTGGGCGATAATCAAGAGCAAGTTGAAGAAAATTGGTAAAATGATAAAAAAACAGCTGATTTACATAGATGGTGGAAAAAAATGGCGGATCGAGTTGACAGTTCCACTGTGCAGAAGTTGTTGGGCGGTATAAAACGAAAAGTGTGTGAATTCATCCGAAACTTAGACGGATCATTCGTCCTGCCTTTTTCCTTTAAAGGTCGATAAATTGCTGCAAAATTATGTCTCAAGATTTTTTCTTTGTGTTTCTTTTGATTTTCATTATTTTTTATTTTAACGTGCATTGTCTGTCAGTTGTTTTGTGTTTGATGCGCGATGAAGCATTTTCGGGAAGTCGTAGTGGAGCGATTTTTGACCGATGACTGATCTTGGAGTAAGGCCTACTAAAGGAAGCGTAAAGCTCACGACGTTTCCGTGTCATCTCAGAAAAAGAGGCTCGATAGAGGCGAAATGATACTTTCACGGCACGCTGGTCACGAGTTCATTTTTTTCTAGTGAGAAACCATTTGTCCTGGAGCAGCCACACAATGAAGCAAGAGACAATATTTCGCAGTCCCAAAGGAGTGCTCTCGATTCCAGAGTACAGCTTGGGGGCAGTATGCAATCGAGGGAAACTTATACAGATTTTCATCGACCCAGGCGTCAGGGTCAATGCTGTTTATTATGAAAAGAAAGCTTAGGGGAGAATTTGGTCTTCGAAAACTCTTTGGAGATTACCAAGACGGTGCAGTAGCGCATACTGAAAACTTGGTTCAAGGCTATATAGGGACAATACGATGGATTTTCTGGGAAAAAATGAATGGTAGCTAAGCTTACCAGAAATAAACCCAATGGACAGTTTGTGTCTAGTCCTACATGATATCCAATCTACTGATTACAAAATCTTCAACTTGGAACAGTTTAACACGGTTTTTCAGAATATCTGGGATGAAAACCCCATGGAATCCGTGTTTGCCGCCTGCTACAGTTTCGAAAAGCATTTGAAAAAACGCCGGTCTAATTTCAAAACATCTGCTGTAGATGTTCATTATGAAAAGTACTCTCAGAAATTAAATGTGTGATATTTACATATCATAAGGAAATTTTAGAATTGTATCCAAAATTATTGCACACGGTATGTTCTAAGTACATGATTCTCAAAATATTGACCATACTCAGAGGTGCTTGGTGGTATGAAAATGATTAGAAATTCAATAGTGGGACAAATATGCGTGGAATAGCAGTGCAGTGCAAATCAGAACTGAATCCTCAAAACAATACAGAAAGTAAAGTAAACCACCTACAAACAGCAGTGCAAAGCTCCCCTGCGACAAACGCAAAAAAAACACTATTATGAGGGGAAACAGAACAAGTAAAAGCGGCATTTCTCTGATGCACAATGAACAGACATTCTATCCGTGGTTGCCAATGAAATGACCATTCAATGGCTGCCAGATTACTGTTATTGTCGGTTTTCTGCTAACGATCGTGTCGGTGGGGCTTCGAAGGATTGCTCAGTTCATAGTTTGGCGTATTGCCACGGGTGGTTTAAAACTCTACCAAACATGTAGTACCGTGATGACATGAATATGGAAGAAGGCTAGCTGATTTCAGAATAAAACCGAATCTAAGTGAAGTGATACAGTAATGAACGCTTTAATAGTCGCATCCTTTCCTGCATCTCAGGGACCACGTTCGGTGAAGAGAAAAGTAAATTAGAGCGTTGGGAAAAGTAGTTCCAAGTGCACTCCTGATATTTGCTCATCCACAGGAAGTGCTGGGTGTACTGGAGTAAAATGACATCTATCATGCTTATAACTAAATAGTAGTGAAATAAATAGTCAATGCGTCTATCTAATGTAAAAGTTTAAGAGTGAAAAAGCAACAAAAACATTGAACTACAAGTTCGCACCAGCTGATTTTACCTCCGTCACCCCGAAGTACTTGCTGCGCAGCAAAAGTAAAAAGGGGAGTGGATAAAAGGTAGCGTAAAAGTAGTAGCATTGGCCGTGCCAGACTGATCGATATGACCTACCTGTTGCTTGCTGCTGTCTGCTATGTGCGGGCTTTATTGCCACATGATTTGATTTTTGCATCGAAATTGCTTCGCTTAGCCCTGTAGCGCCACCACGTCCAGCCCCGGACATCACGGACGCTAGTGGCGGCGGTGGAGGTGGAGGAGGAGGAGGAGCAGGTGGAGGCGGCCCCGTCGGTCCGCCACTGACACCGGATAGCAGCGAGTCATTGTCACCATCACCATCATGGAGAATTAATTTATCCAAGTCTAGCTGGGAGTAAAATTGGCGATCCTGTAGTTGGCTCGCCCGGAGCATACTTCGCAACTCGCGGGCCTCCTCCTCGGCCCGTTCGGCACGGTTAAGCGTTTCGGCGAGATCTTGTTTTAACCTATCCACCTCCAGCTGCAGCGTTACAATTTGCTCATTGGTGTTGCGAGAAAGCTCCTGCTCCATTAGTGATTTCTAGATATGTGTGGGGGTGTGTGTGTTTTTTTTTAATTACAATTAGATACAGTAGTAGGTGAGAGTGCATTTTCCAAACCGCATAACGTTAAATCGAATGTGTGCTGTGTAAATGCATGCTGGTTTAAATTTTTTGTACAAGATTTGTGGTTAATTCATTTCCGCCAAAACAGTGAGAAAAGTAAGTGAATCGATACTACTTTTTCCAATTAGTTCGGTTATACGATTTGTTAAAAACCTGCCAAGTAATTGTAAAGCAATCGAATAAAAACAAGCACTTACATATTCTATAAACTGCGCTTCAAACGTTTTTCGTTTGAGCTCCATCTCTGAACGAATCTTCTGAATCTCCTCGTTCGGTCCGGTTTTCGAGTCGACTGAATCGCGATTCTGGCGGACCAGCTGGTCCCGCTCCCGTCGCACCTGAATGTAGGAATTCTCCAACCTGTGGTGGTGGCAAGTTGAAAAGATATTGAAAGTTTCATTAATTAGTTGAATCTGCTAGAAACAGGTTAAGAAAATACGAGTAGAAGAGAATAAGATACATTCGTGGTTTTATGAGAGCGCGTGTTAAAAGTAGGTATATGAAGGCAAGGCATACTCGAAGTCCTTCAACAGAGCTGAGGCAAACTAGGATAAATATTTTTACTAAGAACAATTGCTCTAAAGCTTCCGTTGTATTATTCGAAGAACGTATCTGTTCTTTTGTCAGGTGTCTTGATGATGTTCTAGAGCTTCAATTTATGGTGCTTCATATTGCAGAGCATCAATTCGAGGACGACGGAGAAAAATGATTCTATACAAGGTTACCCCTTGTTCGAAAAAAATTACTTATTCAATTAAAATTAGTACAATTTTAATTGAATAAGTAATTAGTGCTACTTTTCAGTCTCCAAACCCTTCATAACTGATAACCGCCGAAGATTTTGAACCTCAAATCAAAACAAACTGTTGCAAAGCTGCAACGAATTCTCTCGTACCACCCTTCTCTCGTTCCTTTTTTTCTCCCATCCTATGCTACATCTAGTCGAGACACACACCTTTTACTTGTATCGATCGATTCCAGCATGTTGACCGACATGAGTCGCGCGATTTTGCTGAGTTCAGCGTTCTCCGTACGCAACTTCTCGTTAGTTTCCTCCGTTTGTTGCTTCTGTTGAGAAAAGGAAAATCAATCTCTTGAACACTCTCCAGAGAACCACTTCGGCACTTACACTCTCTTGCAGCTCGGAGATTTTCTCGTTCGCTTCGTACAACTGCAGCTCAACGTTGTTCAGGTAGGACTTCAGCTTTTCCATTTCATTCAGCAGATTATCCACCTCGGTGCCTCTAGAAGGTGCCGTATCGTCCTCCCGCTGATTCGCCGATTTGGTAAGCTTCTCCAAAGTCTCCTCTTCGTCGCTGCTGCTTCCTCCACAAGCATTCGGAACAATTTCGGCTAATTTTTTCTTCAACTTGCGATTTTTGTCGACGAATTCGATGCGTTCCTTTTTCAGAATGCCTACATCGCCTTGCAAGGCCTTGATGCTCTTCTTCAGCAGCTGGTTAGTACTTTCGAGATTTTGATTTTGTTTCGTTACTGTAATGATATATCAACATGAAAATCCACCTTTTTTAGTTACCCTCTTTTCAAAACCCTTTGTTGTACTCACTTTCTTCGCACTTGTTGATCAGCCGGTTGTGATTCTCACGTAGCTGCAAATAATCGTTGGAGCCGATCTCGGCTACCGAGTGGGTGCCACTACTGCCTGCACCGCGGGGCACATACAGTGAACTGTGCATACCCATGGCCGTCGCGGACCGGGAGGACGAAGCCGAGTTGCTCGGCGATAAACCGTCGCACTCCATCATCAGGCGGCCCAGTTGATAGTTGCTCTGGTGTTGCTCCTCGTGGGTCGACGAGGCAGACGACAGCGACGGTGACCGAGAACCGGGTCCAGACTGACCTGCCGGACCGATGCTGTTCGCTATGTACAGGTGGAGCGAACTTTTACGCTTCGGAATCGGTATACTGCTGCGTCGAGACGGTGATGAGGATGCGGATGACTGGGAGACGTCCATGGCGAAAAAGGGCCGAAGATATCGGCATCTGCCAAGTTGGGTGGCAAGTTTTCGTTGTCAACTGGTTGCTTGCAAAAAATACAATAAAACTGACGTCCGGTTGTAAAGCGCTGGAAGAATGAAAATTGTTCATTAGTACTTGATATAGCAAAGGTGGAGGAATTGCTGACGAAGAAGAATCAATTGTAATCTAGTAATTAAATTGTTTATATAAAATGTAATTGAGGAAATTAACGAACGGATCATGTTTTTGAACACATGACCGGCCGGATCTCGATTTATGTTTCACTAATCTGTTTTTTTTTTTTTCAATACCATTATATTCAATTGAGCTTCATTGTAAATCATAACACTAGAGACTTGCATTCGTTCATCCAAGTCAATTATTTCCAATAGTAGCAGCTTGTGTTTTCGATTTAAAACGACAGTGTATACGACAAGAAAACATCTTATTATAAAATAAGAACAAAAACTAATCTGTTTGTGCGTCCTTGATTATTTTTTCGAGTGAAATCATAAATATCAAGTAATTTCGAAAACGTTGGTTCAAACAAATTTGTTCTATGTTTTTGGCATCGATAATAGGATCAACATTCTAGCTGGTCTTGAGGTACGATGCTGGCCTAACAAGTCAGTCGTCGTAGGTTCGAGTCCTGGCTCGGGAGAGACTGTTAGTGTCGATAGGATCGTAGCGCTAGCCCCGCAATTGTTCTGTACACTAAAACAGTTGGTTGCGAAGTCTGTGTATGTAAACAGAGGGTCATGTTCCATCGAAATGTAGCACCGAGGCTTTGCTTTTAATAGGGTCAAAATTGCCCTAAACTGTAGACGTGGAATGCAGATAGTCCCTTACTTCGTCGCATTTCATCCTACATCATTTCCATTGAGCTACACCGTAATCTATTAACTCCATCGCAATTCATCAGTAGTGATCGATTGAACATCATCATATTCTATTATATTCTACCATATTTCTTCTACGATACAATGAGATTTTTACGATTTGATAGATCATAATGGATCATCTGACAATTGTGATTTATCGTTCACTATCACAATCCATATAACTCCATTCTGTTAAACTCATCATTTTGTTCACAGTCAATAAATTTTTCTCTATAATACTGGCGACAAAAGCAGACAAAATAATTTGCACTAAAGCTCAAATTGCAAAAACTCACTTTTGGCTTAGCTAGGAGCATCAAAATTTATGGGAACGTGAAAAAGGTATAATTTATTTTGATTTTTTTTTCGATATTGTCGACCGGATGTCAATAAAAGTTTGCCTAAGAGCTCAAACTAGAAAAAAGTGTTTGAACCGTTCCTGTGAATTGGCACCAAGCCCTCAGCCAGCTCGGGAGTGGGTAATATCTTCAGAGACTTTAATGATTTTTTCTCGCAAGCAAACGTAGTAGCGACGAACCCGGCGTGCAATTACTCTGTAATGTTTTGACGCACTTCCGGCGGCTAGAGGCATCAAAATTCACAGAAATGACTATACTCGTTCACATTTTTCCAGTTTGAGTTTTAGGTTAAAACCTATGTTGACCAGTGTAACTCTTATTCAAGAATACCGATAATTTCCAATAAATCTTAGCTCATGAACTGAATATTCTAGAAAAAAAATGGGATAAAATTGCTTGTTCCTCAATCATATCAAACAATTATGTCAAGAAGAATTTCCATGGGCCTTTTCAGGCTTAAAGTTTGGTTAAAAGGAACAAAATTTCGTGTTTAAATGCTTTGCCACGCTATTCGATGCTGATGTAGGAATATATTTTTTCTTTGTACGAAGTACGACTTTTTCTCTGTACGAAGAAAATCACCCGAATTTCGAAGCTTTTGTCTTAAGAATGTATTGTTTACATGCTGTGAATTTGGCAGTTGTGTGTTTTGTTTCCGCCAATATGGAAGCCAGCGTTGCCAATTCTCCAGTTTTTCCTGGATATCTCCAGTTTTTTTGGGCACATCAGCGAAACAGCTAAAGGTTGAATATCTCCAGTTTACCATAAAATTATCCAGTTTTATACAGCTTTCTATTCGTCACCTCATTTATTGGGGCTTATTACGGGAGTCACTTCACGGTGAGAACGAAGTGAAAAAAAAAAACTCACGGTGAAAAAAGACGCGTGCAAATCAAATGGGAATCACTTTCACCGTTCATATCACGGTTGTCACTTCACCGTGAATTGACTCCCGTGATGAGCCCCACTGAATTCATTTTCCTTAAATGTATGTTTTTTTTTTTCAATATTTCTGGCATTCAGTTTTCATCCGTATAGCTTTTGACTATAATCTCTATCAGTGAAAAATCAAATTAGCAATGCATTGTCTCTTTAACCTTTTTTTGTTCGCATGAAATAATACGGTGCACTATCTATATCTATAAATGCGAATGTCTGTCTGTCTGTCTATCTGTCTGTTCCCTATAGACTCAAAAACTACTGAACCAGGTACCGTGAAAAATTGTACATAGGGGTTTTCGGGTACGGGGAGTAACACAAAAAAAAAACTAGCGTAGGCAAGGGGGGGGGGGGGTAAATAAGTCGTTTATGACAGTGAAAACTTTCTCCCCGACAACCGTGCGAACTTATATACAGGTGTTTTTGAGTCTGAAATGTATTTTTGCGCCATTACTTTATCATGTTAGACCTCCCTTATCTCAGAGGCGTTGCAAGGACGAGGTGTTACCATTTAGTCACCATAATTTTTTTTAAGGAAATATATGACAAATGTTGTTATAAAAGAATATGTGATCTTTCCCAAAATTTCGGCGGGGTTTGAGTAATTATCCCTTTTCAATCAAGTAACAAAGGAAGAATTGCACACATTTCCTTAAAATAACGTTAGATTAGATTTTCTCACAAGAGACCTCATATCAATTGATATTTTTACGAATTAAGATAGGATCTATGATCGTTATCAAGAAGAATGCAACTTTTTATGTAGAATCTATGGAAGCTGTTATATTTCAACCTTTTAATTTCATATATTCCATAAGCGTGGCAAGGAGGGGGAGTAAATTTACTATTTGTAAGCTCCTTAACACCTTACTTGCTCACCATGCCAATTTAAATAGGTGGATGTTTCTATAACATTTATTTTTCTGTAACCCAGTAGCGTAGTAAGGGGGGAGAGGTGTAATAATTTCATTATTTGTAAATTTTTAAAATGCACATCATGAAAATTTCAGGTGGTTTCAAATATGAGACGTGGTTTTGCGACATCACTCTGTCATCTCATCTGAGACTGCTTTATCGCAGTGGCGTAATTAAAGGAAAGGGGGGGGGGTAAATGAATGTTGTCAACCTTTATTAATTTTCAAACCGCTCAACTGATTATTATTTAATTGCGTAAATACAGATCGTAAAGTAGCGTATATGATTCAGAAACTTTAAATTATGCCTATATCATACAGGAATGAAAAACGCAAAGACGAGGGGGTAGCAACTACAAATTTGTTCATTGTAAACTCCTAAACGCCATACATGAACACTTCTGAACACCAAAGATGATCACTGTGTTGTTCTATACACGTGGGTTCTCAAATCTATCTATCTTCTATCTATCTTTTATCTATCTATCTATCTTCTATCTATCTATCTATCTTCTATCTATCTATCTTCTATCTTCTATCTATCTATTTATATAAAAGAGAAGTTTTGTATGTATGTATGTATGTATGTTCCAGCATAACTCTCGAAGGCCTGAACCGATTTCAACCAAAATTGGCATACGTGTTCTTTGTACGAAGGAAGTGGTCATAGAAATATTGGACAGGGGGAGGGGTCACCCTTAAAGAAGGAAGGAGTCAAAAGTAATAAGTTTTCATACATAATGGAAACCTTTCATTGAAATTCGATGATTTTCGGGTTCTTGGTCATATTTGGAGGCCGGAAGTTGATGTCTAGAGACCGAAACATGATGTCAGATGCCATTTTCAATCCAAGATGGCGACTTCCGGTTTTTGGGAAGCCATTTAAAACTGTGGAAAACGCTCACAAACCCCCCCATGTTGGTATTTTCAGAGCAAAAATGACTCTTAAGAACCGGTTATCGGTGTCTGACGATACTCTGAAACTTGGGTTGCCGACTTCCGGTTTCTGGAAATCTGCGAAAATTAATAATTGAATTATATACTTGGCAATATGGGTATTTTCGGAATCGGAATGACATCGTCATACGAAAATCGATCATATATTTCCAAATATTGGCCTTTTTTTAAACGTAGTGATGTCTGTTCGCAGCCGAAAATCGGCTTTCTTGCAAATGTTTCTAGAGAAGTGTTTCAAAACATCCAACCTGCTTTGATCCGTTTTTGGAACGATTTCTTAATATATTTCTTGCATAATTCGATAGCGGAGAGTCCAATCTAGCGTTTTGGATAAAAAAAAATATGCTTGGAAAATTTGCTGAAGCTCAACTATTACCGAATTAAAATTTGGTTAAGAGCATCGATCAAATAAGATAAGAGCTCCTAAAATCCAGCTATTTATTTAAAAAAAAGTTTTGTATGTATGTATGTATGTTCCAGCATAACTCTCGAATGAATATACCGATTTCAACCAAACTTGGTATACGCGTTCTTTGTACGGAGGAAGTGGTCATAGAAATATTGGAAAGAGGAAGGAGACCCCCAAAGGAGTAGGGGGTCTTAATTGGCCAAAATATCAAGTTTTTTCATGCATTATGGGAACTTTCTAAATGAATACGATAGTTTTTAGGCATTTGGTTATGTCTGGAGACCGGAAATTGATTTCTAGGGACCGAAACAGGATGTCGAAAAGAGAAAGGGGCAGATATAAAAGAGGGAGGGGGTCTTAATTTATAAGAAAGTTAGGTCTTTTAGGCCCTATGGGAACTTTTTGAAAAGGTACGATAACTTTCATGCCCTCGGTCGGTCATGGCCAGAATTGATGTCTAGTGACCGGAATATTATGTCCGATGTTTTTTTGAAACAAAGATGGCGAGTTTTGGTTTCTGGGAAGCTGTATACAACTGTAGAAAATGTTTACGAACCTCCAAACATTAGTAATTCCAGAACCAGGATGACCTTTAGAAACCAGAAATAAAAGTCCAACGACATTTTTTAAATTCAATATGGCGACTTCCGGTTTCAGAATTTTGTGAAAAACGAATATATGCTCTGCAATATGTATATTTTTGATATCAAGATGACGTTCAGAATCCAAATATTCATGTCCGGCGCAAATTTTTAAATCGTACATGGCGGATTACATTTTCTGGAAAGGTTACTAGAATACAGAAAAAGGCTTGGACGTAATATTGAAACGTTGTTTTGAAATCAATTCCGCGACTCCTGCTGTCTGTCAAACTGTGTAAAACTGAGTGAAATAGTTAAATAATGTCAATATTCCCAAAAATCTATGTTCAGAAAATGACAACTGGCGTCCAACGCTATTTTCAAATTCAAGAAGAAAAATATTCAATTACTCTCTGATATTAGGTTCATAGGTCAGTGCTGACTCCCCAAAACCGAAAGTTAGTGTCCGAACGGTTGGTATAGTGAGAGTTGTTTTTCTGCATTGGAAGTTATTAAAAACTTGAGGGAAATGTGAAAATTGTCCCCGTATCTCCAAATTGTTAATTAATTCATGAAGACTGATGTTCAACTATAAGGATGATATTGATATTGTTTACACAAAAAAGTAAAACGAGAAGACATAGCAAGCAATAATTTTAGCTATTGAGCTTAGGCTATTGTTTATGTAATTCAGTGTAATTTGAGGTTATTGTAAGTTAATCGATATCGATACCGAAGATGCAATCCATTTTTCAACGGAATTCCTGAACTCACTCGACCCGGCTGGAATGCCTCCGCGTCGATTGTTAATAAGCAATATATAGTATATAAGCAAGTTTATAACTAAAATAGAATAGAAAATAATAGAAAAAGCAGAGATTTTTACATCGGGTACATTCAGCTAGTACAAGATAAATTCCCGTGATATTGAATTTTCTGTGTCCCAGTGGTATAGGTAAAGGGAAGGGAGCGTGGGGGGGGGGGGTTAATTACAACAACCGTCATTATTTTTAAACCGTCCATCTTGAAAATTTGAAAATTTGTATCTGGGGGTTTTCGCGTATCGGACATGTTTCTAATATATCAGTGTCGCTTCATTCCACTAGCGTGTGCAAGAAGAGGGAAGGGGTTGAATTTTTGTATTGTAAAGTAGAGATCGTTAATTTTTATCATCATTTAATTTAATTGTAAGGTGTTTTATATCTTAAGGGTATTTTTATGATTTTCTTCGTTTTCGCAACAATGGATTGGGAAATTAGTTACGCCTCCATCAATATGCGGTAAAATTTTTATGTTATAACGTGAACTATTGAGCTATTGAAAAATGTCGAGACATGTTTTAAACTCAGATTTCGACCAATTAGAACTGAAAAGTAAATATCTAGAGGCTGGAAATCAACCGGAGATGTCAAGATAACATTCTCCAGTTTCTGCAAAACATTCTAAAATGATCCAATACCACCCAATATGAATATTTCTCAAACCAGAACAATGCCGAGACTGGAAATCAAATCTAGACGCCAACCCAAGATGGCGACTTCCGGTTTCAGAAAATTATCAAATACAGGTCGGACACGATTACCCGGAGACTCGATTATCCTGAATTCGATTATCCGGAATTTTAGACTCGATTAACCTGAATTTTATTTTTTTGTTGTCATTTTAATTTGCATTCCGAAATTTTACCTTCACCATCCCTTCTGGCATATTAGTGATCATTCATGTCACTTTCGGCATGTTTGGGACATGTTCGAATGAAATGAAAATAATCAATGTCCATATTATTTTTTTTTGCTTCTCAAGATTTTACCCCTTTTAGTCCAGAAATAATTTCTGGTTACGCCACTGCATCATACAAGTAAAATAAAAAATAGGAAATATTTATTTTATGTTCGTTAATCGCAAATTTGAATATTTTTTTCTGTGATTCGATTATCCGGAAGACTCGATTAGGAGCCATCCACATACCACGTGGACAGCTTTTTTGTTGGCTAATGTCCACGGTCCGTACAATTTTTTTAGAATTTATATGGGCAGTTGTCCACGGAAGGAGAGGGGGGGGGGGAGTCAAAATCGTTAAAAATTTGTCCACGTGGTATGTGGATGGCCCTTTATCCGGAAGGGGAATTTTTTTGATGATCCGGATAATCGAGTCCGACCTGTACCGCCTATTATGGTTTTTATTGGAACCAAAATGATACCCAGAGACCAAAAATCGCCTCCAGACACCATTTTGCAATTCAAAATAACGATTTCCGTAAAACAACCTATAATGACCGAACACCATCCAAATATGGGTACCTATTTCTGTAATCAAAATAATGCCAAGAGACCAGAAATCAACTCAAGACGCTCTTTTGAAATCCAAGATTGTGAATAATGGTTTCCAGAAATTCGTAATCAGAATGATGTACATATGCCAAAAATCAACCCTTAAGAACAATTTTCAATCTGAAGTGACAACTTAAAATCTCGAATTGCTACGTCGAATTGCTAGCTAACAGCCGAAAATGATCATTCCGAAATCGCTATGATACATAGAGATCGGAAATCAAATCCAGGCGCTTTTTTCCAAATCCAAAATGGCGATATCCGGTTTCCGAAAATGACCGAATGCTTGGGTGCTGGTTGTTTATGAAACCAATGGAATGATACCCAGAGGTCAGATATCGACTCTAGACGCCAAATTGAAGATGCCAATTTCCGGTTTCTGGATAACAGCCAAAAATGATTAGTGGAAGTTATTGACATAAACAATTGATACAAGATAACCCATCGTAATCTTATCTACTATCATTCAGAGAGTTATTGAAAAGGAGCAGTTTACTTCGAATTTATCCCATGCGAGCGTTCTTACATGTAAGAATGCAAGCCATGTAACAAACAACCTTTTGTAGTTCTACGTCAAATTTGCGGTCGGGGCTTTTTGTTGTGATAATTCCTCATTCAAATTAAACTAAATTACTTTTGCGGATACTATTACTATAGCTATTTTTTTTTTTTTTTTTTTGATAATGATATAAATAATTGTTTACCACCCAGCATAAACAGGTGTTGGTAGTTATCAGAATGAATGTATACATTTTTTATTTATAAAAAGAGCGCTTCCTAAATTATCTTGAATCAAAAAATAGATTTCTTTTTGTTTACATTTGGCACCTTAGTCCTTTTTCACATGTTGCTTGATTAAAGATTAAGACAAGGCCAAACAAATCTGCCAAAATTCCCGAGAAATTTACAACTAATTCTATTACAAATTAAAATACATAATGGTTTGATTTTCAATGTTCTTTCTATATGCATGTGAACAATTGTGAATTTCCGCGTTTTTCACTGCATAGTAATGTTAATATATGTGTGAAATTATGGCACATTTAAGAGGTGTCAATTCAATTCAATTGGTCGCGTGCCAATAGCTCGTTTCAAAAGTACAATTTTGAAACATGATGTACGACAAACTTGCAGTCCTTAAGTAATGCTACAAGTTTGTCCAAGAAAGCAATGCTCTAACTTTTATGTCCAAAGTATGAGAGCCCATATTCAGTGGGACATTCAGCCAATATTCGCGGTGAATATCGAAATATTCATCGCGAATATTGACTGAATTTTGCATTGAATATGGGCTCTCACGCTTCAGGCGTAAGAGTTAGAGCATTGCATTATTCGACAAGCTTGTAGTACTACTCAAGGACTACAAGTTTGTCATACGTTGTTTCTCTAAATTATACTTGTAGAGCGAGCTAGTGTCACGCGGCGAAAAAACACCCTTCAACTGAATATGTAACCTTGCAGTGGGACTCACAAAATTTTCGAGCTGGAGCCAACGGAATGTATAAGAAATTTTCTCATGGTCCGTAAAATAAATTTAACACTAGGCGCCGACTTCAAGGAATTATTGGTAGAGCAAAAGAGTTTGGAAAAAAATCTGATTTATCTGATTCTAGAAATATTTTGCTTAAAAGTTTTGCGCACGTTACGTCTTGGTGTTAAGTGATTGGAACGGCAGTTATGAAAGCAACTATCATAGACCAAAGTTTTGCAAAATTGCGTGAAGGTTGTGAAGTTTCAAAATAGCACATAAAACTGTCTGGAAAACCAAAGAAGAGACGCCAACTTTCTAGAATCATCGAGGGGGCAAAATGATTTGTTACCCCCCGGGATGAAATATTGAGAGGGATGGGGGTAAAAAATGCCTTGTCCCCCAAAGTTGGCGCCCATGCATAGTACACATATTTTACCACTTTGAGAATTTATCGAACTGTGACAATTACAAGGAGAGGAAAATCCAGAATTAAAAGCCTGGAAAAAGTTCAAAAATCTTGGATTGCATTCCAATATTGATGTCAAATGCCATTTTGAAGTCTAAATGACGATTTTTTTCTGCTATGAAAGATGTTATGATTCGTGCCGAAATTGATATTTTCAGATTTCAAACCTTACCCTGAAACTAAGAATTGATGCCCGACGCCCTCAAACCGAAAATTAAATTCCGACGCCATTTTGAAACCCAAGATTGCTAGTTTCTGGAAAGTTAAAAACGCTTAAATATCGATATTCTCGTAGGCAGGGTGACATCTGGATGCTGGAAAATAAACCAAAATCGTTTGAATCGATCGACAGATTTATTGATGAATGTGTTGTGAGAGCACAATTTAACCAAAAAATAGAGCTTATATGCCTTATTATTAGAAAGAAGTTTTAAATATTCTTAGAAAAATCTTTTGGAATCCTTTATGACTTGAATTGATTATACGAGCTTCAGAAACCTGTTTCAATATCTTCGTCGTTTCTATTCCCGGTACACTAAACTAAGAATATCATTTGTTCAAAAAAGTTCTGCGAGTGGTAGCGAGTTGGATAGCAGGCAAGCATCTGTTTTGGGGTAGTAAGAAAATATTTATAGAAACTTAGGTAACAAAATAGAAGTTGTTTCCGTGTACATAGATGTTCAGGCAAAACCGTGTACGTTCAGCAAGCATGTAATGAAAAACACTGTTGACATGGTGGTAAGGCTAATAACAAACAACAATATCGCACGCTAGCCTGGGGGCTAATGCGGTCTCGATCAACTAGATTAGTTGAGAGAATTCGTTATCCATATTGTTTTCGGCACATTTTGCATGTTGTAGGATAAGTACAACGATACACCGTGCCCCAGTGCTGAGTCGAGAAAATTTCCAGCTCGAAAGCTCCTCGACCTGATCGGGAATCAAAGCCGGTATCACAACCGTGTGGGAGAGCTAGCCGACCGACATCGCTAACCACAGAACCACGGGGACCACAAGGCTAATAACATTCATACTAATTTAATATGTGTTTTTGACGACTAGATTGTAGACTGTTTGTCAGCGATATTCAAGATGTAGAACAGCCTTAGTCACGTTTGTTTTCAATCAATTGTTGAAGCATGAACCTAATGAATCGAGGCACGCATTATCAGGTTAAACAACTGAAAAGTACACACATCCTGCTGTGTGGTAATAAGGCGATAAAGCTATCTACTATTATCGTAAACCAAATTGTTTGTGTTTTGAGAAATGTTGAATGTTATGTCTGACCAGTTCAATTCCTGAGAAAACAAATCCGCTTCACCATTACTCAGTCAGTTCGGCGCTGATCTAATACGGTCTTTCGGGCTGTGAGTAACCCCCACGTAGAAAATTTTCATTTGCAAATCAGTGCCTACTTTGCGGTTGAACGCAAATCCATTATCTGGATTTGCGCGTCCCGGTGTGTGTTTAGGTATTCTGGCCCATTTTAATCTCCGAGTTCCGTAACGGCACAAAATGCAACCTTGCTTCACTTAGACACTAGTCTGTATTTGTCATTAAATCTGTAGCAGTAAAAGTGAGTTATTTTCCAGCATTATTCGCTTTTAAATTTACCTTCAAGGCAACCAAACTTCGCTGAGTCACCTAAACGACGCTGTTTTTGGCCGCATAATAACGCTTAGCGCGAAGTAGGCCAAGACTCGAAGCAAATTCAGAACGCAGCGTGCAAGTGCACCTTGAACATTGCGCTGCTCAATGGAAGCCGAGCGGGGCAGCAAACCTGTACCTGTATGGAGAACTAGCAAAACCAGTTGTCCGAAGGAGGCAGTTCACTTTTTTGCTCTATCCAACAGGAGAAATTTTCCTTCAAACTGAGCCGAACAGGTCTGCGTATTTGTAGTGCTTGTGATTCCCGCGACGGACAAGAGGAGGGAAGCAAACTATACGCGAACAATGTTGAGCATGCCAGCGGAAATGAATGAAAGTTGTTCCCAGATAGCGGGTCCCTTGGCCCTCGTTGGTAGTGTCATGCTTTGCGGTCGAACATTCTTTTTATTTGATTTATGCTTGGTGGAAGTTGGGCTAGCAGAGCCCCTCGTACACAATCTCCTCTTCGGTAGAAACTGCTTTAGGGCAATTTCAGTCAAACTCACGCCTAGTGAGTTTACATCACTCTCTCAGATTTCGTTTAGACGATGTAGAGATATTACCGACTTTTTGAAAAGATAGAAATTGTTCACTGTAATCTGATACTGTTCTACCAAACACCTGAGTGACTTGGCGTGGAATCCCTCCACAAACAACAAGTAGACACTGGTAAAACAGGCTTATCATTATGTTTTGTTTTGTTTCCATTTTCTTTCCCAGCGTTGAAACATCACGCACAGCATACTGTCACGGTTTTGGGTTTTTGTTTTGATCGAACATTTTTATCGGTAATCATTTCACTTTTCGACCCGATGTTGGGCTGAATTCATAATCATGAGAAGTGAACATTTCAATCATTTTTTTGCGGCATAACGATCGTGTGTGTCGCCGGAGGCGGAAGAAACTACATACTCTCAAACTTTATTTTATCAATTTCAACGATTCGTTTTCGTGCTTCGTTCGAGCACTATTCCGAATAGGATAGACTGCTGAAGAGCCATTGACAATGGGACCATTGTCGTTTGCTTAATAGTTCCACTCTTCTCACCGCTGCTTAAGCAATTCAAATCAGCTTTAAAAGTTTCGAAGTTGGTTGGAGCGACTGCCTTTGCGCGCGGTGGTGCTTTATGAACACAGTCAAGTGCGTCAGATCCGCGCGAGATAGCCCCTTTCCAGTACAGCGGACCGGCAGTGGGAGTATTTCGAGAGTGGCTGCCGCCATTACTGGATCCGCACACGCTTTCCGTGGTATTTTCTTGTCTCTCGCCCATTGCACTCACTTTAGTTATTTTCCAAAGCTTCTTGATCTTGTTTGGGAGGGGCGGTATCTGCAGTCAAATACTGTGTTCGTTCAATTGGTTCGTATGCCAGATTTGGATTTCTATTATTGCAATCGTCCTTCTCAAAATGTTAAAAAATAACCATAAAAACAAGGCACGATCAGCTTAAGAATCACGAATAGTACGATCGATTTCCCATAAATGTATGACTTTAAAACAATTTACAGGGTCCGGCAATTGAACTGCTACATTACTTTAACACTCATTTTTACGCTGCAACGAAACTGCAAGTGGAATCGAGAGTGATCCAGAGAAATAAATCTCGAACAGAAACATAGTACTGTGGTTACCTTGTATCGAGCTGGAGAACGGTAGAAGATAAATCTAGAAAATCTATAACGAGCGTCTTAGCAGAGTGATTGAGATCAATCAAAGAAATAGTTATCGGTTTCCGTTATACTCTACTAAATTTTTTGGAAATAAATATTGAAATTCAGTCCGCAAATATATATATTTCGACTGTGACGTACAGTCTTCCTCAGTGCTTATGTGGACTGGTAAAGAGCAAAGCGTAAATCCTGTTTTTTTATTTGTAGTAGGTAAAAATGAAAATTTAGCACCCTTAATTGGAGTTAGGTAGGGAATTATGCGGTCGATTGTTTACCGTACCATGTCTGGGGTTTTTGGGAAGCAGATTGAATAGCCATGAGGGGTGATTACCTGCGTCTTTATTGAGAAGCGTGCATGAGTGTTGTTTATAAATTTCGAAACTTTCAGCTACGTCTAATTTCCATAAATTATTAACGGGGCGGAGGAGGTGAATGTTATCCGAAGTTAGTGGATGTTCCTCGTTAAAAATATGTTCAGCCACTTTTGATTTGAAATGGTGTGGTGGGGCATTTGTTGAAACTTTACTTGCTTTGGTCACTTCTGCGAAATGTTCTTTGAAACGTATCAATAGGTTACGTTTAGTTTGTCCGATGTAAACCATGTCACAGTGACTGCATGCAATTTTATAAATTCCAGCTTTGTTCAGGGTATCAATAGGGTCTTTGGTAGACCCTAATTTTGTTTTGAGTTGGGTATTTCTACTAGTGTAGACAATATCCATCCCAAATTTTCTAAATTTTGAACGAAGTGGGCGTGTCAAGTTAACGTCATATTCAACGGCTACCCTTTTCAGATCTTCTATTATTGGGGTGAGTGTTGTAAAAGATTTCCGAATTTGAGCACGCTTCTTTTTATCGACAATGGCTTGAATGATACTTTCATTGTAGCCATTAAGTTTAGCAATTTCGAAAATATATTCCAGTTCCTTTTGCTTGGCTACTTCACTTAGAGGTAAAGTTTCCATGCGGTGGATCATGTGATGGAAGGATGCCATTTTATGCTGGAAGGGATGGTTTGAAGTGTTAGATATTACCCGTTTTGTATTCGTGGGTTTCCGATAAATTTCAAATTCCAAGTCCGTAGACTTTCTGACTACAACGACGTCCAAGAAAGGGAGTCTGTTGTTAAGTTCTTTTTCAATTGTGAAGTTTATATTTTTATGGGTATTATTAAGGGATATGAAAAAAGTTTCAAGATCCGCCCTTTTCAAAATACAAAAAATATCATCCACATACCTCCACCATCGAATCGGTAAGATGTTACTCTTCTCTAATGTACTTTCTATATTTGCCATGAAGAGCTCACATAGAAAGGGAGAAAGAGGATTCCCCATTGGTGCCCCTTTAGTCTGTTTGTAAAATTTACCACGAAATGTGAAGTAGTTTTCTTTCATGCAAAGGCGTGAAAGCTTCAACAAACTGTCAACTTTCTTTTTCCAAGAATTATCAAAATATTGGGAAAGAAGCCAGTCCTCTAAAAGGTTTAAGGTTTCATTCACTGGAACGCTAGGAAATAAGGCCGTAACGTCAAATGAAACCATTATCTCATCAGATTGGATGTTACCCGAGGATCTTAAATTTTCAACGAAATCTCCGGTGCTCTTTACTGATCGACTTGGAAATTTATGGGGCATGGCTTGAAATTCTTTTACCAGCCATTTAGCCAATTTTTCTGTGGGAGCCCCTACCGCTGAGATAATTTCTCTCATTTCATTTCCAGGTTTGTGAATTTTGGGGAGACCCTTTATTCTTGGAAGAACTGGATTTGAAACACGAAGATTTTGTAACGCATTACCCAAAACGGGTTTGCATTCTTTTATTGTATTTTCTACACGTTTTACCATATCAGCAAGAGGATTGAGTCGCAGTTGCCAATATGGACCTTTATCAATTTTTTGGGTTATTTGTTCATCATAGTCAGACTTGTCCATGATGACGGTTTTGTTCCCCTTATCTGCTTTTAAATAGAAAACAGGTTTTTTACGTAATTCCTCAACTGTCTTTAAATCAGACGAATTTTCATGACGTGGCAGTGTCTTAGTAATTTTTTGAAAAAATTTGGCGTACTCCACCAGTTTGTTCTGTGGAAAGTTTACAACTGTTCATCCCAGCTTCTATATCGATGATCGATTGTTCAATATTGGGTCGTGAAGGAATTGCGAAATTTAGGCCCATATTTAGAAGATTTTGCTGGGGTTGTGAAAACTCGTATGAAGACCTATTGACCACAAAGTCGTCAATGAGGTGTACTTTGGCTGTCTTTCTACTACTGTTATTTCGTAGAAGCAGTTGATTTAACTTTTTCAATCCCAATTTTCGTTTTCCAGACATGGTACGGTAAACAATCGACCGCATAATTCCCTACCTAACTCCAATTAAGGGTGCTAAATTTTCATTTTTACCTACTACAAATAAAAAAACAGGATTTACGCTTTGCTCTTTACCAGTCCACATAAGCACTGAGGAAGACTGTACGTCACAGTCGAAATATATATTTGCGGACTGAATTTCAATATTTATTTCCAAAAAATTTAGTAGAGTATAACGGAAACCGATAACTATTTCTTTGATTGATCTCAATCACTCTGCTAAGACGCTCGTTATAGATTTTCTAGATTTGACAATGGCATCCAAGCCAAATGAGCCAAATAGGTTTTTAAAGTTAAAAAAGAGCATTGCGGGTATCCACAAATCTATTTCCTTTCTTAAAAATTGTTTGAAATATCATGTCACTCCCACGAGTCATAGAGTAAAAGTTAAAAGTCCTATAGCCCCCTCCATTATGAAACATATGGAACGAGAGTGTTTGAAAAGTAGCATCAAGTTTCTTTATAGTAAACTTAGCTCCACAACTCTGGAATGTTATTCACTTCATTTAAAACTTGCCAAAGAATTTCCTTTTGAATTTCAAAATTTTCTAATTAAAGTTAAAGTAGCCGAAAAGTGTGAAGGGGAAAGAAAACGAAAATTGGGATTGAAAAAGTTAAATCAACTGCTTCTACGAAATAACAGTAGTAGAAAGACAGCCAAAGTACACCTCATTGACAACTTTGTGGTCAATAGGTCTTCGTACGAGTTTTCACAACCCCAGCAAAATCTTCTTAATATGGGCCTAAATTTCGCAATTCCTTCACGACCCAATATTGAACAATCGATCATCGATATAGAAGCTGGGATGAACAGTTGTAAACTTTCCACAGAACAAACTGGTGGAGTACGCCAAATTTTTTCAAAAATTACTAAGACGCTGCCACGTCATGAAAATTCGTCTGATTTAAAGACAGTTGAGGAATTACGTAAAAAACCTGTTTTCTATTTAAAAGCAGATAAGGGGAACAAAACCGTCATCATGGACAAGTCTGACTATGATGAACAAATAACCCAAAAAATTGATAAAGGTCCATATTGGCAACTGCGACTCAATCCTCTTGCTGATATGGTAAAACGTGTAGAAAATACAATAAAAGAATGCAAACCCGTTTTGGGTAATGCGTTACAAAATCTTCGTGTTTCAAATCCAGTTCTTCCAAGAATAAAGGGTCTCCCCAAAATTCACAAACCTGGAAATGAAATGAGAGAAATTATCTCAGCGGTAGGGGCTCCCACAGAAAAATTGGCTAAATGGCTGGTAAAAGAATTTCAAGCCATGCCCCATAAATTTCCAAGTCGATCAGTAAAGAGCACCGGAGATTTCGTTGAAAATTTAAGATCCTCGGGTAACATCCAATCTGATGAGATAATGGTTTCATTTGACGTTACGGCCTTATTTCCTAGCGTTCCAGTGAATGAAACCTTAAACCTTTTAGAGGACTGGCTTCTTTCCCAATATTTTGATAATTCTTGGAAAAAGAAAGTTGACAGTTTGTTGAAACTTTCACGCCTTTGCATGAAAGAAAACTACTTCACATTTCGTGGTAAATTTTACAAACAGACTAAAGGGGCACCAATGGGGAATCCTCTTTCTCCCTTTCTATGTGAGCTCTTCATGGCAAATATAGAAAGTACATTAGAGAAGAGTAACATCTTACCGATTCGATGGTGGAGGTATGTGGATGATATTTTTTGTATTTTGAAAAGGGCGGATCTTGAAACTTTTTTCATATCCCTTAATAATACCCATAAAAATATAAACTTCACAATTGAAAAAAAACTTAACAACAGACTCCCTTTCTTGGACGTCGTTGTAGTCAGAAAGTCTACGGACTTGGAATTTGAAATTTATCGGAAACCCACGAATACAAAACGGGTAATACCTAACACTTCAAACCATCCCTTCCAGCATAAAATGGCATCCTTCCATCACATGATCCACCGCATGGAAACTTTACCTCTAAGTGAAGTAGCCAAGCAAAAGGAACTGGAATATATTTTCGAAATTGCTAAACTTAATGGCTACAATGAAAGTATCATTCAAGCCATTGTCGATAAAAAGAAGCGTGCTCAAATTCGGAAATCTTTTACAACACTCACCCCAATAATAGAAGATCTGAAAAGGGTAGCCGTTGAATATGACGTTAACTTGACACGCCCACTTCGTTCAAAATTTAGAAAATTTGGGATGGATATTGTCTACACTAGTAGAAATACCCAACTCAAAACAAAATTAGGGTCTACCAAAGACCCTATTGATACCCTGAACAAAGCTGGAATTTATAAAATTGCATGCAGTCACTGTGACATGGTTTACATCGGACAAACTAAACGTAACCTATTGATACGTTTCAAAGAACATTTCGCAGAAGTGACCAAAGCAAGTAAAGTTTCAACAAATGCCCCACCACACCATTTCAAATCAAAAGTGGCTGAACATATTTTTAACGAGGAACATCCACTAACTTCGGATAACATTCACCTCCTCCGCCCCGTTAATAATTTATGGAAATTAGACGTAGCTGAAAGTTTAGAAATTTATAAACAACACTCATGCACGCTTCTCAATAAAGACGCAGGTAATCACCCCTCATGGCTATTCAATCTGCTTCCCAAAAACCCCAGACATGGTACGGTAAACAATCGACCGCATAATTCCCTACCTAACTCCAATTAAGGGTGCTAAATTTTCATTTTTACCTACTACAAATAAAAAAACAGGATTTACGCTTTGCTCTTTACCAGTCCACATAAGCACTGAGGAAGACTGTACGTCACAGTCGAAATATATATTTGCGGACTGAATTTCAATATTTATTTCCAAAAAATTTAGTAGAGTATAACGGAAACCGATAACTATTTCTTTGATTGATCGGTAGAAGATACCTGAAGTACCAAAAACGGTATATAGTGGGACGTCGAGCTGATGTGGTACTACCTGCCATGGTGAAAATCGTCAAGAGGCGCCTTTAACGAAATATCTGATGTAGTGCTCCTAATTTGACGGTGAATCTCAACATATCAGATCGAAATCTCCGTCGAATCCTGAGAAAAAATCTTTAGATCAAATTTCATGACTGTATCTTGATATTTTCTCAGCTTTCTAATAATGGTGTCAAATTTAAAGTCTGTGGTTGTGAACTTGTTGAAAAACACGTTTTTTTTCTGATAAAATCCATCATGGCGGCGCATTTTTTTTACTTCATATGAAAAGCTCCATTAGCAAAGCTTTAGTGCTACATTCCGATTCAGAACTCGACCTTCTGTTTTATTATATACAGACTTTGCAGCCAACTATTAAATGTACAGAACAATTGGGTTGTTTTGCTATATCAGTTTTTTCTGAAAGATCTGCATTTTCTGAGTAAAACGTGATTTAAAAAAAATTTCTATCGTTGTCTTTCGCTTTTTAAATCATGATTTGAAACTGCTCGAAATCTGTTCGAAATCGCTACAATGACAGTTCGCCCATATACCAGCAGTCATTGTAGCGATTTGGAGCGAATTTTAACTATTCATTTAAAAATCGAAGGATAATGATAGAAAGTATTAAAAATCCACGTTTTGCTCAGAAAATTACACTCTTTCAGATGATATATAAAAATCGGAAATCCGTGAATAGCTAAACATCCCAATTGCGGGGCTAGCGCTACGATCTTACCAAGACTCGAACCTACGACGCCTGGCTTGCTAGGCCAGCATCGTACCTCGAGACCAGTTGGCTCCATTATTCCTCTATAAAATGACGTGCTGTTTGTAGAGGGTTTATTAACAAAAAGAAGAAAAATAGGCCAATGAAGAGATCAAGAATTACTTAAAACACGACTTTTTCAAAAACCGTAGGCCCGAGGGGTCCATCAATATTAACTAACCAAAGTGTTTTATTTTTTCACTATTCTTAGTTATTTAAACACAAAAATATAGTATTCGAGAGACCTCGTGTCACCAGTGGAACGATTTCAGCTAAAATTGCTCATATAATACCATTGTTTTGATGCGTGATTTCGAATTTTATTGAAAATCGTCACTACCGCCCATTCACAATTTTTGGTAAAAGCTGATTAATGCAATGATAACATCAGTTTGATTACCACATAAATGCATCATGGTGAGATCGCGTACGGCATTTGAATGAAAATAAAAAGCAATGTTTTGACGTAGAACTGCGTCATATCTTAGAAGAGAGGCATACAAAAAAATGGAGAATGGAGTGAAACAGCAAAATCAAAGATTTTAAATGTGTACACAGTAAACTGAATGGATTTTGGCCATCTCATTGGGTAGAGAGCAAAACTAATGTAGTTGAAAAATCACTTCTTGATACATTTTTTAGAGTAAAGTGAGTAAAAGGCATAACCGATTCAACTAGAACTTTCTATTTCTGGTCTTTAGAAGGGGATTTTATTCCATTCTGAGCTTATTTCAGGATCATTTTCTATTTTGGCTTTTCTGGTGTTTGGGAAAGGTTTCCAGCCATTCTGAGCTTAAAATGTTTTTTTTTTCTTTCTTGGCTATTAAAAGAGATTTTCGGCCATTCTGAGTTCTATTTGAGATAATATTCTTTTTTGACTTTTTCTGGCATGTAGAAGGGAGTTCTCAGTTATTCTGAGCTTAATTTGGGATCATTTTCTCGGTTTTAGAAGGTGTTTTTGGCCATTTTGAGCTTAATTTGGGATTATTGTCTTTTTTGGCCTTTAAAAGGGGTTTTCGGTCATTCTAAGTTTAGTTTGGGATCATTTTCTGTTTTGGCTATTTCTGTCTTTTAGAAGAGGATTTTGGCCAATCTGATTGTTATTTGGGATAATTTTCTTTTTGGCCTTTTCTGTCTCTTAGGGATTCTCGGCCATTCTGAGCTTAATTTCGGATCATTTTCTGTTTCGGCCTTTATTGTCCCTTAGATGGGGCTTTTGACCATTCTGAGTTCAATCTAGGAACATTTTATGTTTTGGCTTTTTCTGGCCTTTAGAAGGGGGTTTCGGCCAGTCTGAGCTTAATTGGGGTCATTTTCTATTCCTGCTTTTGCTAGCCTTTAGAAGAGGGTTTCGGCTCTTCTGAGCTTAATTTAGGATCATTTTCTATTTTGGCTTTTTCTGGCCTTTAGAAGGTCAGAAGGAATTCAACTAATCGCGTGCCCGCAACGAAGCAATTCAAGCACAGACGACGCACGATGATAAAATGTTGTATAGGCGAATTTTCAGTGAGGAAGGAGCCTCGTAGACGACAGATTGAAAGGGAAAACGAAGCAATTCTCTGCCGTTTTTATCCGCATTGTTTTGGTAAGTAGTAACATCAACTACTTTAAATAAATGATTTCGGAGCGCTAAGAAGCGTCATGACGCGAGATGATTCTCGTTTTCTTGTTATTTCTAGCAGCAAGTTTATTTTTCAACTCAATTACGCTGGTCGACAACAGAGAAAAAATATAAAAATCAAGAGATTATAGCTTTTCACCCATTCCTGTAAATTTTGGAGCCCCAAGTGTTTGCAGAAGTGTGTTCGAGTGTCGCATAGTAGTTGCTCGCCGGGTTCGTCGCATTAACGTCGCATGTTAACGAGAAAACTTTTCAGTTTCGTTAAACTATCTATCCTCATTTGAAAAAATTGATATCGGAAAACGATTTGTTCCGTGGAGAATATAATGCCTTTTGTTTTTAGACGTAGATCTAGATCATTCAAAACTAGTTTGATGCTTATGGCTGAAGGAAAAAAACACTATATTTCTATTCAGAATTGCAAACGCTTATGTTAGCTTTTTCTCGTCGTAATATTTCGTTTGATTGTGGTATTCCAGTAACCGGCTTTTGACGAAAACATTTAAATTTATTCTAAGCTCTACCTACTTTCAAATACAAATATTATAACATATGTATGATTATATACTGGCTGCGCGATAAGCCAATAGCATACACAACCACAACGGCAGGTCAACCCGTATATTTGTCACCGTGTATTCGCTACGTTATCACCGGACCGTAATGGCACCACCATCCCCGATTATGGCACAGTCTACCAACAGTCTACCGTTAAGAACTAAATTAGTACAACAACAATAGGGCGTTGAACTTACACGCACCTTTAAGGAAACGGCTTTTCCCTTCGTAATTCACCACCAAGAACTAACGCCCATGCGCAACAAGAACCGAAATGTTTACTCAACACTTTTAACCGCTGGATGATTCACTCTGTGGCTTAGATCACTTGTTTTGCCTCTGTTTACTGCTTTTTCTTGACGATACTTCACATCATTCGAATGCACATACACAACCACAAGGGTAAGCTTAGGGGTAAGGGTAAGCAAAACAATCTGCGATTCCAGCACTGCAGAATCTCGCGAACGAAGCTACGAAAAAACAACACGACCGTCCGGTTGAACGCTTAAGCGGCAACTGAGTGCGCTGAGCTGGCCTCTGGAATGGTGAGTCAAATCGAAAAGCTTGCTCTGAATTTGACTCAGGCAGGCTCGGTTGGCTTTGACTGCCTGCCTGCTTGAGCGTATAACACAATAAAATGCGCTCGGAAATTGTCAACATCCACGTAGGTTTGTTATAAAATAGGAAGAATTGCTGGAACTGCCAATGGCGCGTTTTGTCATGCGGCAGGAATTTATGCAGGCCTGGATTTGTCTGCTCTTCAGCTGGTGCATGCTAGATGCTTGAAAGACTTCGCACAAAGAGGGAGAAACATGTGTGGAGTTGTTTGTTTTACGTTTATCTGAACAGTCAAACAATTTCTCGGCTTCATTCTTTGGCCAAAATTTTACAGTTTTCGGCCCATACATTTACGGAGAAGAGTTGGAAAAAACAGTACACATCTTGTTGCAAAACCTGTAAAAATGGTTAGAATTTCAGAAACAATAGGCTTTTAAAAAAAGGAATTTTAACATTTAAACTCATTTACAATGTTGAATTTTTTTTATGCTAGTTGAAGCTATAAGATTTTGTTTAGGAATTGATCCATAACCGAACGGTGTTTGAAAATAAATCATTCTGTTCTAAGAGGATAACATGTCCACGTTCACCTTAACTGGATACCGCAGTGAATTATGACACATAACCAACATAGATTTAAAATCAACTCCACTGACCGCGCGATCTGCGTTTTCTATTTAGTCAGCTAAAAAAACGCAAACCCATCGAACGTTTATGCGCTCCTTCACCTTCCTCGGTAGGTCGTAAAAGCCTCTCTCTGGTCTGGAGCCGAGACTTTCAAAGTGAAAGGTTCGCCAGCACTTAGGAAAAATTGGCAGGTCCGCTAAACTAAACTATGCAACGACGAACTCGCATCTAACGATGACGATAATCAGCTGGCATACAGCCACAAACTGTTTGAGCAAAGATGCGTTTGATAAAAAAAAGTTTTTTTCACGAGCCCACTCTCTATCAACAATAAATGCCACTACTGTGATTAATTCTCCTAAAATCACCAACTACCTATTTAGGAGACAATTTCCAACAATACCCAATCACTTAGTATGTAAACTGCAGAAACAAAAATCAACACCCAATTGTTTCTACTTCATCATGCGTGGCGCTGCACTCTGCTGGTCGCCCCTGCGCTGGTGGGGGATCCTAGAATGGATGCTGCGAAACAATTGATCCATCCGAATCGCGGCCTCGCACGTCAGATGCAAATTAGGGTGCATTGTACGAAACGCCGCCGCCTGCCGTGCCAAACGAAGTGAGAAACTTAACATCTGTACTTACTACAAAAGAAACGAGCGCAATTGTACATCTGTATGTGAATGTTTTCTATGTTGCCGCACAAAATACAAGCCTCTCGCTGCACTGTTATGTGTCGTTATGTTTTCAATCGGAGATTTCCAATCACCGAACCAACATGAATACCTATGAAATAAAGGGAAGTGATCAACAATGTTGTATGCATGTGTACACCAAACATGTTGCAATAGTTACGTTGCGACTGGTTTATGTCTTATTCAGAAACCAGAGAGCACCATTGAAGCGAAATGGATGTTGTCTTTGCTAAAATGGTTCAAGTAAATGCTGTACATATTATATGTATGACACTGAAAATAAATTATAGTACTTGAAAATATAGTATGAAAGCCAATTTTTTGAAACGCTTCAAAAGTTTGTTCGTTTTCATACCAAAATAAATTGAAATTATCTAGAAGACCGTATCAGTAAAAAATCTTAACTAAAACTGCATTCCATGAATAGACAAAAACAATTATGGGACATTCATCATTAGATCATGCATTCAGTTACCCTGGCCAATAGTCCTTCTGGAGGAAAGTTCAGACTAAATTGACTCTTAAATAAGAACACAAAAATATTAAAAAATCTTCGAAATTGCTTAGATAAACAGTCAATTGCGTCAAATAAAAGATTTGTGTGAAACAAAATCAATATGCGAAACTACAAAACTACAAAAATACACAAAAATACACAAAAATACAAAAATTTTATCGAGATTATTTTTACACAAAATCCTATGATGAAAAATAATTTCGGTCACACACTAGAAAATAAGGATTGGCCTGTTTAAACATTAAATCACTTACTTAAATTAATTACTTTTTACTTTCCTCAAATATTTGATTTTCTTTAGTAAAAAACTACTGACATTCATAGGCGTAGGCAGGAGGGGAGGGGGGGGGGGAAGAGGGGGAACAGAGAGGTACCTATGCCTCGCCCCTCCCCCTCCCCCCTTCCGCTGGATTATAAAAGTTAGAGTAGAATTTTATTTTTGTTTCATGCAAAACTTGAGCTCAACTCTACTTCGGGAAGTGGAGCTTCGGAGCGATCAAAGTTTCACAGTTTGACCGAAATGCAACTTTCACAATCTAAACGCATGTAACATCGATTGAACTTTCTGTGGCTTCGAAAAATACCCAACGGATGGGAAAGTCGACTTTCTCAAAAAGAATTTAATATGACACCAGATTTTGACGTTTCATGCCTTTCCAAGTTATTTAGCATGCAAAATATTCGATTCCCTGAGCAATTTCCATTAATAAAAAATATGAAACTTTGACCACTTTGAGGATCCACTTTCCAAAGTTCGATTGAGCACAAATATTGCATTGAAACTTTTTTCGAGAAGGTGGAACTTTTGAGCCCAACTGCTGAACGAAAGAAAAAAAAAAGAAAATTTTTATTTGTACACACAATCAAATAATAATTAGATTCCTAATCAAACACGAACATAAAATCTAAGATTAGAGGAGTGATAACAAGTAGAAACTTTATTATTTTTGTCTAGGGTCGAACTAATTTGAGATTAGGAAAGAAGTAAAAATAATAAAAAGCATCAAAGGGCTAACCATTTTTTTTAAATATTGAGAATAGGTTATGTTTCCATTTAATTATACTAGAAAAAATCGAATACCCTTTAATCGAATACCGTCGGCAGATACGTTTATGTTTTATGAAATAACAACAACACTCAAAACAAAAAAAAAATGCTTATGAAGACTTACATTACACAGTTATTGTCTTTCAATCCTGATAAAAAGTTAATATTGGTGAATGTCACCGCAACTAAAAAAAAGGGAAATCCGAAAACAATTTGCAATTGAACATTTACTTTTTTTCTAAACTTTGTAACAATAAGAAATGTGTGTATTTTCAATAGCAAAGTGTTCAACGATTTTGTTTAGTTTTTGTGTTTGAAATTTTCCTTTATTAAAAAAATGGCATTCTGGATCAACGGTATGCTTGCTAAAATACAAAAAAAAAAAACAATTTGAGCTTTTCCAATCCCTTGTATCGATATTATATTTCACGATTAATCTTTCTAAATAATTTGAGGTAGAAGCAGATAAACAAAGAATCTACGAAGAAATTCCAGAACTTATTCATCCAAGCTGCTTGATGAATATTTTGATTAATTACATTCTTTTTTTAGCATTGTGAAACATAAATCCGGGTGTCATGTCAACTTCCAACGTGGAATTCCTTGATTGTAAGCCCAAGCAGCAAAATTTGTTTCGATTATGAATTTTGTGCATCACAGCAACAAATCCTTATGCGAAACCAAGTTGCAGCTACGTTTAAGTTTCTTATACAATAACAAAAAAAGCGCAGGAGGCGGAGCCAACTGCAACATTTTCGTTGTTTCAACACAAGTTACAAGAATGAAACAGAAATGTGTATGAACTTACAACATGGTAACTGCTGCATGGTCAAATTTAAGCAACGAAGATGTATCGTAGCAGAAACTTGGGCGAAATAATTACATGGCGTTGTGGTAAACAAAAGCTTTTTGTATAGCGATTAATCTTTGATTATTTCAAGAAATTTTATGAGGATTCAACTCCAGTTATCAATTTCTATTCAATTTTTACGTTTCTACTATTCACGTCGTTTGCTGTAGAAACTCTTGCAAGTTTATGGCTCAGTATTTATTTTGCTGCTCTAATTATGCTCATGCTCATTCTCAGTTTTTTATTTTGCTCCTTGAATTCATCAGCACTTCATCGTGATAGTAAAATTCAAATCAATTTATTTCATTTGGTTTTAGAGACCAACATTTTTCTGCTAAATTGTAAAAATGGTTTTTGGATGACTTCTAGTCCAAGTATCAGAGGCGCGATAAAATAAAAGGTCATTGGTTAGTCACCTGAGCAATGTTATTATTTTATTAACATTTTAAACGTTACAAAGGTGTAATATCTCCCTCTCGTGTGTTGTAAAGATAACAATATTTGCAAAAAGTGCTGTGAAGAACCTGGATGTGATGATAAACAGCAACATTCCCGTATGTGAACTGCTCGCCTTGCCTTGAAGGACATCAGTATAAACCTCAGCAAAAAGTTACAACGCAGTACATAATCTCATCTCAGAAACAAATATAAGGCGAACGATCGACCAAAAGTTGCTGTTACATGACTTGAGAACGTGACAGCAACTTTTAGGAGTATTGTTGTGTGTTTGTTTTGTGTATCTGGCAAGCATCACGTTGGCAACTTATATGCTCCGCCCACTAGGTCTATCCAGTGAAGGTTAGATTTTCAAATGACGTTTTCACGTTCCAACAACAAATTCAACATCGCGAATTACGTTGTTGATGTAAAGATTTTTTAAGCAGCGATGCAACTTTAGTTGTTGCTTGTATCTTTACAATTTCATCGTAGTAACAAATAATGTTCCTTGAAACCTCAGAATTTCATTAGTGCAACAAATGATTACAATTTATTGTTTAATCACGTTTCAATTGTTGCTTGGGAGGCTTCATTATAAAATGATATTTTTTCGAGTACATGCTTTTCTCGGATATAACAGGAAGAACCCTAAAAATAATCGTTAAAAAAGCGTAACTAAAAAAAAACAAAATTAGACATGAATAATGCAAAAAAAACGAAGTCTTGCTAAATTGCAATTACAAAACAAACCTGTTTCGATAATTTCTCTTTGTCAAAATAACCTTATATTTTAAACGTTTCTATGTTCCTTTAAAACGTAATTTGAAAAAAAAATTGACCCATATCGCTGTCTAAAAACTCGGAAATACTATCTAAAAATTTATTGACGAAAAAAGCGTTGCCTTCTAGGTAGTTGGTTTTGAGTCGTGAAGTTGGTCCATCGAGACAGCCATATGTATTGTGTGGTGTCTCAAAATAACGCTTGGTCAGATAGTCTGGGGCCCAACCTGAAAATGATTGGTCAGCACTGGAGCACGGTGTATCGTTGTACTTATTCTACATAGGCTGACCAAATTTTCTCGGGATAATTCTACAACATGCAAAATGTGCCAAAAACAATATCTATAATGAGTTCTCTTAACTAATCTAGTTGATTGAAACCGTTATTAGCCCCACAGGCTAGCGTGCGATATTGTTGTACTGTTGTTGTGTTTTTTCGAAAGTTTATCTCCATAAAATCCCCCATCTTTCTGTGGTATAGGATTGTTGCTAGCGTAGAATTTCACACCTTTTTTTAAGGTTTAATTTAAGGGAGCTGCGTAGCCGCAAGGTTACAGAGTCCGCTTTGTCAAGCGGATGGTCGTGGGTTCGAATCTTAGTAGAATCAGGCCATTCGATGTCAAAAAGGACTTGAATTATGAGTTTTTCCTCAGGCTCCCCACCACTTATTCTTGCTTTACGCTGAATTCTATAATACCTTTGCGTGACTTCCTATTAACAAAAAATAAGTGCCTCTTATAAATAAAACTGGCCAGAAGGACGCACGACGAAACTTCTCCAGGGAATTATAATTGGCGATATTTGGCAGGAGGAAGGAGGCTCGGTATAGAAGAACAGAGTAAGCGTGTAAAACGAGGGGAAGTAGATTACACACAAGCACTGATCAAAAATAATAATAAGCATGCCACTTCTCAATAGGGGTATTGCTAAAAATAGAAGTGCGGGATACAGCAGACACCCGGGCATATCTCACAATAGATCAACGATTCTGGTCGCAGTGAGGAAGTCCATACAGGAAAAAAAAGGTTTAATTTCAGAAAACACCAAAATAAAAAAATTGCAGAATAGGTAAAAAAACTGTAACAACGAACATAAACATAAACATTGACAAGGAAATCTTTTACATCAAAAATATTTCCGACTTCACACTACTTGGTTACTTTCTCTGAATGATTCACAACAGAGATGTAAATCTTCATTTATTTTATTTTACTAACAACTTGGTTTAAATCTTTGTCCTATACACAAAAGTCGTTTTTTACGCGGGGGATACGTGCCGCGTAATAAAAAACCGCGTAAAATCCGGAATTCGCGTTAATTCTACAATCCGAGAGAAGAGAAACCGAAATCCGGGCAAAAAAAAAATACCGCGCAAATTCCGGAATCTGCGTAAAAAGCGACCTTAGTGTATAATTCTTTTAAATGACAACGGTTTAGGCTAAAATATGTTTCTACTTCTACATAACATTGGTCGACAAAAGCTCAAACAAATTACTCTGAAAAGATTACAGCCTTTTAACTATTCCCATGCTTTTTGGTGCCCCTAGTGAATGCAGAAATACGTCAAAAGATAGGAGAGTAATTGCTCGCCGGGTTTGTCGCTCCTACGTTTGCTTACAGGAAAACTTATTTGAGTCCCTGAAAAAGTTATGTAGTTATTATGTAGCTACCAGTGTAATCATTTCCGATGTTCTACTTCTCTTTTCGACTTTAGTGATATTTGTTACCACTTTTCATCACTCTGGCTTCAGTTCACGATTTTAAAGTCAATTGTCTATTGAGAAAGTGTTTATTTTTCTTTTACCGATTGAATTCGTTTCCGCTTCTCTATTCTTTTTTATGCTCTAAATGCATGACATATTCAGAGAGATTTTACTGTAATAAAAACATTTTGCATCATTTTTCAAGCAATCGAATTTCATATTATAATTAAAAGGCTGCCAAAAAAAATTCTAGTAGAACCTGCCATACAAATACCCATTATTATAAATCTATGCTCGGTTATTTTTGCAAACCACCCAAAAAAAAATCGACATGAATAAAAAACAGCAGTCAGAATTATTATAGGTGCGTAAAAAATATCCTTGGCGGTGCATCGACTTAAAATCATCGTCGACGGCGACGCACAAAACTAATTATAACTCTTACATTCAACAGTACTAGTACAGTTTGTACGAACTAAGCTACGCGGAATCGACAAGTATTTTATTTTTCGTGGATTTCGGAATTTACGCGTTTTTTTAACGCACATTGCAGAGTTTTCGCGGTTTTTACGCGTTTTTATGCGTTTCGTATTCTCCCCGTTAGTAGCGACTTTAGCGTATTGATAATTTTTTCATATCAATTTTCTTTTTGCTTCTACTATACTATGCTAGCTGAAGTGTCTTTACACTCCTGCTAGCAAAATATAGTACAAGCTAAACAGAAATTAATATAAAAAAAAATGATGATGATATTCCAAAACATTAGAGTTTTAGCGAGCAATCCAAAGACATTTTTTCGATGACATCGTGCGAGAATGATGAACACACCTATCTAAAGATGAAAAGGATGATTGTGTAGAGATGAAAATAATGATTGTGTACAAATGTTGATTGACATTACACAAAAAGACACGTAAGTGGTACCAAAGTAATACTGCAATTGCATGATAGCAAATTTGAACATAAATTATAAAAAATACTCAAAAAAGACCTAAAATGTTTAAATGTGTTCATTTTCTAATTTTCTCAAATTAAACTAGAAATAACTTGCAAACGGATTCATTCACGTAGTTATTTATTATAGGTTCTCGATTAATGATAACTATTTCAATTATTCAAAATCATTGGAATACAAACATTTTGGATTAAGTCGAAATCAAGTTTTTGTTTGTTGTTGTTGTAGTTTGGATTCCTTATACATATTTCTATTCTGGATTATTTATCGGGAGTTGCGTTATGACTTCAAGTTTCCTTCAAAAAATTAAGAAAAAAATCTAGGCTAAAATGTTTACTCCCTTTTAGGAAATTGGTCTAGAGTCTGAAAATTTTTCCACCAGCGAAAAATACTTAGTTTGCTAAGTCAAATACGTGTGAGAAATTTTATTCGAATCTAAAATGGTCGATATTCGACCATAGTTCATTTAACATTGAAACGCTCTAAAGGATTATTAGTTCCCTATAATTTATTTTCAGACAGTTTTTCGACACAACTAAAGGTTTTTGAGCTACAATGCTTTGAATAAAACCTATGCCAAGTGCATACGCCCTTTTATATTGTTTTTCTCCTATACGGGGGTACCCACCCGTTAACATTTTTCGCATGTTATCTGAAAAATTCAATGAATATAAGAAAACTATGCATGTATCATTGAAATAACACATCTTAGAATCATACTACACTATAATTTTAGGAAAAAAATTGACTCTAGTTAGCATTATTTTGGAATTAGTTAATACATATTCTAAGTCATGGCTGAGTCAACCTAAAGTCAAGAGGAAGTGGTAATATACAAGTCAACGTCCGGAAGCAATTGTAACAAATATGTATGTTTTTGAAACAATTCGTTGCTGTAGTAACATCAATAAAATATCATAGAAACAGTTTGTATACTCCAACAAGTTGGAAAAAGTTAAAATAGTATTTTGAGGCATGGCCGAAATATGTTTGTCTTTTTCTAAAGCGAACATATTTTGGCCATGCCAAGTATTAACAGCCATTCGGCCATTGCGCGCTAAACAAGAAGCAGCTTGTGACAATTTACAGGTAGTTACTCCTTAATTTATCACATTTAGCGATATGCAGTTGGCTGAGAATGACTGTCAAACCGCATTCAAACCCAATCTTTTCATTTTAAGATGCCTAAAATTTACAAAAATTTCTACTCTAAAAATACCGATGATGACCTTAAATATAATTAGTCCGAAATATTTAATTTTTAATACTTCGTAGAAATTTTGATATTTCTAGGATATTTTTCAATATGTTGCATTGTTGAACGTTGTATGTTAAAAAAGACACTTAGCTCTTAAAAATTGTATAATAGAGTAAGTATTTATGTTGAAAAATTGTGTTTGTTTTTAATACATTGTGCGATCACTTCCCAAAGCTGGTCAAAATACCCTCGTTACCCTGTTTCGCGAGTTGATGTCCTTGCTACATTACACATTTATCCTAGTGAGGCAACGCTCTCCGTATGAAATTCTCACCAAATATCGGCAGGTTCTACGTGTTTCTTACCGAAGATACGCAATCTGCTCGGCATTCTCAGAGTTAATACTCGGCATTCGCAGAGTAGTTATTCCGATGTTTTGTTTTCGATGCCACAAAGGTGACATTTGCCTAGCTTCTTGAGATGATACTTTCTCGGAAAGCGCCCTGTGATTAGACTTCCGAATGTTCTCAGGTCATTCTTATCGAGTTTAAGACGAACGAAGCTCTTCCTGTGATTTGGCTCTATAAATATTTTTTGATTGTCGTGAAGGGCCATCCACATACCACGTGGACAGATTTTTAACGATTTGGACCCCCCCCTTCCCCCTCCATGGACAACTGCCCATATAAATTCTAAAAAAATTGTATGGACCGTGGACATTAGCCAACCCCCCCCCCCCCCAACTGTCCACTCTTGTCTTTTCATTAGATCATTTATTTGGAAATCTTTCGGTATCCTAACTTTGGTATTACTCAAATACAAAATAACTGTGGCCAAGTCAATTGAGACTTTCAGTAACAAGTTATCGTATCCGACGAGTTTTAAGCTCCGATGAATGAATGGGACGTACTGCGTAATTGCTGGAGAAGATTTTGGTTTCTTTCACGCTATGGATGAAAATGATATTTTTCTGGATAATAACGTTTCATGTCATGCACCCAGTAACCCCCAGTAAAGTCTTGCGACCAACAATGTTTCTATTATGGATTGGGCACCGTCCGGACGCAAATCCTATTGGGAATACTTCGGAAATTTTGCTATTCTTGATTTAGGCAGATATTGAAAGTAATAGCGAATTTCTTCATTCCCAGTGCCCACCTGAGGCTATCTGGCATCGCTTTCTTGCATTGTAAATCTCAATATCCTTTCTCTATTCCTGTGTAGATTTCCACTGACCCAGTGGAATACCGAAATTTGCTATAATATAATAGTACTGCCGTTGTAATCGCTTTATAACCTTCAGGTTTTTTTTTAAAGGGGGGGATTTGTTAGTAGCTTAAGTATTTATGATAAACACTAGTAAGTAATGAGTCTGCGTGTCCAATCACAAATGGTGACTTCTCAACACAGTTGAAAATTTGTAATTTTAATTGTTAGGATTTGTTTGCTTTCGCAATTAGGACTTATCGTTCGTAGGGATTTAAACCTACTTGTCAGAATAGGGGAAGTAAACTTATAACTAACTTAATTGCTAACTTATTGGCTATAAAGAGAGCTTATCGTAGCAATTGAGGATTGCAACGATTTTTGTCGAAAATTGTTAATAATTTTATTTGACATAGCTTCTAATGGTTCAACACCAGTAAGTCTATGTAATTCGAGTGTATCAAACCAAGGAGGACGCTTCAAAATCATTTTCAGAATTTTATTCTGAATCCTTTAGAGCGTTTTCTTCCTTGTTGAACAGCAACTTGACCAGATCGGTACAGCATAAAGCATTGCTGGTCTAAAAATTTGTTTGTAAACCAAAAGTTTGTTCTTTAAACAAAGTTTAGAATTCCTGTTAATGAGAGGATATAGACATCTTGTATATTTGATGCACTTGGCTTGTATACTTTTAATGTACTCTTTGGAAATAAGTTTTTTATCGTAAATTAGTCCCAAGTACTTAACCTTGTCAGACCAACTTAAAATAACCCCATTCATCTTGACAACGTGATTATTGTTTGGCTTGAGGAAAGAAGCCCTAGGCTTATGCGGAAAAATTATCATTTGAGTTTTAGAAGCATTTGGAGAGATTTTCCACTTTTGCAAGTTGGAAGAAAAAATATCTAAACTTTTCTGCAATCGACTGCATATGACACGAAGACTTTTTCATTTTACGGGAATGCTTGTGTCATCGCAGAACAATGACTTTGTGCATCCTGGAGGCAAATCAGGAAGATCTGAAATGAATATGTTGTACAGGACTGGACCCAAGACAGAACCTTGAGGTACACCTGCTCTGACAGGAAATCTATCAGATTTTGAATTCTGATAGACAACCTGCAGAGTTCGATCAGTAAGATAATCTTTTAAAATTTTGATTAGGAAAATTGGAAAATTAATAGTTTGTAATTTCACAATCAAACCTTTATGCCAAACACTGTCGAATGCTTTTTCTATGTCTAAAAGAGCAACTCCAGTGGAATAACCTTCAGATTTGTTAGCTCGTATCATATTAGTAACTCTGAGCAATTGATGAGTAGTGGAATACCCATGGCGAAATTTAAACTGTTCATCTGCGAAAATTGAATTTTCGTTGATGTGTGACATCATTCTGTTAAGAATAATTCTCTCAAACAGTTTACTTATTGAAGAATGCAAACTGATTGGTCGATAACTTGAAACTTCAGCTGGATTCTTATCCGGTTTTAAAAGTGGAGTAATTTTTGCATTTTTCCATAATTTGGGAAAATATGCAATTTTGAAGCAGCAATTGAAAATTTTCACTAAAAATTACACTGCGCTCTCAGGGAGATGTTTGATTAGTATATTAAAGATTCCATCGTCACCAGGTGCTTTCATATTTTTGAAATTTTTAATAATTGATTTTACTTCATTCAAGTTAGTTTCAATTATTTCTGCAGGTAAAAAATTCTGGGAAGAAATTAAATCAAATTGACGTGTGACTTTTTTTTCCAAATATGTAAATTTATTTAAACTATTTTAACAATTAACAATCACAAAAATTACAACTAAATTCTAAAACAGACTTTTTCCATATTTCATTTCCTTTGTCTTCTTCGATATCCTCTCTAACTTATTCTAATATTAACTTTTGGACCGATTACCCGCGGTGAGCTCGGGGTTAATAACGCATTCGTACATGTTTACGTGTATCCATCATCATTCATACATTAACATTCATACCAAAATATTCAAGCGCACTCACATAAAAGGAAAGGGGATTTATTCTAACTTAACCTACTCCACTGGTTGTTAGGCACCGTTTACCCGCGGTATCTCGGGGTTAGTGAACATTGCAGCAGTCAAAAAATTTATTCTGACACACGTTCAAAAAACTCTTGAAAGTTTTAGCAAATCTGTAATCATTTTCGCCTATTTGTGTAGTCAATAATTCTTCAGGGTCATCAATTTGGATTTTCATGTGAGGAAGAATTACTGACTTCGTCCAGTTTCAAACTGCCGGTAACCGCAAGTCAGTCCCATCTGTAATTTTGTCAATTTTGAGTTAGCATCGTTTTTTGGCCTAGCTTCGAGTATATTTTCAGATGTACCGATAAAAAATAGTGGTTTGTTCAACAAAAGTGGAAATCAATACCAAGTCGAATTGTCACATTAGGCAAAGTAACCGCAAGTCAGTCCCAGAGGTAAAATAACCGAAAGTCAGTCCCGATTTACAAAAAAAAACATACATAATACAACTGAAAAATAAATGGGGAGTAAAAAATAGTTCGATACGACCGTTTAGATGAAAATAAGTTATCTAGTAATAATTATCAATTATTGGGATTATTTTTTAGTTTGAATTGGTGATGAATTTATGTGGAGCAATTTTCTGTTAATACGAATTCAAGTCAATTTTTTTTCTTGGTTCGCTTCTTCGTGGATCTATCCGCAAAATCTTGAGTATCGAAAAAACTTCCATCAGAATCCTGGGAATCGTTCCAAGAAATCTCCAAAGGTGATGCTCGAACCTCAAATGGATTTGGATCATCTTGACATTTGTTGTCGAATGAACCAACTGCAGTCCCGGCTTCAGTTTCTTTATCCGAGTCCTCACCGGATAAGCTTCCATCGGTTCCGTACATCATGAGATTTTCCAACGTCGACATTTCTTAAAAGGTTCTCATGGACATACACTGCCTAACAGCGAAGAATTGACAGTGTTCCACGGCAACGGATAACAACACGTCAACACGCACTATAGTTTCAACATGGCAATGTGACTGACTTGCGGTTACTTTTCTCTTCGGTGTAGAATGTAACGGCAAGTCAGTCACACTCAAGGTTTTTATCATAAAATCAATTATATCAATGGTTTTTACAACGTAATTAGTGCAGGCTAGTATGCAAACTATATTTCAGCATGAATATTGTCAAAATAATTCATCTTAAATAAGTGATAACTATGCGTGAATGAAATATCTTTCGAAGCTGTTTTCTCGTTTTCACATTTTTACAGATGGGACTGACTTGCGGTTACCGGCAGCAAACATTCATTGAAAAACACACGTTTTGATTAGGTGTTTGAGAGTATCTAGTTTACCGCATTTATTACAGAAAGGTGAGTCCCGGGTTGGTGTCAAATCATGGAACATCACATAAAAGGCTGTTTTGTGTTCAGATGACAGAAAGTTTTTACTGAAGTTTTTAAAAAAGGATTTCCCAGTGGATATTTGGTAGTTCTATTTGTATTCGTGGAGTTACATTTGTTGCATTTAGCAAATGATAATATATTAACCTACTTGATTTCAGTTCGGTATTTGTTTCTAAATTTCTTGAAATGGCAAGCCATTCACGGGTATTCCGAGTCAAATTCCTATTACTTGCTAAATTCATCATAAAATTATCAATATTCTGGTTGAAATCGTTTCC
Source organism: Wyeomyia smithii (assembly GCF_029784165.1). Lineage (NCBI taxonomy): Eukaryota > Metazoa > Arthropoda > Insecta > Diptera > Culicidae > Wyeomyia > Wyeomyia smithii. The sequence continues at coordinate 168,184,142 of NC_073694.1, forward strand.
GGAATAAAGAATTTTTTGACGAACAGACTTTTTGCTTTGACCTTTATGTCTTCAAGTGCCAAACCACCTTTGCACGTGGGAAGAATGGTTTCATTTTTAGCTACTGTGTAAAAATATCCTTTCCAAAGAAAAATGTTACTCATCCTTTTTATTTGCGCGATGTGTTTATTTGCTGGAGGAAATATTTGGGCAATATACCACAGTTTTGAAAATATGTACACGTTAAGAATATATACTTTTTGCACAAGGTTAAATTTTCTACGGGAGTGGAGTGAAATTGTATATCTGAGTTTGTTGGTTAGGTTGCTGTAATTTTTTTCTACTGTCTGTTCGAAATTCTGATATAGATCGACTCCTAAAATTTTTAGGCTATTAGCTTCTTGGATCGTGTGAGGCCCAGAACAACAGTTGTTGAACCTCAGAAACTGAGATTTAACAAAATTCATTCTTATTTTAGCATAAATGCTGAAATAATTGACAAGTTCTAGAACTCGGTCAAACTCGTGATTGTTACGGATAAGAATGTTGATATCATCCGCATAGGCAATTATCCTAACAAAATAATTGTCAATCAAACAACCATCAACATTCGAATAAATCATTCTTATCAATGGCTCAATATAAAGACAGAAAAGCGCCATACTTAATGGACAACCTTGACGGACTGATGAATTAATGGGCAACGCATTCGTTAAAAATCCATTGAATAAAACTTTTGAGTTTGCATTTTTATATAATCTTTTCAAACACTCGATGAACAGCGGTGGGAAGCCAAACTTTTTCAAAATAGCCCACAAAGAATCATGGTCAACACGATCAAATGCCTTTTCAAGGTCTATGCTTAAAAGTATTCCTTTGAAATGGCGCGACTGTTTTGATTTCAATAGAATGTTACGGAGAATTCGAAGGTTATTGATGCACGATTGATTTTCAATACAAGCAGATTGGCCCGAACCAAACAGCCCACTTAGCAAAGGTTGTAGTCTGATCCACAAGATTTTTGTAAACAGTTTACAGTCGGTGTTGAGCATGCTGATAGGACGCCGGTTATTCAAATCATATTCATCGCCTTTTTTAGGTATCAGTGTTATGATACCAGCAGAAAATAGGCCAGGCGGATATTCCCAAACGCATTGAATACCGATAAAATTTCGTTTTTGATAGTTTCAAAAAACGTTGCATAGAATTCATATCCTAAACCATCCGGACCCGGTGAAGTTTTTTTTTGAAACATGTTTTAGTACAAACTCTAGTTCAGAGCTTTCAATCGGTCTGATGAGTGATTCCCTTTCCTCATCGGTGAGGCTTTTCGTAATAAAACTCAAAACATTTACAAAATTTGTATCCGTGTTAGGTTGTTTGCGAAAATTTTAAGAGAAGTGATCAAAGATAGCTTGTTTTAAAGTTGCAACATGGGAAGTTATCTTTCCATTAACACGAAGACTTGTCATTTTGGATACTGTTGACTTCGATAGACTAGATGTTGTCTGGAACAAACTCATTCTTCATTTTCCAATATGTTAGAACCTCTGATAGTATGTGAGTAGAAAAGTAATTTGTTTTGTTCAATCGACATAAGTTTAGATTTGACGATCTTCATCTCATCTGAAACGATTTCTCCTTCTTTTTGTTTTTGAAACAATTCGTGTAAACATTGATAGTAAAAGCTTTTTTCTCTGTAAATTTCCTGGTTAGTATTGAAGCTTTCAGTCTTGAAGAAACATTTGGTGTTGGATTTAAAATCGTTATTTCACCAGAAACTTAAGTTTTTAGAAGAATTTCGAGTTTTAAGGTTAGAATACATAGTGTTACATCGAGTTTTGACGTCTTCGCTTCTAAAATAGTACGAATTTAATTTCCAGTATCCTCTACCCATAAAACGAATATTGCTTTCATCTGGAATATTCAATTTAATGAGCACAGCATGGTGGTCCGAAAAAGCTAAGGGCATTGTAGTGATATTTTGGACAAATTTAATAAAATTATCAGACCGTTGAAGCGATCTAAACGAGAGTTCGTAGAACCTCTAAAGAAGGTAAAATTGGTATTATTTCTTAATAAGCATCTTTCAATATCTTTCAATCCGAGACTACTTGTGAGTTGTTTAAGACCATGACAAATGTTATTCGATCCATTTGTGTCAGAAGCTTCAATAACACAATTGAAGTCACCCACCAAAACATTTTCCTTTCCATGAGCTAAGTGAATCATAATTTCATCACTAAACAACCTATCCCTCTCTTTCTTGAAATTGCTTCCAGAGTGTGCGTAAATGTTAATATAGTTCGTTGAATCAATGCAAACTGAAGACAACCGACCATTGCAGTTCAATACGATATCAGAATATTCCACGTTATTCCTTATTAGGATTCCCGTCCCTTTGTTATCATCACTAATATTGACAATAGCAACATGACTTTTCAAAAAACAAAAATTCTCAAAAGCTAACTCCTGCAAAAAGATAATATCCAAATCATTATTCCATATATAATCTCTCAGCAGAGATTTTTTAACGTCCGAGTTTATTGCATTTAAATTAACTGTGGCGATATTACGAATAAATGACGTTCAAGGAGGAAACGAGAGAAGGAAAGCTACCACAAATGCTTCGTCCATACTATTCCATGACCCAAAAACGCACACATGATCGCACAGAAACAGCACCCGCACGGTCACTCACACTATAAAATAGCCAAATAATGCAACGAATGGTCGAAAACCGATTACTTCCGTTCTCCATCTTTCTTACGCGCACCCTTTACCGTACTTCGTGATCTCGATCTAGTCTCCAGTGTGTCAAGTATGGTTGATGGCGCGTCGCCCATCCGTCCTCTCTTCGTCTTCGATCGACCTCTTACTACCGTAAACTCGCTGCCTGAGCTCTCGTCTGTTGATGTTAGTGTTGACCGTTTCATCGAACACTGGACACCGTCCATCTCACTCGTATCTTCTCCATTGTGTTGATGGCCATCGTTCGGTTCTACCACATTTCGTGCCTCTTTCTACTTCGAAGAAATGCTTTTTTTATCAAGGGCAGTGAGGTCATCTGTAGTGGTGATGCCAATTCGATATCCGTTCGAGCGATATTCGCCTTTGCACCAGCGACAATTCCGCTGTAGAAGCCAGAACTTTCAGCTGCTTTCGCGGCCGCCATTTTTGGACAGCCTTGATATGTCCTTCAGCTTTATAAAAGAAACACCTGTTCTTCAGGCCATCATAATAAAGTTGTACCTTGTAGTGCGCGATGTACAAGTTGGCTGGAATTTCCTTCGCTATTTCCATATATAACCCACGAATACCACTGTACACGCTGTATCCGTATTCTGCAGGGTAACGCTCGCGAACTTGTTACCGGATTGTGCCAAATTGTCCCATAACAGCAGCAATTTCTCTGTCCTCAGTTTCCGGGGGCAGATTAAAGATCCTCACGTACCTGAATAATCTACTGGCCACTTCCAATCTGATGTAAATACATTGTCCATCATTGTACTCAAAGCGGTATTGTTCTTCCATTTCACACATAAATTCATTGATTCTCGTTTCATCTAAGAACTTAATGTAAAAGCAACGATCGTTCTCGTCTTTATAAATTGAGTGCACACTTGCTGCTGGTATCTTTAGAACTTTTGCTGTGAACCGCAGAACGTCCAGATGAGCCGGTGCCTTTGCCCCATTTTCGAAAACTATTTTCAACGTGTTCTTCTGGTTTTATCCATCTTTGACTATTCAGTGAATTGGTTCCGTTTGAAGGTTAAGTTCACACGAAAGTGTGAGAAAAAACACCAACGTTTGCTTTGAAGAGCACCGATCACAACGCGTCTTGTTTGATCAACGTCCGAGCGCTATCTGACGTTCATTTTCAATTGGACTCACAAAATTTAAATTTGAGTTATGAACACTCTCAAACTGCTGAGCAAGCCTTTGAGCCTTTTGTTAATTGGTTACAGGAAAACGTTCACCATCTTCTAAAACTGGAATAGGCTTTGAAGGTTTCTTAAGAATCTTCGACAGCTTTCAAAAGGGGTTTGAATATGTATTCAATTTTTCAACTTTAGTCTCAAAATTTTGATTTCTCAGAAGAGTAAATCTATGTTTAATCTCTTTCTGTAAATCTTTATAAATACACTGGGGTCTTTTTTTACGCGGTTGATTGTACCGCTTTTCAGAGGTTAGATTAGATGTACTTATACTAAACTTATTTGATACCGCGTACAAATAGTCTTCCAAATCACATAAAAATAGTCCGCGTTATTGTAAACAAATCGCGTTTAATGAAATGCATGAAAATAAACCGCGTAAAAAAAGACCCCAGTGTAGTTTTAAAAACAGGGTCACGAGAATGTTGATATTGACGTCTGCGGACATTTTTCAAACGAATTAGAATTTGAAGATTTTCGTCAATTATTGGTGAATCAAATTTCACTTGAGCCTTACTGCCGTTTTAATTATTTGCACCAGTGTATAGTCACTGCGAATATTACGGATTATACCGAAAGCAAAAACTATGACACGTTCCTTATTTACCCGGATTATACTGTACAAAAGAAGTCTCTAAAAAGTCTCAGTTTGGTAAAACTAATGTAGAAGCAGCTTAGTACCAAAATTAATCCTACTGTTAATTTAATTATTATTAAAAATAACCTAGGGATACCACTGTTGTTAATGAACTATCTTATACTAAATAATCTCGCCTGATACTAGGTCATAATGGGCGTAAATTCCCTCATTGGTTCACAAGCACTAACTTTAAGTTTCTTTGCCCCGCTCGATATCAAACAAAATACCTACTCCTCCATCGCATGCCATAATTTTCTCATTGGAGCCGATCAATCGAATTCCTTCACTAGCCCACTAATTAGCTTTCCCTTTCATTTTCCTTCAGCAGCCACCCGCAACGAAGCGGCGATGGCGCGCGGCCCGATTCCCACGTTGAAAATGGAACGAAACGAGGCGTCTGCACATCATCGCCCGCCTGTGAGATTTTATTGCCCATACGGGAACTTTTACTTTCGTTGGGCTCGATCAAAAGTGAAATAGGCATCGAGTGCATGCGCTTCAGGCCGACAATGGACCGGAACCTGATGGGGTTTATCCACTTTTGCACAGCTTCAGGGCATCTGGAGCTTTTGATGATTCAACTACTTCATTTGGATATTTTCATACTGTTAGCTACTGTTGTTCAGGGCTAATAAATATTCCCTCCAACGTTACTATTTTTTCATTCGACTGACCTACCCCAAGATTGTTTTTCCAGTCATTCAAAACTCAAACAAAAAGTGGAAGAAGACTTCCATTTCCAGCACAATCGGGCGACATGCGTTCACTTTGCAACAATCCGGCTTTGCCCGCCAATGCTGCATTCATGTTCACAACAATGTCCGCTCTTTAATACGATGTGAATGAAACCATTTTGTAACATCAAAGACGGCACCTTCAATGACAGGCGAACGTCAATAGCAGCAACAGCCGTAGCATCGTAACCCAGCAAACCACAACGCTGGCCTTCGGCGTAAAGATGGCCTCGGGAACGAACGGGATGACCATATGGGGCGCTGTGCGAAAAGGACATCGGGAGAGGAAGCTTTTTTGGAACTTCCTGTGGGCATGAGGGGAGTCGTCGCTCCAGACGTGGGCTCTCTCCACGGGGTTACGGTGAGCGAGTTTGCTTGTAGGTGGAGGCAATCTGAAGTGAGTGTGTGTGTGGGAGTTTGAATGTCGACCCCCCCGAACAGTGACAACACGTGCATGGTTCGAAGCTGCTGTGTGTATGTGTGAACTGGTCTGAAAAAAGGCAAAAAGTCAAATGATGCGGTATCCGAAACGTTGAATGTTTTTCGAAATAATTTTCCTCTGCTCTCTGATTTGTTTAGTTTTTAGTAGGTACCTATATACTTGCAAATTATCCGAAGAACAGTTTTATTTCTTTCAAAAAGCAATAATTAAACAAATTCAATTCAATAGACAAAATATGCTTGAAGTTTAGGTGATATTTCCAGCTTTCCTTTTTTTGTTGGTTAATTTGCATTTTATCTGTTCAACATTGACAAATTTCAAAATGATCATCAGAGCTGCGTTAGTAACACAGTGTAAGTGTAAGTAAGGCAATTTTATATGGTTGAGCCATCCCTTGTAAAGTATGCTAACTGCATTTTTTTTTGTTTTCTTTCCAAAAATTAACAACCATTAAAAATAATTACGAATAGCACAAAATGCTATCTTCAGCCAAATAAAACTTAGTCGATCAAGATCGTTAGTTCATGTTGCGAGGAATTGCACAACCTCATTTCGTAGCCTAAACAAAGCTGATAGAGTTTTTTTACTTTGTTTTTATTGTTAATTTTTCCACTTCCATCCATCGTGAACCTATTGTAAAAAAAATCTGTTATATAAAAAATGAGGTAAGTTATTTCTCAAAATTGAAGTAAAATAAGTTTGAATCTGGTATTTTTTGAACCATAAATCCCTCCCTTGGCTACGCCACTGATTCTGTCTAAACACGAAGTCCTTCACACAGTTGTCAATTGTAACAGAGAGACTGACGTAGAGTCTTCCGAATCGTTTGCCACGGAAAGTCACAAATTATACAGTGCATTGCACGATAAGTATGTGGTTTCGAGTTGCTCTTCCAAGTGACACCAGAAGATAGATTTTTTCATTTGCCCCATTCAGAGATTTCAACATTTAAAAAGGCCTATTTCCAAAATAAATACGTGAAAAACTTTTCACCCGTAAACGATATCTTTCAATTTCAGCCACCGTAAGTTGTGTATTTTAAAGCTCTAAAAGTCAATTCTAAGAGAAAGAAAAAAAGAATAACAAATTGCTCTAATTCAGTCAATTCAAGAGCTACAAAAAATGACTAAGTTGCTTAAAGCCAAGTGATCTGCAACTTTGCCGGGAATAGTTTTACATTTTCTCCGCAAACAATTTTTTTATTTATTTTATTCCGCTAATTTATGACACCACCCTAATTTTTATTTGAATTTAAATGCAGACGTAATAAAAATAAGCTTCTCCATAGAAATTGATGCTCTAAAATCACAAAACCGATCGAAAACTTAACTCCATTTAAATTGTCGTTCTGAACCACTGTGTATTGCGTAGTTTTAGCGTCGTTCACAAATTACGTAACACATGGAGGGGGAGAGGGGTTTACGGTTGAGTTTGCTTTACTTATTGTCACATATGGGGGAGGGGTGTAGTTGACACAGTTACGAAACTGTGGCATTATCTGAAAGGCTGCCGATACAAAATAAATTTTAATTTGCGTATTGCGAAACTGGGACAAACTGGAAATACTTGAATCAAAGGCGGAGTCTCTTACAATAGCTCTGGAAAACATCAGGCGAACAGAAAGCAGAACTCGTGGATAGATAGCCACTGCTTTTCCAATTGATTTTCAGTTAATTTTTTAAGTGGTTTGCAATTGGAAAGATATACCAAACATTATACGAAAAGTTTGGGGTGAAATTTTACCTTTCGATTGAGGTAAAACCCCAGGCTGCTAAATTTTGGCAAATAATTTTCTCGAAAATCATTCAAATTACTTGTGTGAAATTTTGATCGATTGTTTGCACCGCTGACGCATTCATAGAGTAGCAATTCGAGCGCTTTTTAACAGGTGGAAGCTGAAATATTTACACTCAAAATCGTCATGTGACCACAATATGTTATGACCACAAAATTGTATGAAAAAAAGCGACCGTTCATTTTCACCTTGAGACAGAAGCGATCAGGATCTGTTTGGCGAAAGTAACAATGCACGCATCAAAAACGGCACATGGCACGTACGGTTCTACATTATACCACAGACAAACAGACGTGCCACACGATGACGATTTTATTGACCAGAAAAAAACACGATTATTTTGAAATTTTGCTTAGTGGGCAATAATGCCGCTAATGTCGCTATAAGTAAGCGTGCACATTCATTATCAAAGACAAAAACCGTCAGTAATTCCGCTGGTGTTGATTTAAGCAAGCGTGCACATCCATTAGCAAAAACAAAAACCGTTTTACGAAAATAAGTTAGTAGACAAAAAGCTCACATGATGGCGCATGAGTGTAACGTTTGTAAGGACAAGGATTTCTCAGGATTTTTCTTCGAAGATGCATGTCTGTCTGTTGTCTGTGATTATACCATCCTGTTCACAGCTAGGAAGTAATGGAATTTCGCGAAACTAAAGCAAAAATGATTGATTTTCAACTGAAATTTTCATTATTTAGTTTTGAAAAGATGTATCAACTATTATACCACAAGTTAGGGGTAGCCTGCGCTTAGTGGTAGTAACAATACAGTAAGGTCTTTTTTACGCGGATTGCATTCCTTCATTACCCAGAAACGATACAAGATATCGACCTCATTTCAATCATGATTTCAGTTTCAGGCCACGAGTGATCATGCAACAGTTTTCAAAAAAATCACAGTTTTTGGTGAAAATATTCAAAATTCTGCATTTTGGACTCTGGATTAACCACTATCATATTCAAACGAGGTTTAAACATATTAGGACGGTTTTCATCATTACATTTGCAACTCAAAAGAGTCTTTTCTTTCGCGGGCCCATACAAATTTGGGACGCATTCCTCGCGTAGAAAAAGACCTTAGTGTATATGCATTTTAGGAGAGCACATTTTCGTTACATATTCCACAACATAACACCCTATTAAAACACTAAAGTAAGACGTATCCTACGTCAAAAAGTGGCTACATCGGACGCTCCATGTTACCGTAATAGAATATTCGCTGTGTGGTGAGGAATGCCATTTATACAGATTTCACAGTAAAATAGAGATTTCTGAATGTTCTTTCCATACAGATTACAGTTTTTTTTTTTCTAAAATATACAGATTTCTACAGTTTTTCACCAAATCTTTTTATACAGATTATTATCATACTCAAAATCTGTAAAGCATAGACCTTCAAAATACAGATTAAAATATGCGACTCTGTGTGTCGAGCTGTTCTTCATTCGTTGTGTGCCGTGCCGAATACGAGCATCGAATACCGATTGCTTGGTGCTCGGCTTAATGAACCGCTTTTAGTGCTGTACGTGCTTCATCAAGTTTGCTGTTGCCCAGCTGGTTCCCTCCAGACATCAATTTAAATAACATTCTCACAACAGATGAGGATCTGTTTTTTAAGAGGGGACCCTACTCTAGAAGGTCGAAAAATCATGAATTTTCATATTTTTTTTTGGCTGTCTAGAGTAAAGTGAAGTGTTTGGCTATTTTGGCTATTGATTAAGGTATATTTGAAGATGTATTTTCTATGTCGTGAATGTAAATATAGTGAGTATTACACTGTTGGCAGCTGGGAACGTGGATGCTCAGGGGCGGACGAAGAGTAATTTGAGCTGCAGGCGAAAATTGATTCGGCGCTTCCTGCTTGTCATTGTTAGCTTTATGTTATGAGCATTTTTAAAGAAATAGGCACTGCCAGGCAGTCCTTGAGAAGTTGATAAACTGCCGAACATTTAAATTATTATTATCATTCGAGCTTCATATTTTCAAATTTTTCGCTCACTCATTTGGCGCCCTTCGATGATTGACGAGCAGGCGACCGCCTGCTTCGCCTTCGCAGTAATCCGCCCCTGTGGATGCTCTCTCTAAATCAGTACCTAACTGGTGGTAAGTTTTTCTCAGCTCCTAGTAGACCGATCGGGCTGAAATTTTTTTTCAGTATATAGAAACATATTATCTATCTTGTTACGTAGCCGTTTTTGAAAATTCCAAAAATTGCCAAAATGGAGGCCATTTTAGTAAAAAAAATTGTTTTTTTTTTATGAAAAATCGCTATTTAAAACCTAAATTAATCCACCTAGCGGTCAGACCCAGCCTTTCTCATTCAAACTTTTATTTGTAAAAATAGATTTACATGAACGCTTCAATTCAATAAATGAATATTAACTCTTTAGGTTTTAAAATATTGATGTTGTAATCATTACATATAAAAATGCAGTCAAGTCTGTCTGATCCATATAGGCCCGGTAACTACCGAACCGATCGACTTGAAAATTTGTATGTAGAGGTTTTTGGTGCCGTTAAAGGTTCCTATGATAGTTTGAGACCCCTCCCTCTTCTGGAAGGGATTGGTCCCATACAAATGAAACATAAATTTCTACACAACTCAAGAACAAACCAAGCGAATGAAACCGATTTTGGCATGTGGATGTTTTAAGGGGTATCTAATATGTCCATAATAGTTGGATGAAACACAAATTTGTGTACATCTCGAGAACTAATCAACCAAATGGAACAAAATTTGGCAGGTAAATGTTTTTAGTGGTAACAAATATGTACATAATGGTTTGAAACCCGACTCCCTCTTCTATAAGGGAGGGATCCCATGAAAATGAAACACAAATTTCGCACAGCTCAAGAACCAATCAAGAAAATACAACCAAATTTGGAATGTGCATGTTTTTAGAGGTAACAAATATGTCCATGATGGTTTGACGCCCCTCCCTCTTCTGGAAGTACATGTTTCTTCACAAATTTCTACACATCTCGCGAACTAATCAACTAAATGGAACCATATTGGCAGGTGAATGTTTTTAGTGGTAACAAATATGTTCCATAATCGACCTCAGACAACATTTTGGATTGTAAGATGGCAACTTCCGGTTTCTGGAAAACAGCCGAAAATGGCCGATTTCCACCCAATATAATAATATCCGGATCTAGAATAATACACAGGAGCTAAAATCGACCACAGATAGCATTTTAAATTCTAAGATGGCGACTTCCGGTTCCTGAAAACAGCAGAAAATGACCAAATACCACTCAATATGAGTTTTTCTTTAACCAGTATGCCGTTCAAAATCCAGAAATTGTCTCCAAATGCCATTATGAAATCCAAAATGGCGACTTCCGGTGTCAGATGACAGAAATTGATTTCACAGGCAATTTTAAAGTCCAAATGACGACTTTCGGCTTCTGAAAAACAGTCCAAAGTGACCAAATATCACCCAATATGAGTTTTTCTTTAACCAGTATCCTAAATACCATTTTGAAATCCAAGATGGCGACTACCGGTTTGTGAAAAACAGCCTAAAATAAACAAATACTATTCAATATGAGTATCTCTAGAACCAGAATGATGCAAGGAGCTAACAATTGACCTCAGGCACCATTTTGAATTGCTAAATGGCAACTTATAGGCAACAGTCGGAAATGACCGAATAATACTCAATATGGATATTTCCATAAAAGTGATGATGCATAGAAACCAAACATTGACCCTGGACACTATTTTGAATTTGAAGACGACCACTTTTAGTGTCTGGAAAACAACCAAAAATACCTCCCTGATGCCAGAAAGTCTGCTGATAATGACAGAATACCACCCAATATGAATATATTCAGAATTAAGGCGATGTACAGAAGCCAAAAGACGAGGATGTTGTCATTTCGATAAAACCAATCATTTCAAACGATTTGTTATTTGACTTTGATCATATCCTATGGCCGATTCAGGCAAACATAACAGGCAAAGTAATAGTCCGATTGCAAAACAAATCAATAGGGTCTTATGAGGCAATTAGATCTTCCATTTGACACTTATTTTATGTAAATCGGTACAGCCATCTCTGAGAAATTTGCAATTAATTTCATGAAAATCGGTCCAGCCATCTCTGAGAAAAGTGAGTGAGAATAAAAATCTGCACATAGACACACACATACACACACACATACACACACACACACACACACATACACACACATACACACACATACACACACACATACACATACACACACATACACACACACATACATAAAATGCTCAGCTCGTCGAGCTGAGTCGAGTGATATATGCCATTCGGCCCTTTGGAGCACTTTTATACTTTCGGTTTTGCAAGTGATTGCTATACCTTTCTAGGAGAAAGGCAAAAATCATAAAACATTGAAAAACTCAGATATCAAAAAACGGCTACGTAACAAGTTAGATAATCAATTTTTACATGTTTAAAAAAATTCAGCAAAATTGGTTCAGTAGATGCTGAGAAAATTTACCACCAGTTGAAAAAACATGGTTTCGAGAGAAACGCTGCTTACAGCGCAATCCTCACTATATTTGTATCCAGAACGTGCAAAATATATCTTCAAATATACCTTAATCAATAGCCACAATATCCGAACACATCACTCTACTCTAAGCATCCGAAAAAAAACATACGAAAATTTATTATTTTTCGACTTTCCAGAGTAGGGTCCCCCCTTAAAGATGGGTCATAAATGTGAACAAACTCTTAGAATTTTGATATTTGAATTCACAACAAAATGGCGTCGAAAAAAAAGATAATTTCTTAAAAATTCAAAATGACTCCATTGTTGCTCCTTATGTTGAAATCTGTCAAACTCGAAGAAATTTGTTTTTGCATCATAATACATAAAAAAAATCATGCATAGGCAAAAAAATTGTTGCACTGTGTTACTTAGTCGTATTTTTGAGCATCTGTCGTTATTTTACACTTTTTTGTATTTTTCCGACGTATCAGTAACGTATTTTGTTTAGGGTTTGCAATCCAGGGAACGATTTCCCGGGAATTACCTTTTCCCGGGATTTCCGACTTCCTCGAAAAATTTCGCAAGATTTTATGTAGTTTCCCATATAATTGTGCGGTAAAACTTAATATACTATTAAAACACGGAATTTACGTCGTGCAGCTTTAATGTAGGTACAGTCAGGTTTTTTTACGCGGGGGATACGTACCTCGTGAAAAAACGCGTTTCTCGAAAATCCGCGTAAAAAAACCGCGCTGATTCAAAAATCCGCGTAAAAAACCGCGTTAATCCAAAAATCCGCGTAAAAAAAACGAGTTATTTCAAAAATCCGCATAAAGTAGTCCAGCAAACAGGGCTTTAGAAAAAAAACCGAGACGCTCTAGAACCAGTATTTAAAATTGTCCTCTTTGACGGTCATTCCGAATCTTTCGGTGGGCGGAGGGTATTTTTTGGACTAAGTCGTTTACTAGATAAACACTTAAACGTTTCTGGTTCCAAACCCACGTTAATTTGGAAATTCGGGATTTTTTTTTTTGAATTAGCGCGGCATCGCGTAAAAAAACCGCGTTAATTAAACAAATCCGCGTAAAAAACCGCGTTAATTCAAAAATCAGTGTTAAAAAAACCTCGTAAAAATCCGCGTATAAAAACCACGTAATAAAAAACCTGACTGTATTATACGAAGGAAATATTTGCCTAAAATGACGGTTAATATTTGCTTGCCGTTTAATATCGAATTATTTTCTTCAATTATTTTTCAAAAATATTTTTGGTCCTAAGCTGGCATTAGACGAGGCAAATATTCGCTATATTTAGTATGTAATTTATTTGCGCAAAAAATTTCTTCGGGTAAATATATTTGTTACGCCATTACACTATAACAAATATTCGTTCGAAACTCTGTTTGTTCGAATGACATCAAAGTATCTTCGCTCATTTTTTTGCAAATATATTTGCTGTGCTATTACACGATGCAAATTATTTCCAAGAAATAAACTTCGTAGAAAATATAACAAATCTAGTTTCCATTGCCCAACTAGAAAATATAATTTCTTTGTTTTGGTCCATAAAGGTTACCGTTGCAAAATAATAAATTCTGTTCCGAGGGACAATTGCCCACCTCATAAGAAAGAAAGTGTTTTTAGTTTGCCCTCCAGGTCATGCTTGCCAATTTACCATGGGAAATGACGAGAATCAGAAGGTTGTTTGAATACGTGCTGGTGCGAAATTGGATCACATTTTCAGGGTGAAACGAAAATGCTACGGTTAAGTGATAAGATACCACTATTAACCCTCTCCCGCTCAAAAGGTTTATGATCAAAATTTATAGCTTTACGAGAAAATACAAGCTGAACACTTTGTAGACTAACTAAAATTACTGTTAACTGTAGTATTTTGAAGAAAATGCCCACTGATGATCTGAGACAGCATATAGAAGTTTATGGAACAATCGTAAGTACAACAAACTATTTTATGTCAAGATATGATGATTATAATTCTTGGTGCTCTGGAGTCACTATGAGCGGGAAAGGGTTGAATCAAATCTTCTCGCACATGAACAGTAAATTTTGCACACCGTTTTGGAGCTTGTATCTTCATTGATTAAGAAGCAGCATTTTGTATGGGGATTTAAGGTAATAAACATGAAGGTTTTTCCATCATTCGACGATTTTCATAGAAGAACTATATAATTGCGCGTGTCATAATCCATATTGTTGCTGGGAAAGAAAGAAACCTTTGACTTTAATTTTTATTAAATTTATTAAACAAATATTGACTGTCATTTCAGGCAAATATTTGCTTCGTGTAATGTCCGCTTTAGTCAGTAAACGAAAAATTAGGCAAATATTTGCTTCGTGATTTTTTTCTTATTTTACTGATAAAACTTTTGAAACCTGTAAACTGACAAAAAAAATGAAACCCGTTTTGCGATTAGAAATAATAATTTAATAAAACTAAGTCAGTGTAACCTGGATCGTGGCCGCGAAAAATCATCTTTGCGGGTTTTTCACGGAGAAATTCAAATACTCTAAAACTGGCTTATTTCGAGTCGTATTGAATGTATCATTTAGTATTTTATCATATCCTTCCGGTTTGTCTCGGTTTTTTGAAGAAAATCGCCGAGTGACCAAACAACGTTCTAGTCAAACAATCAAAATTCTTACATGGATGCCTACTCTCTAAGGGTTTGAAATACTGTTATGCCAATGAAAACTAGATTAGTTACACTGTTTGTTTTCTGAAAATAAATCGTATCGTGTAATGGCATAGCAAATATATCTGTTAGTAAATGAGCGGAGAGATTTTGATTTTGATAAGCAAACAGAGTTTTGAGCAAATTTCTGCAATAGAGTAATAGTATAGCGTACATATTAGTCCAAAGAAATAATTTTCCCAGAAAAAAATCAATGCTAAATATAGCGGATATTTGCCTCGTTTAATGCCTGCCCAACACTCAGTTTACTCTTCGACAAACTGAAAATACTGGACACCCCAGTTTATAATGAAATGTACGAGAGCTGGAATCGGTGCTTTAAAAGTATTCTAGAAATCAAATTCTAGCGGTGATTCAGCGGACTTCTGCAAAGTTTTACAGAAGGAAGTTACATTATTTGGGCTCAAAGGAACATCGTCAGCGGACCTGGAGTGATTGCTTGACGACATTAAACCCCATTGACGACATTAAAGCCAATTGAGTAGGTTTCAACTCTCTTGCAAATATTTGCAACAAAAATCAATCATGAATTTTTGATGTGAACATGGATAAATTCCGTTTTTTAATTCGTTCTTAATGCGAATTGATAGGAGTAAAATTGTAAACGAGTTTTTGATTCCTTTCATTAATAAACTTTATTTGATTTTTGCTAAGCTATTTTTTCCGCTCCCGATTTCCGGTAATTCCCGGGAAATTACATTTTTATTGATTCCCGTTTCCGGGGAATATTGCAAATCCTAATTTTGTTATCATTTGTGTGATAATTTTATCCGTTCTCTATCATATTGGTATCGGGCTGGTCTCTTTTTGCTAGATTTTAATGATTTATAAATATTGCTAATAATTATGTGTGTCTTCTTTTTTTTTGATTTACTTAGCATTTATCAGGTTGTGTGATGTATTACATGTATGTTTTATAATTTCATATTATTATGTCATTTGTGTGCTTTTGCTTTCTTCAAGCATTTCGTATCATTGTCGTTTAAGTGCAATTCGATTTAGGAAACGACGATAATAAATAAACTTTTACAACTGATCCCCTAAATAAACCCCAAAAGTTTAAAATTTTAAGCTCAGCTCACTTTCATCGCACCGTTCATTTTCCCGTAAATGTTGTCGTCGCAACCAACACCACAAAATGATTGGTTTTCAGTGAGAGGGAAAGCAATCCGCCACTTCCACTTGCCACTCTGTCTACGAGCACATTAGCCACCCTAACGACCATTCCATCATCCTGTCTAAACATCACATCGCATTGAGTCCCCTTTCTGTGTGTTCTCTGTTGCTGCTGTCGCCCACCCACCACCGACCATGATGGAGACCTTTCGAACTGGCATAGGCTGAGAAAATTGGCTCTTCGCTCCATGCTCTCACGCTGTTTAGCTCGATGCTCACACAACTCCACTTTGGGGCCCGTGTGGGAGCGTACGCACAACTCCAAACCGCGACGCGACCGTCAGTCCGAGTCGAGAATCCCTGGCGATAACATTCGAAACCGGCCATCTTACTGCTGCTCGTCAACAGTCGAGCCGAGCAGTGCAACCCCATCCGGACAGTGGTAGACAGTAGTGCGTTCTGTACGAGGGAGGGCCGAACCGCAGCAGTGGCAGTTTTCTTCAACATCAAACAACCCATCCAATCAAATTCTAGTGAAAAGGGCCAACTTTCTACGAAAAAATCGGCGTTCCTGATCTTGTTTAAAGAAAACAGTTTCGTGTCTTTTCTGCATTTGAATTCGACGGAATTTCGGTTTCGCGAAATACAACGCACACAGTATCTCTGTACATTCTTGCAAGTTTCACAAATTCGGAGCTATTTTCATACATCTGTGCCCTATTGTGCAGCCGAGAGTGAAGTTCATTTTGCAGGTTTTTTCGACCTGTGACGTTTCCTGTGCCACCGAAATTTAAACTAGTGCAAAGATTTCGTACCGGGCGCAGTTTTCCTACTGACTTTCTATATATCAAGAACGGACGAATACAAATTTTCTAATTCAGAGCAAAAAACTGGGTGCGGCGCTGTGCAACCGAAATAGTCGCCCGCGACAGTAGGATTGTTTTCCGGAGCAATGATTTAATTTGGAGTGGATATTCAACCGATGGTCTGGGTATATTATCAGTATCAGAGTTTGAGTGCAGTTCGACGAAAAACTTGCGATGATGTGAAGTTGTGTTAAAAAAAAGTTTTTTTTTGTTTTTTTTTTAGTTTTCTGTCGTTTCCGATACACACAATAGAAAAAAGGTTTAGTGAAATTTACATCACTTCAGTGAAATTTAAAAAAAGTCTGTGATATATGAATGAAATTGAATGACAATAATTAAAAGTGTAGCATACAACGTTTTAAATGTGGGCATGAAATTGTTAGCTAGTTTATTATAAGCAACCAATGTGAAGAAGATCTATTATTTCGATTTCCGAATACCTGAAAGACGTGCGGAATTGGAGCCACACAAAAAAAAAAGAAAAGTGTCGCTTTGTGATTTTATTTTTCGCGCTTGCACAACCGTGAATGACCGCCATTTTGCAAAGCTTAAGGCTATCCTTGTACCACAACCGCCAATTCTCTCGCACCTTCGCGAGCATTCGCTCTCCGAACGGAATTCTGAATTTTCCCCGAATCGGGCAGAGCGGAGCAAGAAAACCGTTCCCAACCAACCAACAGTCAACAGTACGTCCTGCCATCGTCACGCCAGCAACATCGTCGCCATCATGCATTCCAAGAACGCCGTCGGGGGTGGAAAGACCCCCAGCAGGACCAACAGCCGGGCGGCTCCTTCGTCCTGCACTGACGAGGAGCAGCATAAGAAGCTACAACAGCACTATCGCCCTCGATGCTCCAGGTTCCAAATTGCCACTGCTGCGACCAAGGCCAGGGATTTTGTCCTAGTCGGATTGACAGTGGTTTTCCTGCAAGCCGTCAATGGTGAGTATTGTGTACTTTTGGGTCATTATTTCATTTATCAGATGCTTGTATTTGAATTCGTTTAATATTGGTTAAATTATTAGAGGCAAATAAACGCAGCTTCATTTGCTAAATTCCCAGAATAAACAAATTTCACGTGTATGAAAACACCACGGAAACGTTGTTTGAGCGACTCGAGAAGAAATAGATGAATACCACTGTCTCTTCAGTTCAGCATCAATATTCCTTAGTCAAATTTGCAAAATCTTGAAGACATTACTGGTTGCGATCAACAGAAGTGATATAAATTTTGATAAAGTCAATTCCCATTCAAACCCAAGTCCGAATAAATCGGTGATCTTGACACCGTAACTAATCAGACTAGATGTTTACCCACAGACTAATTCAAACGGCCTGGGCTTTCTACCTTACCAGTAATTAATAGCTACGGGCAACAACAAATCAAGTTGAAGCCACTCGAGATGCAAAATAATATTAAATGTTTGGATTTTTTTCGTCTGAAAAGAAAGTTGGATAAAAATCGGTTTTATTTGTTGGGTATCATTGAAGTTGACGATGAAATGGAATATAAGTTCACGATTCAAACGAGTAAAAAAATTAGGTTATGTTTTTCTTCATACCATTTTCTCGAGGCAATTTTAAATACAATTTCAAATTTATTTTACTTTGATCATTCCATAGCACAGTTGAAAGAGTCCAATGTTTTTTATGTAATACTGTGGAATTTTATCATTTTTAAATCGACGTTCTCTGAACACCAAACTGCCAGGAAATTGATAGATCTTCCTTCTCAACTGCTCGACCAATATGTAATATCTGCTCCAAAGTGGATGGAGGGCGACATAAAATAAAAATAATTTGTTTTTTTAACGGCCTAAAGAGTATAACAAAATTTTGGATTGTTTAATATTGTATCGAAGTAACTAGAAACATAAAGGAGGGAATCACGAACGCTCACAATTATTTCTTCTATGATCGTAAAATAAGAGATAAGAATGTGTATATCAAACTATCTTCTGAAGAAAGATTGATTTTGTATCAGTTAAAGTGATTTTTTTATTCAGAATATTAACGCTTTGCTTATTACAAAGAATATTATGGCAAATTTGGCAGGATTATTGATTAGAGATAGATGCAATCTATAAATATTTTGCTTTAAACACAATTAAAAAAAATCAAATCTAGAAAAACCAGTTTGGCACGTTACTTAACGTAAATAAATCGAAACACAGGGCGTGATCATCGCAACTGAAGCGGGAGGAAATAGACGAAGTGCGGTAAAATTAACATAATGTGGGTAAAAATACTCATCTCCAGTTTTGTCTGCCCAGGCCGATAAATATTTTTGACATATCACCGTAGTACTAGCCCGGTAATTGGGTCTTGAAGATTTACCAGTTTTCGAATGTCATTTAAAAAAGATGCGATTTTTTGAGAAAAACGGCCTTCGATTTTTAAATGAAAAATAAAAAATTGCCGGAAATGTTTTAAATGACAGATCATCCATGCAAGGTAAAAATCAGAAAATCGTGTAGAACTTTAGGACCCAATTGTCCTGTACACTAACAGTTGGCAACTTCTGAACTGGTTTAGGTATTGTATGTACTGTATCGTACTGAACAGTTAACAGCTGGCTACAAAGTCTGTGGCAAATAAACAGAACAGCATTAGCCCTATCGGCTCGAGTTCTAAATAAGAAAAATGCTAACAGTTCGCTGTGAAGTTTGTGTCGAATAAACAAAGGTCAAATTGCGTATCGAATCATAACACCAAGACTTTGCTTTTTTATATAATGAATATCGATAAATTCATGTGAAATAGCTTTAAATAATATATATTTAAATTGAATATATATCTTAACATGAATGACATTTTCAGCAGTGATCAGGGCCCAACATTTTCAGTTGGGTAAAATTTTTGCTGAAAGTGAATCACCCGAACTATCAGGCGCAGCTAAGGAGGGCCAGAGGAGAGCGACGTGCTCCCATCCCCCTCTCTGCCTCCGGCAATTAGCGCAGAATGTTTGTGATTTAGTTCAATGACCTGCCATTTTCCTTACATTTCTGCAAAATTATCCTAGTTCAAGTCATTCATTCTAATTTTTTTTTTTTTTTGCAAAGATGGAATGTTTCCCTCAATGCTTCTTTAACTCAATTGGGTTGTTCAGCTATATCAGTTTTTTATATCAACTGAAAGATCTGCATTTCCTAAGTAAAACGTGGTTTAAAAAAAAAATTCTATCGTTGTCGTTGTCCTTCGCTTTTTAAATCACAATGACATTTCGCCTATATACCAACTGTCATTGTAGCTATTAGAGCGAATTTTTATTCTTCATTTAAAAATCGAAGGATAATGATATAAAGTTTTAATAAATCACGTTTTGCTCAGAAAATTACACTCTTTCAGATGGTAAACTAATATACACACCCCGGATGGATTGGAGATAGAAAAAACTAGTTACATGTGCATGTGCATGTGAAACGACTATTATTAGATAGCCGTTACCTCATAACATGTGCAAAATACATGACAGTATGTGTTGTTACTTGACTGGAAAATAACTTAATTGCTTTTTAAGTAACAAATTTGTTACCTAAAGGACCATTTTCCGTTAATGCTTTTAAAGTAATAAGGAAAAATTTTGCGTGTAGTGAAGTTGCACAAAGAACCATATTTGTGTTTTTGAGATCTTACACCATCTTCGATGTGCAACGAGTCAGTAACTCTCACTATAGAAAGATCAATAACAGTGCCGGTTACGTCTTTACGGTCGTTGGAAAAATTTTGAGTGAGGATTGATCAGTCCGACATACGTTGTTTTAAAACCGAGTTCACCTCTGGATCTCCCAAAATCCTCTGAATATGCCGTTCAAATGAACAAATAATAAATAATAGTAATAACCTCTGAACCTCTACGAATGTCACATGATGGGTATTTGTGTTAGTATTAAGATAAGATCAGGATTCGCCGGGGCAGGTGCAGCGATCAAAATTTTCTTAATCTCGGGCGCGCAGAATAAATTTGAAAACATATAATAAATCTGTAGATGTAAAAGCTAAGCAGACTATTCAACGCACAGGTTTCGGGTAATTTGTATGCACCGAATTTCTATTCGTAAAGTAGTTTGTAATGTATTTAAAATCATCAGAAGTGATTGCATGAAGTCGATGAAGTCGATGAAGTAGATGAGCATCTACACCCTCGACCGCATAAACATCGCTAAAGTAACTCAGCGTGTACAGAATTACAGTAAAGTTGCCAGTCAGCATTTCTACTGTCAACTGTCACTGTGTTGATACTGATATTCATAGCTTTCAGTTTCAACTGAGAATCTATCACTGAGAGGGGAAGGTTGCGGGTAGATTTTTTTCATATTTTTTCAGTTTATGGAGTAATTGCAGAATTTTGATATCTGGAATTTCTGTGGTCAGCGGCAGACGAAGAAAAATACTATTGGGAGGCTTTTTCAATTCATATATTTTCAATCGCTAGACATTGCATTTGTAGGGTAAGAAACGGCTTAATCAGTGTCGTTAATTTCAATCAGTCCAAGAAAACGGGCCACAAATTCTTGAAGTTTGAACAATATCGGCAATTTGAATGACGGAAACGAAAGCTCCAATTATCTAGCTGTCTTACGGCTAAATAAAATACCGTTCATCACAGAGATATCTTTGAATTAACATCAATCGAAAAAAAAATCAACTGAACTGAATTGAAGTAAAGCATGGTTCTAAATCACGAATTAAAACTGCTCGTATTCTGAGTAAAATTGCTTGAATAACAGTTCGTCCATGCTCCTACTGTCATTCGAGTGATTTAAAGTGATTTCTGTTCTTCATTGAAAAATCTAAATCCAACGATATAATTTTTTTAAAGCTTGATTTATTTAATAGGGTGTTTGATCCTGATTCGAACAAGTCTCAGCGTTTTTCATGATACACTTGGGTTGATCTCAGCGTTTCTAATGAATGATGGCAGTTATGTATCAAAATTGATTTCTAATGTGAAAACACACTTATAACGATTATATTGTAGTACTCAAAACTGTATTACAATGCCTGAATTATTTACTTTTC
Organism: Wyeomyia smithii; assembly: GCF_029784165.1. Taxonomy (NCBI): domain Eukaryota; kingdom Metazoa; phylum Arthropoda; class Insecta; order Diptera; family Culicidae; genus Wyeomyia; species Wyeomyia smithii. The sequence continues at coordinate 168,205,870 of NC_073694.1, forward strand.
GATATTTTATGACAGAGAAATAATGATCCAGGCTCGAACCATGCTGATTGTGGTTTGAACCATCAACACTAAGGTCGCTTTTTACGCGTTTTTTTTTTTTCACGCGGGTTTTTTATGCGGCTTTCTTACGCAGATTCCGGAATTTACGCGTTTCTTTACGTGGATTCGGGAATTTACGCGGTTTTTTTACGCGGATTCCGGAGTTTACGCGGTTTTTTACGCGGATTTCGGAATTTACGCAGATTCCGGAATTTATGCGGTATTTTTTTTCTTGCGCGGGTTTCGGTTTCCCTTCACTCGGAATGCAGAATTGACGCTGGTTTTTTTTTACGCGGATTCCGCAATTCACGCGGTGTTTTTACGCGGATTCCGGAATTTACGCGGTTTTTTTTCACGCGGATTCCGGAATTTACGCGATTTTTTTTTTGACGTAGAATACGTCTTCCGGCAATTGTGACAGGGACCAAATTTCAATACAAAGATCTAATTTCAAAACCGAAAACATCGAGAGCGTCACAAAAATTGTCCAATTTCAAACGTTTTAAACCCAGTCAGTTTCTAACCGATTTCTGTCATTTTTGCAGCAATCAATTGGAAAATCATTTAAGTACCCGTCCAAATGCAGAAAATTTTAATCTGATTGTTCAAACTATTGTAATATTGAAAATTGTTGAACCTTGTCGAAACGCAAATGTCGACTTTTGATTGGTCGCTTGCTGCCTTTCCCTAAAAAGGACGACAGAATGGAGTACCTAGTTAGCCGGGAATGCACTCTTCGGGCTATATAAGAAACTGTTTCTCCTCAAGCAAATCAGTTTACTAGCAGCAGGCAGCAGCAGCGGACATCAACACCGATGGCAGTAGGCGAAGTGGATCAGCATCGGGCAACAGCGGCGGTGGTAGTGGTTAGCTGCAGTTCTCACCTCTTTCAGTTCGGCTTCCCTTCGATCTGAGTTGGACCCCACCAGCGGTAATCCGATTCAGATATCGTTGGGTGAATACAACCCGAAACTGAAAGAGACTCGCACCGCCAGGTGGTTTGAGAAGCCACCATCATCCAGCGTATGTATATATAGGGTGTGTGCACATAACGTGTGTGAACATTTGTAGCGTGTATCCCTAATATATAAGGTGTGTGGCTAGCGTGTGTGACTTGCTATACAGCGTGTGTGTATGTTTATGGCGTGTATGCATGTTTATAGCGTGCGTGGTTTTCTATATAGCGTGTACAAGTCTAGCGTGTCTGTGCATGTATATAGCTTGTGTGACCTGCTATTTAGCATGCGTGGCTTGCTATAAATCGTGTGTGGCTTTCTATAGAGCGTGTGGCTAGGGTGCGTGGCTTGCTATATAGCGTGCGTGGCTAGCTGTATAGCGTGTGTGTATGTTTATAGCGCGTATGTGCATGTCTATAGCTAGTGTGGCTTGCTATATAGCGTACGTTGCTTGCTATATAGCGTGTGTGGCTTGCTATATAACGTGCGGCTAGTGTGCTTGGCTTGCTATATATGCTATGGGGCTGTAGAGATGGTCGGGTTTCGGGTTTTCAAACCCGAAATCCGAACCCGACCCGTACCCGACGGGTTCGGGTCGGGTTCGGGTTTGAAAATTTTTGAAAATGTCGGGTACGGGTCGGGTTCGGGTTTTGTGAATAAAATATTTTCGGGTTCGGGTCGGGTTCGGGTTTGAAAATGTCGGGTTCAGGTCGGGTTTGGGTATGAAAACCCGAAACCCGACTATAAAATCAATGAAATCTCGGGTTCGGGTCGGGTTCGGGTTTCACAATTTCGGGTTCGGGTTTCAATGAAATAAAATTTTCGGGTTCGGGTCGGGTTCGGGTTTAAACGAATAAAAAAGTTTCGGGTTCGGGTCGGGCTCGGGTTTTGACCGAAAAAAAAATTCTGGTTCGGGTCGGGTACGGGTTTGAAAAACATCAAACCCGACCATCTCTATGGGGCTGTTCCTAAACCACGTGGTCATATCTTGAACACTTTTTATACCCCCCGTACCACCCCGTGGTTTTTCGTGGTCTTTTGGCCAACCCCCTCCCCCCTTGCGACTTTAACCACTTGGTCTTTTCATTTTTCAAGTGCCAAAAACTCGCTTAAATTTTTTACATTTTTCTTATTAAACTTTGAGTACATTCTATATTTCTAAAATGCAAAAACTTCACTCTTGACTTGGTGGCAACAATAAATTATAAGTCAAGAAAAAAGACCACGTGGTTATTTCGTTAACCCCCCCACTCCCGTGCGTGGTCTTTCGTGGTCTTTTGACAACCCTCCCGTCCCCCTCTTTATGACCACGTGGTTTAGGAACGGCTTATAGTTCATATATTTCTATATATAGTTCATATAGTTCATAGCATGTGTGGCTTGCTATAGAGCGTGTGTGGCTAGCAGTATACCGATTGAAATTTTTATATATACATAATTGCTAATAAATCACCTCATGTAGAATTTAATTATCACTGTAAATCATCCAAACTAAATAAAAAATTTGCCATGTTGAAAAAATATTCACTTGTCAATAAATGGCATTGATAAACACAATTAACCTCAAAGTTTATCTGAAGAATTTCTGAGCTAGTGAGCCTGAATCACATAATATCGTAACACATATCACACATATCGTAAAATGCAGAAAATTGTTATTTGAACTGTTATTTCATAGATAGAGAATGTACTTTTTGCCCTTGTCTTTGGCCTCTTTGTAGCCACTGCCTAAATTAAGATATCTTAGTGCAACTTGATACAAGAGACAGCCACAAAACAATTCAATTTCATTCTTGTTTTGGATACTGCAGCAAGTGAAACCGCGGTGCCGGCTACAGAGGTAAACGTCATCTGAAACAAAGAGACTATTAAATTAATTAACCCCAATTGAGAGTATTCCCAAACCTATTCCAAGAAGGACATTGACATAAGACAGGCTGTCGTATTCTACGTTACCTCTGCGGTCGTGTCTTATAAACAACCTCTTCCACTTCTTTACGCGGCACGTATCCCCCGCGTAAAAAGCGACTTTAGTGTATATGATCCTGGTTCAAATTACTGATTGAATCGTGCAAAAGTTTTTTTTTACTCCTCCAAATATGCAATATTCTTTCAATGACTCAAACAAATACTGAACGGATATGGATAACCCCTAATAGCATACTAATTTACCAAAGAGTTTTTAAATATTTGGACTACTTTGACTGAAACATAAAAAATGCGTAGCGACTCTAGCGGTGGTATAAGGAAGCTTGCTAGTTCGAACCACGATCATCAGTAGTTCGAAGCAGGATCAAAAATATACAGTCATACTTTTGTTTAAAATTTATTAAACTAACCTTTCAATTGAAAAAATGTTACAGGAATGGAATAATATTCATGTCTAAATGTTTCAAAACTGTTCTTGCTTGAATATAGGGGAACTGCTCCATTTTTCATCTCAGCCCATATATTCATCTCATACAGCTGAAAACAGGAAAAACGCATATTTTCTTTTTAAACCAATCTGCTAATCCATGGAATGGATTCTTCTTAGTTCACTTTAGATTCCTCATAAAGTATAATCGTCAAAAACTCACTTAAAAGCACTAAATTTGATATTATAGTCGGGCATCTGCACTCGAAAACTCATTTAATTTAATCACCTACCTCAAAAAACAAAATCCGCGCATTGCTCTATACGGCTACAACGTGACTCGTTCAGCAGCCAATCAAAATTTTTTTTCATCACTAGCGGACCAATTTTTATTTTAATCACTAAACAAAATCACACACTACACTAAGAATACTTTGATCTTTGTAATGTTCACCTCAAATTTCCAAAACAAGCTTGAATTAGCAGAAATATATGAGATGAATTTCTACAATTCCTAAATTTCAACAGTACTTATTTTCAACCTTTTTCTACTGCGTTGAAGAAAATCAAAATTTGCCAAATCAGTTACTGTTAATACGAAAAAATCATACTGAAAATGTTGAATTATTCCGACATAATTCACATAAATCTACAGCACTGTAGTGGTTACCTAGGTTACCAATTTTGCACGTAAACAACTACAGCGGATATCTAGGTAACCTACTACGACGGGCTGCGGCTACGTTCATTCTGATAATGTGATTCATTCATGATTAACAGCGTGATGAGTATGGGGGCGCCGTGAGATGAATAATAGAGCAGTGATTCAAGTTTTGAGATGGATATGGAAGCGTTGTGAAAAATGGTTTGTTTTACAAAATTCAGGATAAATCTAGCTAATTTAACTGAATATACAATGCTGAACGATTCCATAAGAGCGCGTAAGCATATTTAGTTTATTTGTTCAATGAGTTCGTGAAAAATTTGGTGTTTAATCCGTGCATTCTTTGTGAATAACGTCTTAATGAGATGAATAATGGAGCAGTTTCCCTAATTGGTTTGGATACTATATAATAATGACGACGAACCAAGTCGTATATGCACAATCAAAGCCAAATTCAATGCTTTTTTAATTGTAAATAATCAAACATAAGGCTGTAATTTTTAATACGTAAAAAAAATCCTATGTTAAGACAGATACCGAAAGCATATTATGCAATCGTTCCAATCTAAAATAACTAAATTTAATATGATTATTCGGGATTTTTCGTAACAGTTCAAACCAGGATCAATTTTGGCATGGTTCGAACCAAGATCACAAACCCTATTGGGTCGCACAAAATGGAAATATCATCATAAAAAACACATAGAAAAAATCTCGACATAACATTTTGCAACAAATTTTTTGACCTTAGATGGAAAAATACAGAAAAAATTATACCTTTGAGTTTTGGATGAATTCACGCACTTTTCGTTTTATACCGCCAACCATCTTCTGCACAGTGGAACTGTCAACTCGATCCGCCATTTTCTTCCAGCACCTTGAAAATCAGCTGTTTTTAGCGTTCTGCCATTTTCCTTCAACCTACTCTTGATTATTGCCCAATAATTTGCAATCGAACAAAAAATTGGAAAATTAGGCTTGGTAACTTTTTCGATAATATCAATTTCATTCTCCTTGTTCCAATCCATGACTTCCCGGCTGTATTGGCAGCTGGCCAAGGTAAGGTCAGTGCTTCACCGGACCGTCATATGATTGGATGAACGGCGAAATCCGCTTCTGGAGGCACTGTTCCTAGTACACCTGGCCATTCATGGTTGATCCGGTGATGAAAACCTTGTTTTTTGCCGCAGGTGCATATCCCCTGTCACACCATCAGCTTCCAAGCGAACTTGTTAGCAAATACGTATTTAAACCGCTTGGCGACATCACCTTTGCGCTTTCTACATATGCCTCATCATCCATTTAAATGCAGCCATCGACTTTGGTTACGACTTTCACATACAGCATCCAACGCGGCGTTTTGCAACAAGATTCTTCTTGAGGGTCCTTTTGAGGTGCTTACTGGCGTGGAACGACCGCAGGCCTTCACACCGACAGATTCGTCGAACTGTACGGTGCTGAGAACTTCTTAGCCAAGCTCTGCAGACTTTCAATCGTAGCTGCTGCGGAACGCACAGTGGGGTGACTCCATACAAATGCTGGTCAAGCAAAAAAATGTCTTCAAATCATAGACGATACATGGTTTTTATATAATTTTGGGACGCTGAATTTGATGTTATTTTTACATGAAAATGTGTATTCTTGACGCCAGGGGAATTTTCATGTTTTTTACATATTTTAGGGGTACTGGGGGTAAGCCCGGCCCCCTAAGGAAAATGATTCTTTAGTAGGACTTGATGGCAAATATTGTTATATTTCTTTCACAGAATCATTGCCCAGATTGTTTTCAACAAGATATGAAGACTGTCAATGCTTTCAAACTGTTATTTTACAAGGAATAGTAAAGTTTTGAACCTAAGATAAAAACGACGTTTAGCAACCATTGCGGGTGAAACCGGCACCCCTTGGGGGTAACACCGGCACCTAAGTTTGTTCATAAATTTACACGAATTAACTGAACCAATTTGAATTCGGAAACCGCCAAATGAGAGATCTTACATTTTTGTATGTTACTGTTGAATTTGGTTGTTGACGGTTAAACAATTAAAGAATTTCATACTCGGCAAGCCTATCACGTGGCACTTCAAATCATATTAATAACTAGTGTCATCGAAGGAAAACCTTGACCACACCGGAGCATATTTCGAATACCACCGGGAAAGCGGTCAGTTGTCAGTGTGTCAGTGTGACTTGATTTATTACATTTGACACCTCTAATAACCCTTGGAATCATTCATAAATCACAGAAGAGCTTAAGTGCATGGTTCTAAGTCAATTTATTCATTTTTTTGGCAGCGTATTACCGGTAATAGTTGAAAAATATATGTCAGTAACATCCAACTAACCTTAGACCATGTCGGGCTCACCCCACTTACTGGGTGACGGTGTTACCCCGACAGCACACATTTTTTCAAAAAGAGTATTTCTGCTAATTTATCGCATCAATTTACGTCAAATCGAATTTTTGTGATTGCTAACAATACAGGCAATAAATTGTAGAGCAACGAAAAATTATTTCAGTCTTTTCAAATGAATTCAAATCTCAATTGAAAAATATGCTTCGTGATAAAAATTACTTTTGACTTGGTTTTTTCAAAGTGACTATATTAAATTGAGTCTTTTTATCGCATTCTTCTTTTTATTCACTTTCACCTTCATCTACATTTTTGTGTTCATTTTTAATACAGTTTTAATATCTTCAAGGAGAGTTTTCAAAATGCAGTCAAAATAATAATTCACTATTTGGTTTGTAGAAATTAGCAGGCGATTTATTATGTCACGGTTTGTGTTTATACGATTGTTTTTTTATATGACTGGTATGACACAAACTTAAATTATGATTTTGATACTCAGTGCTGGTGATACGAAACATAAACAATGATTAGTTTTTGATACTGCGTTAAATTTCGGAATATTGATGTGTTAAACTTGTTAGTATAAAAACAGTGTGATTAACCGTACTGAAACATGTTTGAAAACGTTATTATTATCAGACTAATACGAGCCATTTGTTATTCTGTTGACTGTTTGCAGTGTGCAATTCAAATTTATATTTTTAAAATCCGGTATGTGCCGGTATGTTTGTTTATCACAAACAACAAATCTTTCATGCAGTTGGATATTTATGCAAAAAATACGTAATTTTTTAATTCCGCCTAATTTTTTTGAGTATTACAATGAGATTGTACATTATCCAATGATGAGGATTGATTCTCCACTATTTTACAGACAACTTTTCCTTAGACGTCATCAAGATACAAGTTACTCTTGAGGCTCCAGCAAATTTCGCAACATTCCATTTTTTTTCAAGAAAAACGTTAAAAAATGCTGACTCAATACACTTTGAAAAATGATAGAAAGTTCAAATTTTGTCGTAATGCTCTAAAAATTTGGATTCTGTCACTTCAATAGTTTATAACTATAGGAAAAATATAATTGAAATGAAATTCGCATTTTCATTTTTGGGTCGATGGCCAGCGATTCCCCACTGTGTAATGGTTCATTTCTGCGGTTGCTGTGATCAGCGCGATCCAGCATTAGAGTTTAATTGAATCGTTTCAGCACGCTGTTTACGGTTGATTTGGGGAATTCGAGACACTTCGCAATTTTTGCATCTAACCACGTCGGATTTTAAATGTGAGTGTGCCGAGGGTGACAATGAAGGCCCAAGGAATAATACCGCAAAAACCGTGAAAATGCAAAATTTCATGTTTAATTTTATACATCTTCACCACAATTAATTATCATTTTGTTAACCATAATCATAAATGAACCTTCGGTATAAAATCAAAGAGATAACTCAATTTTGGAGCATTCATTACTTAGCAATACAAAGCAAAAATCGTATCAAAATGAACACGTATTATACCTGATGGCAATACCCGTCAATGTGGTGTTATTTTTCTTACTCGTTTAGCTCAGATTTTGACAGTTCGTTCAGCACACAATAGTTTCTCCGCTCATCTCTCCCTTTGAGTATTGCTAGTACAATTTACATCGCGTTTCTAGTTCTGTATGTGTTAAGGTTAAGATTTATATATATTTGCTGAGTAAATCATCAGCCACACATCACAGCAACCACTGTTAACCCATTCCCGGCGAAAGTCAAACTTTGATTTGAGTTTAACAATTATGTTTGAAAATTTGCACGATGAACCTATTCGGTATGGTTAGAGAACAGATTGATCTTTAATATGCAATACAGTTTGTGTCAATCGTGCATGTAGTTGATGAGTAATAAAAGTTTGAAGTTCATTTTCTAAGGTAAAAACTGATTTCTCTCCGCCGGGATTTGGTTAATCTTCGCTTTCAATTGAAAAATGTTTAATTCTTTTTCAAGCCCTTCAGTTGATGAACCAATGCAAGAGCCTTCGAGCAGATATCTTGTGACTCATAATTGTAACAAAAAAACAACTGCTGTGGAAAACCTGCCGAAGAAAACCGCTGCCAAAGTAGTTCGTTACCCTACTTTTCGGAAACCAATCACCTTGGTCAAAAAATAAAATCAATATTAAAATTATAAGTTAAAAATACTGAGAATTTAAATTCTTGGATTTTTTCGCATCAACAAGCTACTCTTGTTCAAATATGAAAGTAATATCTTTTAGGATATTAAGAGTGGTTACGAAAAAACTTCTATGTTCATTCTTTTAATCATGCCTTTGTCATGAAAATCTCACATAGGAAAGGTTAGATGCGATTACCAATGGATGCGTCTTTGTATCGATGATAGATTTATATTGTTCAAACATAACAATCATATTAGGAACGTAATCAGTTTTTCGAAAGAATTAAGGCTTCATTTACCGGACTACAAAGCTATCACGTCAAAAGATACTACCGAGATTTGAAAATTGCACCGAAAGCTCTCCTGTTAGACTTTGTCGGAAATAGTGTTCGATAGCTCTGTTGGAAGCGGGTGGACTGTATGGTCGGCGTGCGACCAGACCGAACCAAGCGCCACTTTTTTGAAAATTGAGTTTTTAAGACTAGTGGATGTTAATATTGATAATCTATCTTTCATGAAAAAAACAAAATCATTTGAACAGTCTATAATGGTACTATAACGAAATTTCTCTGCAGCAGCTTGCAGGCAGCATACGGGGTGAATAAACTTTGATCGCCGATTACTAGAAATAATGTTTTTGGCGCTTGGTTCGGTCCGGTCGCACGCCGACCGTATGATACCTACTTCTTGACTCACCTCTTTCTAGGGATTCCATGTTTGAGCAAATAAGGCCCATTTTTTAGTGCTTTAAAAGACTGTTGTCCATTATAAACTCGACAATGCTTCAACTTCCCCTCTTCAAATTCATGGCAGATTTTTTTTTTCAATAGAAAAGTCGTCATTCTTATATTGACAACTCCAAAATGTGATGTGTGAATTTCAACGCCTGATGATTATTGCTGAGGAGGTATTTTAAATGTTATTAAAAAAGATTGCATTTTGCTCAGCAATACAATCGCAAGTCTTAGCTTTCATCTTAACTGGCGATTGCAAAAAGTTTTATGTAATATCTTTCAAATCTAATTAGCTCCATGCTCGCTTTCCACGGCATCAAGAAAGAACCGGTTGTGTGAAAGTTTAATTGAATTTCTTACCGCATGGCTCCCGCTGGGTTGCAGCTTCCAGTCACACCCGGTAGAGAACTGGTTATGGAAGAATGGATGACTTAAGAAGAGCCTGCAAAAAGAGTGACGCATTTTATTTGATTTTTTTTTATTTCTTCTTTATGCATTCGCGCTGTGGCAGACCACGAGCCAAACCCAGCTGGCAGCGAAATGAAAGCGAAAACTTACGATGGAAATGGTTCCTCCGTACCGAGCCGGTTCGACCGATATCTGGCCTCATTCGCGACCGTCTGGTGCAGAGCTCCACGCGTAGAAATTGCGTAACCAAGCGCACTCAGCTTCTTGCCGGTAGGCCGTTCGCTCGCAGTTTTGTCAGCTGAACTGAAAGCTTATTCAATAGTTCCTGTTTTTGTGGTTTGTAACCTATGACGTTTATTACCAAGAATAGATTAACTCGGTTACCACACTTTGCCTTTCACTTGTTTTCTAACGGGGGGCATATTTGAGTTAGTGCAGAGAACGGTTGACAGTAGTTGTTGCATAAATCATTTGTCATCTTTTCATACCTGTTGGTCGCCAAAGACTGCCAGCCTTTGAAAACAATGTTAGCTTACAGTGCCGCTCATCATACACAATCTCTTTACCTCCAACCGCATTCAAAGTAACCTTCAATACAATTTGTTCAACAGCACGGGACAATATACTATAGAACTATTGCAGCAACAAACGTCGAATATGATGATTCACTCATCCGGCTCTAGTAGAATGGATTGACCTTCGAACGAATTGAGAAGAACACCTGAGCGGTCACCACAGTAACTTCAGATCAGCATCCTCATGAGAGGCAAAGACCGACGGTGGTACAATAAATGATATTTACGACAAAAATGGTTGCCATGTTTGCCCCTTGGTGTACCATTTGGTGTCTGGTTGCTGCAAGTAATATTAAACTTTACTCTTTTTTTTTTTTGACAATTCATCGTGTCTGATAGCCTCGTCTGATTCATCGTGATTCAAAAAAAAAAGACTGGCGCCTGATTGAAAAGGCAAGTTATTGAAGAAGTGTTTCAATCAATGCGTAGTAAATGATCAGTGCGTTCTCATATAGCTTTGTCAATCTAAATATCAAATAACATCGCAGGAAAAATGTTGCAGAAAATAACCTAGTTGACGGATGCTTTCCAAACATTGAGACAATAAAATATAATCTGTTAAGGAGCTTTTGGCATACACGCAAAACTTTTACTTGTTACTTTGAAATTTATGACGAAATTCTTTTTCTTTCGTAACAAAATTGTTACTAAAGGAATAACATTCGTCTACCAGTAACAACACATACTGTTATATATTTTGCGCATGCACCGAGATCGCGATGGCCATTGCAACTGTTGAGATCGAAAAAAGCACGCGTGTTTACGTTTACGTTTATTCCTCTTCACGACATACTTGGAGAAGTAACTGTTTGCAACGCAGTGTTGCCAATAACGCATAATCATGACATATCTCTTTTGTTCTACCTAAAGTTGATTGATCTCTCCTCATTAGACCTATAGCAAATAGTCGTCGAAACGTTTAGGGCGCGTTCTCTCCCGTTCTGGTCGTCCCTCTGGTTCCCATCCAATACGGAGTGGTATGGGTCAGCTTAATGTCCCGGTCGACGCAAAAATCCTTAGACTTGAAAAATTCGTTGCGTTGTCGAAAGTTAGGATGTGTGGAGCCCATTCTGGTGAATACCGGACAGATTGAACCGTTCGGAAATGATCCCATCAAGTATCCGGCTAGGTGAACCCAAAGTGCGCTTGGAATCTCCCTGATCCGCAGAGGTTCGGGCTTTTCATACGGCGCAACGAGTTGACAGTAAAAGCATTCTCTGCACGCCTTCCTCACATCTGCGTCAATCCATAGCCACCACACGGCAACCCGAAGTCTCCTCTTCGTTTTTCCTTTCCTGGGTGTCCTAAACTGTTTTCCGTAGACACGAAGGAATGACAATTTCATCTCTTCAAGTCGCTCCTTCTACCGTCTCGGTTCTCTGCCTTTGCGCCTCAGGTGTTCATTGTAGTGCTGCTTCCACCTGTCGATCACTCCACTTTCATCCGTCAAGATTCCTCCATCTTTATTCTGACATATTTCAGCTCGCGGCACAAAGCCTGCACGGGATGCGTTTAGTTCCTTCTACAGTCTACGTGTTTTTTGATTACAATACAGTTGCTCTATTTCCTTACACTCCAGCTCCCCCAGGGGGGCGCTTTTTGTCCCGGAAAAGATGGGTCTGCCGTCGTCATTTCTGTTTGTATCGGCTCACGTTATGATGAGTTCTTAGCAGCGTCAATGCTCGCGCTACGTTCGTTTCGTAGAGAATCGTTTGGTACTCCTCGTCGAACCAGCCGTTAGGTGGATTACTCTCGACGTATCCAACAGCACCTTCCGCTGCCTTGTTGATGGCTGCTTTCATAGTGCTGCAGCAGTCCTCTAGGCAGGCTTCAGTTAATTCTCAGTTCAGGGCTTTGCGCGTACTAAGTAGCGACTTCGGGGAGTTTAGGTCGCTCCAGATCATACCGTAGCGGGTGACGGTAGCGAAGATGGTAATCAACACTTACTCATGCCCGTGGAGGACTACCGGTCTGATATCTGAGCCGTGTTAGCGCGAGCACCTATAAATTCCGCTTGGTAGTGCCCCACGAACTGGTTCGCAAATGGTGATAGTCGACGGCTGAGTATTTGTGAGAGTACCTTTTAAAGTCCCACGCTAACACCAGGACGTTGATCATCCACTCCTGTGCCAACGATCGCGTCGCACTTTCTCACTTAGCTATTGTCGGATCATCCGACTCGGATGACAACATTGCCCAGGCAACACTAACCACTTGTTTCCATGTTTCAACCGGCAGAATAGTGTAATCATATGGCTCGTGGAAGTCTTAGATAGCTTGTGAGGGTCGGAACTTTGTTTGTCGCTCCTTCCAGTTTATCAACTCACCATTTGAAGCCCAAAATAAATGAATTAGCAACTTTGATAAATCGAGCAATAGTACTAATTTACGCAGATGTTGTGGAAATTTTTCTACCAATTAAAATCGCCGAAGATTGCAAACTGCTTCAAGAGTATTCGTATAATTCTGGAAGATTCGTTGACAAAAGTGGACTACACCAGAAGAGTTCAACCGATATTATTTGACTACATGTTAGGAGACCTGAGTGTGACAATGGATCAGTCTCTCACATTCAACGGTCATATCGATAGTGTAGTAATGGAATCGACGGACCTTCATGCAATTCTTGCAATCTACGTTAGCGTTGTCAGAACAAAACTGGATTTCGCGAGTATGGTTTGGCGAACAAAGTATGGCGTCAGGCCCTTTAATCTTCACCTTCATGAATGCATCGTCAAGCGACGATGACGCAACTCAACTTCGTCTTCAACTCGACTTGATATCAACTTCGTTTTGTTTCGCTCTCCCTCTCACTGAGCGCAAAACAATCGTCTTTCACTCGGTACCTTTTGTTTCGTCGTTTCTTTTCCGGCGTATTCGTACCAGGTGTACTCCTAAGTAATTTCCGGTTTTTTTTTGCAAATAAAACACATAATTCCAAAAAAACCGTAACCTTTATTTTATTCAAAATATTTTCCATCGCATTCTAAACATTTTTCCCACCTTTCTGGTAAATTGTGGATACCACGCCAGTAAAAATCATTGCCTTTGAAGGTGAACCACTCCGTGAGCCATTTTCGTACATTTTCGTACGAGTCGAAGCGCTGCTCAGAAAGGGCATGGCCCAACGAGGCAAACAGGTAGTAGTCGGATGGCGCCAGGTCTGGTGAGTAAGCCGCATGATCAAGCACTTCCCACTTGAGCTGTTCCAGCATGTCACGAACTTATGCGACAGCGCATTGTCGTGGAGCAAAATCCCCTTCTTCTGTCGTTTTTAATATTCTGGCTCGCAGACGTTTGAAAATTGCTTGCTGTTGAATTCCCAACGCATCTGCAAGCTGTCGTTGCGTTTGCATGTTGTCTTCATCTAATAATGCTTGCAATTTGGCGTCATCGAACGATTTCCGCTAACCGGAGTGTGCGGCGTCGTTCAGGTCGAAATCTCCATTTTTGAACTGTCGAAACCACGTTTCACATGTTCGAAGTGTTGATACACGATCACCATAAACTTCCACAAGCGTACAGTGGCTTTCACTTTTTTCCCTTGATTGTACATGAAAAGCAATGCATGGCGCATATGCTCAAAATTCGGTACAAAGTTCGACATTTTTGACGCGCAATAAAAACTTACTGGAAGATTTTTTCGAGATAATGTCAACGCAGCTCAAGCACTCAATATGACTGAACAAAATGACATATGGTATGTGTTACCAACAGCGGTACAAAACAGAACACCATCCATCTAAAAAACCGAAAATTACTTAGGAGTACACCTGGTATCGTCGGTTCAGATTGAACTGCTAGAACTGAGGCTTCAAGGCAGCAACGAAGACAGCAGATTCGAGCAAATTTTGCTTCAATTGACGATTTAAAATTTATTGTCAACTGCATGATGACGATGAACCGAAACAAGTTATTTACTTCGCTTTGACCTGTGAGGTAAGGACAAGCATGTTGGGTGCTGTGATTGATGTATTTGGTTGCAGGCTTTGCAAGTCGATCCGTGGAATATTTTACACATTACATGTTTTTTTTTTGCATTATTTGCATTACGTCACGTTCCGTTTACATTCAAATCATATGTAATATGTTACAAATCGCATTAATGAGCTTTAAAGTTTATTTTTCCTGGCGCGGTCTGCGCTGGGAAGGCAACTCGCCCTATCGCTGGTTAATGTACAGCTCTACTTAGGGCTGTACATTAACCCACGGCAAGGCGAACCGTCTTTGCAACGCAAGCCACGCCCGTATGTCCACGGCCTAAGACGCAGCAGCAGCATCAACGCTTTGTTTATCCGAAGTAATTTACCCTCATCCGTCCAAGTGACGATTTCATTGAAGCTGACTATAGTCGCTTCAGTTCGATAATAAAGACGACGACGACGACGATTGTAGAAGTTCATTTTAAGCAATATTTTCGTCAGTTGAAGTTGTTTTTAACTTCATCCGAAAGACGGAAGGCAAAGCAGAACGCAAAAGATTACACATGCAACAGTCGTGTGGAATATGAAGAGTGTTCATCTTTTCTTCGGCAAAGACAAAATCCACGACTTGAATCAGTTCAGCGTAAATTCGTAAACTTCGCTTTAAGGCGCCTTTGATGGAATGGTGAACTACCAGAATACGATAACCTTTGCTGTCTAATAGATCTTGAAACAATGAGTAGCAGACCTAAGATCGCAGATGTGGTGTTCTTCTTCAATATAGGGTAACGGGGGTTTTTTGGCCCACCTTCATATTTTGGCCCACCCGGTAATATTTTACGCATTTTATCTGATAAACTCAATTGGATATTAGAAAACTATGGATGCATCATTGAAATACCATACTTAGGGATCATACTACATTATAGTTTACAGCAAAACACTGCCTTTTCGTAGCATTATTTTAAAATTAGTTTACACAAATCTAAATTATGTCTGAGTCAACTGAAAGCCAAAAGGAAGTGGTAATGCTATCTTAAATCCACTATTTCTGCTCTCAAAAGATAAATTTCATTGTTGAATGATGTATGTCATAATATACCCTTAGCTCTTAACAATGGTATCATAGAGCAGGTGTTTATGTTAAAAAATCGTGTTTTTTTTAATAAATTGTACAATCGCTTCCTAAAGCTGACTGAAATACCCCCGTTACCCTACTCATTGGAGGGATTGTAGGTTCTTACCTCTTAGATCGACTCAATATCAACGAAAGCCCGGTTTCTTTCGTCGTCGAAGGGTCTTTATCCTCCATTGAGAACGATGAACTATACACAACACGAACCCACCAGCAGATTTATGAACGAGTTCCATGAACTGCAGGACGTAGTCACTATAAAGAGTGATTCGAAGAGGACTAAAATTGTATCTAAGAAATCCACAATATACTTAGACACAAACATGTATTGTATCTAGATTTAAGAGGGGTAACGGGCTGACAGCCTATGTCCAAAAACAAGCAAGTACCTTCCGTCAATCAAAACGTGATCGATTATTGTTTCAGTCTGTTGTGGTGATCTTCAGGTGTATCGATATGGAAGGCAATGTTGGAAGCTCTTCGAGGCGGCGAAGTCAATGAGTCGAAGGCCGTTTTCGTTTGTGAGCCGGTGTGCGTTGAACTTCCCAATGACCGGTCTGAATTCCTTCTCCTGGCCAACCTAAGCGTTGAGATCTCCGATAACGACTTTGACGCGTTGATCAATAACGTTTTCGATCCAACCCAAGCAGCAAAATTTGTTTCGATTATGAACTTTGTGCATCACAGCAACAAATTCCTATGCGAAATTAAGTTGCAGATACATCTCAGTTTTTTATACAATGACAAAAAAAAACGCAGGAGGTGGAGCCAATTGCAACATTTTCGTTGTTTCAACACAAGTTTCAAGAATGAAACAGCAATGTGTATGAACTAATGCATGGAATTTGATAGCAACATGGTAAATGCTGCATGGTAAAATTTCAGCTACGAAGATGCATCGTAGCAGCAACTAGGGCGTAATAGAAACTTCATGGCGTTGTGATAAGATTGTAAAATGGCAAATGATCAGAATGGAAAGAGATTGTCTGTTTAGCAATTTATCTTTGATTATTTCCAGAAATTTGAGGATTAAACTCCAGTTATCAATTTCTATTCACTTTTCTCGTTTGTACTATTCACGTCATTTACTGTAGAAACACTTGCAAGCTCATGGCTCAGTTTTGAATATTGCTTCCCTTATCATGCTAATGGTCATTACCAGTTTTAATTTTGCTTCTTCAATTCATCAGTACCTCAGCGTGGTAATTGAAATTCAAAGCAATTTATCACATTTCGCTTAAGAAACCCACACTTTTTGGACGACTTCTAGTCCAAGTACCCAAACGTTACAACGCAGTAAATAACCTCATCTCAAAAACAAATATAAGGCGAACGATCGACCAAAAGTTGCTGTTACATGGCTTCAGAACATGACAGCAACTTTTAGAAGTATTTTTGTGTGTTTATTTTTTGTATCTCGCAAGCATCACGTTGGCAACCTATATGCTCCACCCACTAGATCTTTTCAGTGAAGGTTAGGTTTTCAAATGCCGTTTACATGTTTCAACAACAAATCCAACCTCGCGAATTACGTTGTTGGTGTGAAGATTTTTGAAGCAGGGATGCAACTTAAGTTGTTGCTTGTTTCTTTACAATTTCATCGTAGTAACAAAAATGTTTCTTGAAACCTCGGAATTTCATTAGTGCAACAAATAATCACAATTTATTTTTTTATTATGTTTCAATTGTCGCTAGGGAATCACGCGCTTCTGCTTATTGTCCATGACAATGAAAGCTGTGCCCAGCTCATTTGTGTTGCCACAGTTCTGGTAGATGGTGTAACCATCTCTGTACGTATGTACCGATACTTGCTTCCAGCATATCTTCTGTAGCGCTACAATCACTCATATAAAAAATATTTACCCACCTCAGAGATTCACCAAAGATTCCAGAAACGAGTGGTAGTGGATCTCAAGCTAGTAGCTAGATGAAAACCGGTAAAAACGTGTCAAAAACCGAGGGTCAGTGATCACTTCGAACGAAATCTGAACAATTTGACGTGGGACTTGGTCAAAAAATCTGTCGTCCAGAGGACAAAAACAACCCGGATTAAAAACGTATAAAATAAAATAAAATTTTATCAAATATTCGGCAAACGTGAGATCTGATGAGATGATATCTTTGAAAGACAATTCTTTCTAAGACTCTTTTAAATACTCTATGTTTTTAGCGATAAAAAATGTCGCAAAAAAGTAGAAGGTTGTATCCAAGACACGACCGCATAAATGACGTAGAACTACGTACACTATTAACAAATGCATTGAGTGTTTCATTACCCTAGTAACACAACTGTTTTTATCAAAGTTTTATAGCGCTTTTTTGGCTGTATTGAGCGCTATAAAACTTTGATAAAACCAATATTTTTACTTGGGTGATGAGTTATAATGTCTACTAATGAAGGGTTGAGAATTTCGTGAACCGGATTCAGCAGTTAGCAGATCGTGCCGAGTTAAAAACCATACACAGCACACACACAAATCATACCATATCATAGACACACACACATCATACCATATCATTATACCATACACACATCTAGGGTTTGCAATATTCCCGAGAATAGATTTCCCGGGAAACGGGAATTAAAAATCTCATTTCCCGGGAATCCCGGGAACCGGGAAAAGAAAAAACCCTTAGTAAAATGAGATTTCAAATAAATTTTATAAATAAAAAGTTTCAAACAATCGTTTCCAATTTAATTATCGGTTGAAGAACAAAATTTATTCAAGTTCACTCCAGAAATTCTTGAACAATCGTCTATCAATCGCCTCAGTTCCACTGACAATTTTTCGTGAGGCCCAAATAAAGTTCCCTTCTGTAAAACTTTGCTTAAGATCGCTGAATCACCGCTGGTGTCTGATTTCTAAAATACTTCTAAATCACCGATTCCAGCTCTTGCTACATTTCATTAGAAACTGAAGAGTCCAATACTTTTAGTTTGTTGAAGATAAAGCAAGGTGTTTGGCAGCCAGATTTTAGAGCATTTGAATGCCTTCGTAATTAATGGGAAATCGCGGCCACAACCCAAGTTACACTGACTGAGTCTTATTGATTTAATTATTTCTGGCCGCATTGATTTACGGGCTTTATTTTTTTTTATCAATTTACAGGTTTCATAATTTTTGTCAATAAACAAAGAAAAAATCAGAACTATCCGCTTAGTAGTAAACTCACTAGCAAAAAAAGACATGAGACGATGAAAATATTTCTTAATTTATCGTTTACTGAATAAGACAGCATATATTTTTGACAAATAAATTAAGCAAATAATTTGATATTACACGGCAAGCAAATATTGATCGTCGTTTCAAGCAAATATTTGCTTCGTATAATGCACACTATGAAGCTGCTCTACACTTCTACGACGTAAGTTTCGTGTTTTGATACGATATTTAGTTTTATTGCAATATTGTATGGAAAATTTTCCTAGGAGCTCGGTAATCCCGGGAATCACAATTCCTGTTCCCGGGATCCGGGAATCCCGGGAAAAGGCAATTCCGTTCTCGGTCAAAAACATAGGCGTTTAAATTTGTGCTGAGCGGTTGGAGATGAAGAACATGTACTACAGTGCCTCCACAATTATGGGTCAGCTACAATTACGGGTCTCTTTTACGCAAATACGTCTTTTCTCACGAAACTGAACAATTTTCTTTGGTTGTGGTATTTTTTATAACTCACTTGTAATCTGATTTATAAGATTGAAATGATTTAATGTTGAAAATGTCATTAAAAACAATAGTTCTGCTCGGTGCGATAAGTGAAGTGACCCATAATTGTAGTAATGTTACATTTTGCGGTGCCCAATTGTGGGTCACTCCATATTTTGGCTATTTCTATTACTTTTGCATGATAATACATCATGTCTCATAAAATAACTTATTAACAAGCTTTTACAACAATAAAATAACTTTTGTAGTGGATTTTGACGATTTTATAGGCTAAATGATCTTGAATGCCAAAGGTGACCCATAATTGTGCCTTTTCCTATGCAAGTAATATTTTTCTTAACCGATTTACGCACTTCAGCTGCAGTGAAACTAATTGTCTATCGAAAGTGTACATCAGAACAAAGAAATAGATGGTAAAACATTCGTAGTTGATAATTATTCCAATTTTATATTCATTTTTGAACATTCAGGCAACACGTTGACTGACCCGTAATTGTAAAGGGACTGTATAACTTTACCCCGAATTGGCGCATAGCGAAAATTTCAAAATCGAAATTGAAACCAGCATATATGTTACATCAGATTTGAAACGCTGATAACTGTTTACCTACATAATGGATTGCATTCATCCATGTAGCGTTGAATAGATAGCATGTCGAACAATTGTGTGATAGGTGTATCACTTATCTTCATTACTTCACTGCTAGCAGTAAAAGGAAAGTTTCAAAGTCGTATTTCTACGTACGACAGAACGTCTTCATCTCTGTTGATATCTCTGCACTATTTACTTCCATGAGCTTGATGTTTTGAAGATAAAACTTGTTTGAAAAATTTGCGACAATCTCATTTCTAACCCAGTTCGCTGTTAGAACTTACTGATTGTTTTGACCAACAACTGTCTTTTGACAACAAATGGTTACTTGTGAATCTTATCGAGGTTTTTGTTGCTTCCATTTGCGTTTTTATAGAAAAACATATAAACATACATATTTACATACATATTTAGAGTACCTTTGTTCACTAGAAAAGCGCTCTATTTCAGTCTCGTACAAATAGAAATATTGTAAGAGTTAAAAGTATGGAACCATTCCAAGCGAAATCGTCAAGAAAATGCTAAAATCTGCAACAAACATGTTCAATTCTAATAAAACATTGTTATAGTTTATGTTTCTGTTTCAAACGTATCTTAAAAGTTTTGATCTCTACTAAAATACAGTCAATGGACGAGTTAAAAAAATGATTTCGCGACTTTAAAAAAGTACAAAGGAAAAACACAATTTCTCATAGTGAATAAAAATTGTAAACTAATTTTGCATAAGAAGCAGTTTTTGTTCGAATTTTTACCTAGTAGTAGTAAGTTTTAAAATTAAACAAAAAATATATTCTAGAACTTTTCATATCATTTGTCAAAGTTTGTTGCTGATAAAACGAAAAATGAAAAGTTTGTCTGTAATGTCAGGGTTATCGCGTTCTGAACAAAAATTTTTTTTAGTCTTAATTTTATTGTTAACTAATGTAATCATATATCAAAAAAAGCTACTTCACACTTCAGTTCAAAATATGTTGAACGAAAAATCTATATAACCAGATTGCAAGTGGAAACCACATTGACAAATCACTAGAAAATAAAAGCGTATCATATTGATCGGCTTAGAAAGAATGTATTATTTTTTTATGCTAGCTACCCAGCGTTATCAGCATACCTTCACATAATAAACCAGCAGAAAAATTATTTATGATGGTGATCAATTTCTCACTCGTCATTGTTAGCCCGGCGGCAAAGTTCTTCGTCATCCAGTATTATTGCGAAGGTACGCAGCGAAGTAACAATGCACCGAACAAAGATAAAAATTATATCGCGTTTCTATCGCTTGCCGTGCATTATTACCCATAATTATTCGTCCATCATCAATTAGGGCTTGTAATTGTCAAACGACAGTAATGCAAAAATCAACTTCCTGCCTCTATCATGCTCCCTCATTTCTTCACCGAGCTGAAGTAGAAGATGGAAAGCGGAAAAGCCACCCTAAAATATTTCGTCATGCCCTGCCCTGGATATCACGCAAAATGAACCACGTTAGTGACTGGAGAAAAGGCGATAGGGAAAAAGAAATCTCCGGAACCTATATTTTCCTGTTGCGGAAAACACTTCATTAAAAGTTATTAGTTTGGTGGCACATCATATTTTTCGTTAAACCATTCGAGGGGATTCTATACAGAGACTAGGGAGGGGAATTTCTTCGTCGTTGCGAATCCGGTGTCACCATCAAACACCCGACTGCAAAGTAACTGGTTCTGTTCTTGACTTCATGTGGTACGCAATGTTTAATGACGAACATATTTAACTTGCTAGGAAGTTCACAAAGTGTAACATCGACCGGAAGAAGTTAGTGAGCAACTGTGCGAGCGAGCAGAAAGATATAAATAACTCGCGAAAGAAAAGTTTATGGTGGTGGGGAATGTAGTCATGTGAGGCTCAGTGCACAAGCTTTAAGGTTTGAAAATTTAACAAACGAAAAATAACTCTGTCAGAACACAGTTTCAATACTTAGACGGTAGGAAAGATCCGCTATCGAACGGCTGCAGCTCAGATTTCTTATAAACGTCATCCGTATTGATTTATTCATTCCTTGTTTGCCGACAGACTTTACGGTGTTTGACAGTATTCCAGTCTACAGCAGCGTTCGGATTGAACCATTTTCTCGCTCGATTTGGATCTAAAGTAATTCATCACTTACCCTACCTTGTTAACCTTCATTCTTCCGCCGGCGCATCATCAGACACAGTAGGCCCGGGTTTGTTGTCTGGCGACCGCGCGTTATTATTGTTGTTTTCGGCGTGCCAAATCAAATGAAAAACCAATCGATCAAATGACAACAACCCTCCAGAGAGTGCAGCTTATTGCTTTCAGCTTGCTCCTCGTTTCCGGTAGCCAGCCCGGCGAACAAGCAGGCGAGGGGAAGGCCAGGGGGTACTTTGGCACTACACTTGAGCCCTGTTCATCTCAGTGGAAGATGATGACGTTGAAAGATCTTTGGCAAATATTTGACTACATTTGATCGGGGTTTCACTCCCGTCCCGAGCCAATCGTGCTGACAGGCGACGGATGGTCAAGTGTCGGATGGCGGGTCGACTTTAACGTTAGCTGGTCTCGCCACCCATCAGACAGCAGCCACAGGCGAGGGAAAAAGATTCGTCTTAGGTGGTGTTGTACGAACATTGAGCATTAATTCTTTAAAGACATGGCGGTGTGGATAATCATTCACGTCTGAAGGACGGATTTATGCATGTTCCGATCGCAAACTTGCTAGAGATTAAGATGCACAACGTTATTATATTCGGAGTACAATATGAATAATGGCTTATTCCTGAGAACGTGCACTGTTATGAGGTATATAATTGTAGCATTTACACACAATGACCGTGGTTAGTGGTTCTAATGCTTTAATGTGTTCAATGCAACTCTCCCAGGCTTATGGTAATTTGGTTCCACAGCATCCAACGCTATTCTCACTACTCAAATGTGAATCTTCTGTATATGTTTTTCTATTGTCTATCTTGTCTGATGACTGCCAAACGCACAACTACTAATGACAGCTCTTTTATGCATTCTCATAATTGTTCAAGCTGATGGAAGGTCGATAATAATCAACATTTGATAACCACTTAAAACACTTAGTGACAACTGAAGTGCCCATAAACGCACAAGAGTCACACTGCCAAAAATGTACAGTTGAGTAAAACGCAATAAACGTAGCTGAAGCAGCTGCAGATTTTCCCTCCTATTGAATCAATCCATAAACAAGCATTTGTCAGAGGATAATCACGGTGCTCCCACGGACTGTTATTATAAAAAATGCACCAAAGAATCTGAGTACACCATTCGATTCGTTATGATGTCCAGAAACTCTGGTCAAAATTTCAAAATCACCGTGAGGTACATTTTTGAGTAATGCACTTTTGAAGCTCGTAAAGTACAAAAAAGTGACGAAATACTTATTTTAAAGCCGTTTTTCAACCACCATTTTATGAAATAACTTGCAAAATAGTTTCTACACATTCCAAGGGTTACATTTCAAGACATTAACAATTGGTGGAGAGATTTATTTAAAAATCCCACAGTGCACAGTAGTCTTAACTCGAAAAATCGTGATCGTTCTAGACTCGACTGTGAAAAATTGATTTTATGTATTCAGTGTCTTCAGCAAAATTGTTTCATAGAACAAGGCCTTACGTTTGGCGTTTTTAGTTTTTCGATCAATCCACCTAACAGTTAGATAAAAAAATATTCTAATTTTCAATATACCAGATAGCTTCCTTCAGTAAAGTTGTTGAAAATTTTAAAAGAAAGACAATTGCTGAATACTGCGATGTCTTATTTGTACGTTGGACACGACAAAATAGAGTTTTTTGGGGAACACCCCTCTTTAAAATCAGTTTTTTGTCTATATTTTTTTCTGTAATGGTCAAAACAATGCAAAGTGTTCTAAGATTTTGTTCATTCAACTAAGATTCTCTCACGACTTTATAAAATTTATTGTTTTGACAATCATAGAAAAAATTATAGATAAAAAATTGATTTTGAAGAGGGGTGTTCTACAAAAAACTCTATTTTGTCGTGTCCAACGTACAGATGGGGCAACGCAGTATTCAGCAATTGTTCATCTTTTAAAGTTTTCCACAACTTTGCTGAAGGGAGCTATCTGGTATATTAAAAATTAGAATATTTTTTTATCTAACTGTTAGGTGGATTGATCGAAAAACTAAAAACGCCAAAAGTAAGGCCATGTTCTATGAAATAATTTTGCTGAAGACATTGGAGTACATTAAATCAATTTTCCACAGTCGAATCTAGAACGATAACGATTTTTCGAGTTAAGACCACTGTGCACTGTGGGATTTTTAAATAAATCTTTCCACCAATTGTTAATGTTTTGAAATAAAACCCTTGGAATGTGTAGAAACTATTTTGGAAGTTATTTCATAAAATGGTGGCTGTCCCAAAAAAATCAATGTTGCAAAAGTCAAGGTGCTCAGTCCTCAATTGAAAGATGAGGTTATATATAGCATTTTTGTAGAACATTTCGACTTTCTGAAAAATTGTTTTCAAGTTGCCAAAACGTGATTTATGAAAAAATGACTTTTTCAAGCTACAAACCCACTTTTTTGCACTTTTTTCGAATCTGTTCGATTCCTACATTTTTCCATATATTTTTTTTATTCGTGTAGGGTTTTTTTTTTTATTCTCGCTTATTTTCCGTCGGTCTAGTTCCGCCACTGTTGTGGCCAATCACCGACGCCCAGGGAGGCGACTCCACACCCAGGACCCTAACTCACGACCCGTTTATTAACGGACCGGCGCCAACGGCTTTACTTCCTCATGCGATGGAAGGCGTGATCCCAGAGATTTTTTGCCTCAGAAAATCTCCCGGTGTCGGCTCAGATTGAATCTAGACCAGTTGGGTTGGTTGTGAGTGGATCACGCCACCTCACAACCATCGACACCTATGTCGGCGGTGCGATTCGAACCCAGGCGTCGAGCGTGATTGGCGGATACGTTACCAACCACACTAGGCCCCCGCTCTATTCGTGTAGGGTTGTTTTTGAATATTTCGCATGGTTTAGTTTAGCATCGCATTCAATTATTTGACTCATAAAGCCCATTGAACATCACAAAAAAGTGAATTTTTCTCATAATTTCTAGATAAAACCCTTCAAAAAACATACTAAAAATTTTTTTGATCAAAAACTGGAATTTTTATTGCAAAGTGGGATTCAAGACAAAAATTTACATGAAAAAAGATCCTTAATATCTTATCTGGGTGCTGAGATATTGGCGTTGTTACATGTGATAGAAAAAATATTTTTTCTGTGATGTTAAATGGGCTCTGGGAGTCAAATAACTGAATGCAATGCTGAACTGAACCATGCAAAATATTCAGAAACAACTCCACAAAAATAAAAAAATATATGGGAAAATTCAGGAATCGACCAGATTTGAAAAAAGTGCAAAAGAGTGGGTATGTAGCTTGAAAAAGTCATTTTTTCATAAATCACGTTCGGGCAACCTGAAAACAATTTTTTAGAAAGTCGAAATGTTCTACAAAAATGCTATAAATAGCCTCCCGGATCATTTACGCGTGCAGCAGATCCCTAAAAAATTTTCCAATAAATATCGAAACATCAGCTGCGACAATATGTTCTACACTGACGGATCACTTCTTGATGGGTCCACTGGCTTCGGTATTTTCAATAACAATTTAACCGTCTCCCATAAGCTCGATTATCCTGCTTCTGTTTACGTCGCAGAATTGGCTGCAATTAAGTACACCCTAGGGATTATCGAAAAAATGCCCACGGAACATTATTTCATCTTAACGGACAGTCTCAGTTCCATTGAGGCTCTCCGATCGATGAAAGATGTTAAGCACTCTCCGTATTTCCTGGGGAAAATACGGGAACATCTGAGTGCTTTATCCGAAAAATCTACTCAGATTACCTTAGCGTGGGTCCCTTCTCACTGCTCGATACCAGGCAATGAGAAAGCGGACTCTTTGGCTATGGTGGGCGCAACAAACGGTGGAATTTATGAAAGACCAATTGCCTTTAATGAATTTTTCTCATTTGTACGTCAGAATACGATCATCAGTTGGCAAAATGCTTGGACCAAGGGGGAACTGGGAAGGTGGTTACATTCCATAATCCCCAAGGTGTCGACGAACCCGTGGTTCAAGGGGTTGGATGTAGGTCGGGATTTCATTTGCGTGATGTCCCGGCTTATGTCCAATCACTATAGATTTGACGCGCATCTCCGTCGTGTTGGGCTCGGAGAGAGTGGTGTCTGTGCCTGTGGTGAAGGTTATCACGACATAGAGCACGTTGTTTGGTCATGCCCTGTACACCGTGACGCCAGGTCTAAATTAATAGCTTCCCTGCAGGCCGAAGGTAGGCAGTCGGCTGTTCCTGTTCGTGATGTCTTGGCAAGCCGTGACCTATCCTACATGTCCCTTATATACGTTTTCCTGAAATCTATCCACGCCCCAGTTTAGTCCTATCCCCTTCCGCCTACATCCAACCTAACGACAAGAACACGTTAAGACTCCGGATCCGGAAACAGCGATCAGACCCGCACGATACTCTCAAGGCCCGAGGGAGACAACCCAATATGCCAGTCCATAATATCTTGACCCAGCAGCGGAACAAATTAAATATGCTGCTTACCTATGGCAATGAAAACCATCATACTGTAAACCAGTGCTTTTAATGCAAAATATTATAGCTTTAAGTTAGATTTAGTTTCAGCTCGTAGTCGGCAGCGAGGATAAAAAATTTGCTTTTAGTTATTAAGATACTTTAGAAAGTAAGCTACCAGATATAATTGGCGCCGTTAAACATTAAATTGTATTTGTGCCGTGTCAAATAAATTATAGATGAACAAAAAAAAAATAATGTTTTCACAGGAAGGTCTTACCCTTTTCCTTTCCAATGATATTTTGATTTGAGTAATTTCATGAAGAAATTCAAGAGTGATTTAGTGAGCCTAGTTTCGACGAAAACTCTATGAAAATGTATTATTTTCAGTTAGCGAGAATTTTTTTTACAGTTAGCGTACCCAATACATTTATAAATTATATCTTTCGACTCCACTTCATTTGTTTCATAATTTTTTTTTATTTGGCTATTTTTTGCGAATTTGGTATGTTTAATAATAACACTTGTCGTCAAAAGTGAAAAAAAAGTGCTGCCCTAAAGCTCGAAATAGCTGCCCTAGAAAGATTATAGCTTTTTAACAATTCCTGTGAATTTTGGTGGCCTAGCCATTACCAAAACGTATCAGCTTACGTGAGAGTTCGCATAGTAATTGCTCACCGGGTTCATCACTTCAACGTTATGTTTACGAAAATAGTCATTTAAATCTCTGAAAAATGTTTTTGGCTTTGGGCACCAAAATTTATAATGATTAACTAAAAACCTATAATCTTTCTTTTTTTTTCTAGTTCGAGCACCTGTTGACCAGTGTAATCCTTCAATTGTGATTGATTCTTCTTTCACAGTTAATGTTATTCAACGTTTAAGGCGTGACAACGCCTTCGTGACGAAAATTATCAGTACCTTCTTGAAACCTTCCAATGTAGCATATCCCACCCTCGACCCTCCACTCGACTACACGGAAGGCGCGATCGCGCCGTCTTGAGCCACGCCGTTTGCTCACCTTCTTTTTTTATTAAACTCTTATATTTATTTAGGCCCAACCGCGAAGCATAAAGCCAGCTTGAGTAGATCCTGTATCCCGACTGCTCCTCCTCAAACAGGCTTTATTTATCTCATCTTTACTTTTTTTTAATGCAATTTAGAAATACATATTTTTTTTTTTTTAAGGGGGGATTTGTTAGTAGCTTAAGTATTTATGATAAATATTAGTAAATAATGAGTATGTGTGTCCAATCACAAATGGTGACTTCTCAACACTGTTAGAAATTTGTAATTTAAATTGTTAGGATTTGTTTGCTTTCGCAATTAGGACTTATCATTCGTAGGGATTTAAACCTACTTGTCAAGAAAGGAAAGTAAACTTACAACTAACTTAATTGCTAACTTATTGGCTATAAAGAGAGCTTATCGTAGCAATTGAGGATTGCAACGATTTTTGTCGAAAATTGTTAATAATTTTATTTGACATAGCTTCTAATGGTTCAACACCAGTAAGTCTATATAATTCGAGTGTACCAAACCAAGGAGGAAGCTTCAAAATCATTTTCAGAATTTTATTCTGAATCCTTTGGAGCGTTTTCTTCCTTGTTGAACAGCAACTTGACCAGATCGGTACAGCATAAAGCATTGCTGGTCTAAAAATTTGTTTGTAAATCAAAAGTTTGTTCTTTAAACAAAGTTTAGAATTCCTGTTAATGAAAGGATATAAACATCTCGTATATTTGATGCACTTGGCTTGTATACTCTCAATGTGCTCTTTGAAAATAAGTTTTTTATCATAAATTAGTCCCAAGTACTTAACCTTGTCGGACCAACTTAAAATAACCCCATTCATCTTGACAACGTGATTATTGTTTGACTTGAGGAAAGAAGCCCTAGGCTTATGCGGAAAAATTATCATTTGAGTTTTAGAAGCATTGGGAGAGATTTTCCACTTTTGCAAGTAGGAAGAAAAAATATCTAAACTTTTCTGCAATCGACTGCATATGACACGAAGACTTTTTCCTTTTACGGAAATGCTTGTGTCATCGCAGAACAATGACTTTGTGCATCCTGGAGGCAAATCAGGAAGATCTGAAGTGAATATGTTGTACAGGACTGGACCCAAGACTGAACCTTGAGGCACACCTGCTCTGACAGGAAATCTATCAGATTTTGAATTCTGATAGACAACCTGCAGAGTTCGATCAGTAAGATAATTTTTTAAAATTTTGATTAGGAAAATTGGGAAATTAAAAGTTTGCAATTTCGCAATCAAACCTTTATGCCAAACACTGTCGAATGCCTTTTCTATGCCTAAAAGAGCAGCTCCAGTGGAATAACCTTCAGATTTGTTAGCTCGTATCATATTAGTAACTCTGAGCAATTGATGAGTTGTGGAATGCCCATGGCGAAATCCAAACTGTTCATTTGCAAAAATTGAATTTTCGTTGATGTGTGACATCATTCTGTTAAGAATAACTCTCTCAAACAGTTTACTTATTGAAGAAAGCAAACTGATTGGTCGATAACTTGAAACTTCAGCTGGGTTCTTATCCGGTTTTAAAATGGGAGTAATTTTTGCATTTTTCCATAATTTGGGAAAATATGCAATTTTGAACAGGAATTGAAAATTTTCACTAAAAAATCCATTGTGCTCTCAGGGAGATGTTTGATTAGTATATTAAAGATTCCATCGTCACCAGGTGCTTTCATATTTTTGAAATTTTTAATAATTGATTTAAGTTAGTTTCAATTATTTCTGCAGGTAAAAAATTCTGGGAAGAAATTAAATCAAATTGACGTGTGACTTCATTTTCAATTGGACTCACAAAATTCAAATTTGAGTTATGAACACTCTCAAACTGCTGAGCAAGTCTTTGAGCTTTTTGTTCATTGGATACAAGAAAACGTTCACCATCTTTTAAAACTGGAATAGGCTTTGAAGGTTTCTTAAGAATCTTCGACAGCTTCCAAAATGGTTTTGAATATGGTTTCAATTTTTCAACTTTAGTCTCAAAATTTTGATTTCTCAGAAGAGTAAATCTATGTTTAATCTCTTTCTGTAAATCTTTATAAATAGTTTTAAAAACAGGGTCACGAGAACGTTGATATTGACGTCTGCGGACATTTTTCAAACGAATTAGAAGTTGAAGATTTTCGTCAATTATTGGTGAATCAAATTTCACTTGAGCCTTTGGAACAGAATAATTCCTGGCATCAACAAATGCACATTTTAATGCTTCCAAAGCGGAATCAATATTCACTTCGTTTTGCAAATCAAGCTCATTATCGAAATTTCTCTCAATATAATTTTTGTATCTTTCCCAATTAGCTTTGTTATAATTAAAAACAGAGCTCATAGGGTTTAAAACTGATTCATGTGATAAAGAAAAAGTTATTGGAAGATGGTCAGAATCAAAGTCAGCATTTTTGATCAAATCACTACATACATGACTTTGATCTGTTAGCACCAAATCAATTGTTGTGCGGTTTCTTACAGAAGAAAAGCATGTAGGACTATTCGGAGACAAAATAGAATAGTATCCTGAAGAACAATCATTGAATAAAATTTTGCCATTGGAATTACTTTGAGAATTATTCCATGAACGATGTTTAGCGTTAAAATCACCGATTATGAAAAATTTCGAACGATTTCTGGTGAGTTTTTGTAAATCACCTTTAAAATAATTATTGAGCTCGCGTGTGCATTGAAATGGTAAATATGCTGCGGCAATAAATAAAATCCCAAGTTTAGTTTGAACTTCAATTCCCAAAGTTTCAATAACTTTCGTCTCAAGATGGGGAAGAGCACGATGTTTGATTCGGCGATGAATAACAATTGCAACTCCACCGCCGGAACCCTGAATCCTATCATATCTATGAACCACGTAATTGGGATCATATTTTAATTTTATGTTAGGTTTCAAAAATGTTTCAGTAATAATTGCAATATGCACATTATTTACTGTTAAAAAATTAAAAAGCTCATTCTCATTGGCCTTCAATGAGCGAGCATTCCAATTTAATATTTTATTTGTTTTATTTAAAATCATTGCTAAATTTTAAATTAGAAACAATTTTAATAGTAAAATTTGTGCCTATTTGAATGGCTTCAAACATTGATTTTGCCTGCAACATGGCGTTCATAAGATCGAACATTGCCTGTTGCAAAAAAGAAAGTTTACCTGCCGTAATAGGCCCCAGGCAGTTGACATTAGAAAAAATATTTTCGGCAGCAATATTAGCTGGAGTAATAGGTGTACAATTATTTTCTAGCGTGTTTTGCTTACCCATATTAACGGTCATTTTCGAACTACCAACACTAGGCGGTATAATGTTCGAACTACCTGTAACCTGTGCATAAGTTAAACGGGTATGCAAAGGAGTAGGTAAACTATGCGTCACTGATACGCTTGGAGAATTTTGTTTTGAAGTTGGTTTTAATTGAGAAATTGAATTTTGTTTACCTTGCCTTGCCTTAACAATTGCTAAACGGACTGGGCATTGATAAAAATTTCACATATGGTTGCCGTTACAATTCGCACAGCGAAAATTTTTACTCTCTTTCACAGGACATGTGTCCTTTTTGTGAGAAGAGTCTCCACAATTAAGACATTTTTGGTCCATGTTACAGAATTTGGAACCATGGCCATAACGTTGGCAAGTACGGCATTGGGTGATATGCTTTTCACCTCCGCCATACTTCCTATAAATTTCCCACTTTACACGCACATTATACAAAGCATGTGCTTTTTCAAAAAATTTTAAGTTGTTAACCTTATTGCGGTTAAAATGAATTAAATAATTAACAAGGGAAATTCCAGTTCTCTGACTGTTTTCGCCTCGTGATTTTTGTTTCATTAGAATTACTTGGGTAGAGGCTATGCCAAGTAATTCTGTTAAAGTAAGTTTGATCTCATCAACGGTTTGATCGTTAGTGAGACCTTTCAAGACAACCTTGAACGGCTTGGCGTTCTTGGTGTCATATGTAAAAAATTTGTACATCTTGTCAGTTAAATACTGAACAAGACGATCACGACCCTTTACTGAGTCGGCTAATAAGCGGCATTCACCTCTACGGCCAATTTGATAGGTAACTTTAACGTCAGAAACAAACGTTGAAAGTTCCTTTTTGAATATATTAAATTCAGAAGAAATAGTTACCACAATAGGTGGAACTTTCTCCTTTTTTAAAGATTTTATATTTTGTACAGTTTCATTATTGGTAACTTCCATTTCACCAGCTTCTTGCTCAGGCAAAATATCAAAAGGATTGTCACTACAGACACTCGATGTGTCAGAAAGAGATGCCTCTCTTTTTCTCCCCGCAGCGATGCGAGGTTTCTTTTTCCGTCCAGCCATTTCAGGTGATACGAAAAAAGTTAAAACAAATGTTAAATTCAAAAGTAGGTAGTCTTGAGAAAGACTGATGGGAAATAACTTTCAGGTAGTCTTTAAAAGACACACTGACAAAACACAAACTTTGAAGCTATAGGCAGTCAAAGACCAGTCCACAAGCAACCGAAAAAACGTCTGATCTGTAGGACAGTTCAAGACGCACTGAAGAAATACATATCATTTTAACTTACAACTAACAAATACATTGAAGATCTATCTAGGGTATCGAACGTTTTCGTCAGTGGTTTTCTTTGGCAGGTTTTCTGCAGCAATCATATGGAAAAGACTGCCGAAGAAAACCACTGACGAAGACGTTCGATACCCTATATGGTTGAAAAATAATTCCTAATATAGACTGTTCCGAAAATTATAAATACATCATTATTTTTCGTAGGATACGCGAGTTCTCTAACTTTTCTCTTAACACTACTCATAAGCTTTTGCACAGTGTGTTCTCCGATCATTTTTACCACTTTAAGCCAATCTTTTTTAATTTTTTGTCCGCTGGTTTGACATATTTCCTCAGCTTTGCCTTGGTCAAAGCCCAAAAAGTTTTAAAAGGGCGAAGTTCTGGGCAGTTTGGAGGATTCATCTCCTTTGGGACACATGTGACATTATTTGTTTCATACCACCCTAGTGCATCCTTAGAGTAATGGCAGGAAGAAAGATCGGGCCAAAAGATTGGAGGATTGTTATGCTGCTTAACCATGGGTAACAACCTTTTCTGTTAACACTCTTTCACGTAAATTTTACCATTCATTGTGTCATTCGTAATGAATGGACGAGATATTTTCCCACATTCACAAATGGCCTGCCAAACCATTACCTTCTTGCCGAACTTTTCGGTGTAAATGTCTTTCACTGGTCCAGGGACATGCTTTCCCTTCGGTGATGTATAAAATTGCGGTCCTGGCAGAGTCTTATAGTCCAGTTTTATGTTGGTTTCGTCATCCATGATAACACACCCCATTTTTTTTTGTCAGAAGTTTGTCATAAAGCTTCCGAGCTCTCGGTTTCACAGATTCAGCTTGTTTTGGATTTCGTTTTGGCTGCTTCTGCTTACGACGGGTCTGCAGACCCATTCTTCCCTTGGCACGCATAACGTTACTCGCCGAGGTTCCAAGCTTTCTCGCCACATCTCGTATGTTACTAAAGGATGCCGCTTGTAGTATTCCTTAACCTTTTTGTCCATTGTGGGATCAGCAGGCCCGGGTTTTCTATTACGTCTTGGGGCATCAGTAAATGTGCACTTTTCACAATACTTCCGCAATGCGGTTTGAACTGCTCCGACACTTATACCTTCTTCTCTGGCTAATTTTCTTATAGAAAGACCACTCACGGTGCCCCATTTGTGCACAATTCGCTTTCTTTGCTCGGGAGAAAGGCCACGCATTTTCAAAATTTCGCACTGAATGTTAGAAAAAATGACAGCATCTGTTTCTTTTAGATGTAAACAACAGGACGCAGCCGACGTTTGGTTGAATACTGCACGTTATTTGAAATGACGGTTGTAAGTGTATTTATAATTATCGGAACGGCCTATACTCTTGAAAATCAAAAACTTATATCAAAAACACCATATCAAGAAGACTGGGAGCTCTGTCTGAGAATGAGCGACAGTTTTGGCAGCGCAGTCTTTTGAGTAGAAGTGGAACTGACGCATGCTAGTGTGTGTGCTGGCGATGCGAATACAAACCGAACATACGCACATTCTGTCTTCGCAGCGATGTAATTACCAGCACTTTCATAACAAACTTCCACCTTTATCAGATGGAGTGCGCTGTTTGATTTGACGCTTGTCATTTGTATGGGATCGATCCAGAGATGCCAGTCTTCTTGATATGATGTTTTTGCTTATATCTAAGTTTGGTGGTTCATGTCTCTGGTACTTAGAGCAGCGGTTCTTAACCTGAAGTACGCGTACCCCTAGCCAGGAGTACGCGAAAAAAAATTGGTAATGGCGGACAAGAGTGCGTCTTGAACTGTCCTACAGGTCAGACGTGTTTTCGGTTGCTTGTGGACTGGTCTTTGACTGCCTATAGCTTCAAAGTTTGTGTTTTGTCAGTGTGTCTTTTAAAGATTACCTGGAAGTTAACTTACATCAGTCTTTCTTAAGACTACCTATTTCTTTCTTTCTCAATACTTGCAATTTGATATTGTTTTTGAACTTTTTTCGTATCACCTGAAATGGCAGGACGAAAAAAGAAACCACGCATCGCTACGGGGAGGAAAAGAGAGGCATCTCTTTCTGAAACTAGCTTATGCAGTGAAAATTGATATGATATTCTGCCTGAGCAAGAAGCCGGCGAAATTGAAATGTTCGAAAGTAAAACTATTCAAAGTGAAACTTCTGTAAAAAAGGAGAAAGTTCCACCTATTGTGGTAACTATTGCTTGAATTTAATATTTTTAAAAGAGAACTTTCTACGTTTCTCTCCGACGTCAAAGTTACTTATCAAATTGGCCGAAGAGGCGAATGCCGTTTACTGGCCCAAACATTGAAATATTGGAATCGTCTTATTCAGTATTTAACTGAAAAGATGTATAATTTTTTTACGTATGACACTAAGAGCGCCAAGCCGTTCAAGGTCGTATTGAAAAGTCTCACCAACGATCAAACCGTTGATGAGATCAAAATTACTTTGACAGAATTACTTGGTATAGCCCCTACCCAAGTAATTCTGATGAAAAAAAAATCACGAGGCGAAAACAGCCAGCGAACTGGAATTTCCCTTGTAAATTATTTAATTCATTTTAACCGCAGTGAGGTTAATAACTTAAATTTTTTTGAAAAAGCACATGCTTTATTGAACGTGCGTGTAAAATGGGAATTATATCGAAAGTTTGGCGGAGGTGAAAAGCATATCACCCAATGCTGTGTTTGCCAACGTTATGGCCATGGTTCAAAGTTTTGTAACATGGACCAAAAATGCCTCATTTGTGGAGACTCTTCTCACAAAAAGGACACATGTCCTGTGAAAGAGAGTAAAAATTTTCGCTGTGCGAATTGCAACGGCAACCATATGTCGAATTTTTATCAATGCCCAGCCCGTTTAGCAATTGTCAAGGCAAGGCAAGGTAAACAAAATTCAAAACAAAATTCTCCAAGCGTACCAGTGACGCATAGTTTTCCTACTCCTTTGCATACCCGTTTAACTTATGCACAGGTTACAGGTAGTTCGAACATTATACCGCCTAGTGTTGGTAGTTCGAAAATGACCGTTAATATGGGTAAGCAAAACACGCTAGAAAATAATTGTACACCTATTACTCCAGCTAATATTGCTGCCGAAAATATTTTTTCTAATGTCAACTGCCTGGGGCCTATTACGCCAGGTAAACTTTCTTTTTTGCAACAGGCAATGTTCGATCTTATGAACGCCATGTTCAGGCAAAATCAATGTTTGAAGCCATTCAAATAGGCACAAATTTTACTATTAAAATTGTTTCTAATTTAAAATTTAGCAATGATTTTAAATAAAACAATTAAAATATTAAATTGGAATTCTCGCTCATTGAAGGCCAATGAGAATGAGCTTTTTGATTTTTTAACAGTAAATAATGTGCATATTGCAATTATTACTGAAACATTTTAGAAACCTAACATAAAATTAAAATATGAACCCAATTACGTGGTTCATAGATGTGATAGGATTCAGGGTTCCGGCGGTGGAGTTGCAATTGTTATTCATCGCCGAATCAAACATCGTGCTCTTCCCCATCTTGAGACGAAAGTTATTGAAACTTTGGGAATTGAAGTTCAAACTGAACTTGGGATTTTATTTATTGCCGCAGTATATATACCATTTCAATGCACACGCGAGCACAAAAATTATTTTAAAGGTGATTTACAAAAACTCACCAGAAATCGTTCGAAATTTTTTATAATCGGCGATTGTAACGCTAAACATCGTTCATGGAATAATTCTCAAAGTAATTCCAATGGCAAAATTTTATTCAATGATTGTTCTTCAGGATACTATTCTATTTTGTCTCCGAATAGTCCTACATGCTTTTCTTCTGTAAGAAACCGCACAACAATTGATTTGGTGCTAACAGATCAAAGTCATGTATGTAGTGATTTGATCAAAAATGCTGACTTTGATTCTGACCATCTTCCAATAACTTTTTCTTTATCACATGAATCAGTTTTAAACCCTATGAGCTCTGTTTTTAATTATAACAAAGCTAATTGGGAAAGATACAAAAATTATATTGAGAGAAATTTCAATAATGAGCTTGATTTGCAAAACGAAGTGAATATTGATTCCGCTTTGGAAGCATTAAAATGTGCAATTGTTGATGCCAGGAATTATTCTGTTCCAAAGGCTCAAGTGAAATTTGATTCACCAATAATTGACGAAAATCTTCAACTTCTAATTCGTTTGAAAAATGTCCGCAGACGTCAATATCAACGTTCTCGTGACCCTGTTTTTAAAACTATTTATAAAGATTTACAGAAAGAGATTAAACATAGATTTACTCTTCTGAGAAATCAAAATTTTGAGACTAAAGTTGAAAAATTGAAACCATATTCAAAACCATTTTGGAAGCTGTCGAAGATTCTTAAGAAACCTTCAAAGCCTATTCCAGTTTTAAAAGATGGTGAACGTTTTCTTGTATCCAATGAACAAAAGGCTCAAAGACTTGCTCAGCAGTTTGAGAGTGTTCATAACTCAAATTTGAATTTTGTGAGTCCAATTGAAAATGAAGTCACACGTCAATTTGATTTAATTTCTTCCCAGAATTTTTTACCTGCAGAAATAATTGAAACTAACTTGAATGAGATTAAATCAATTATTAAAAATTTCAAAAATATGAAAGCACCTGGTGACGATTGAATCTTTAATATACTAATCAAACATCTCCCTGAGAGCACAATGGATTTTTTAGTGAAAATTTTCAATTGCTGCTTCAAAATTGCATATTTTCCCAAATTATGGAAAAATGCAAAAATTACTCCCATTTTAAAACCGGATAAGAACCCAGCTGAAGTTTCAAGTTATCGACCAATCAGTTTGCTTTCTTCAATAAGTAAACTGTTTGAGAGAGTTATTCTTAACAGAATGATGTCACACATCAACGAAAATTCAATTTTTGCAAATGAACAGTTTGGATTTCGCCATGGGCATTCCATTGCTCAGAGTTACTAATATGATACGAGCTAACAAATCTGAAGGTTATTCCACTGGAGCTGCTCTTTTAGACATAGAAAAAGCATTCGACAGTGTTTGGCATAAAGGTTTGATTGCGAAATTGCAAACTTTTAATTTTCCAATTTTCCTAATCCAAATTTCGAAAAATTATCTTACTGATCGAACTCTGCAGGTTGTCTATCAGAATTCAAAATCTGATAGATTTCCTATCAGAGCAGGTGTGCCTCAAGGTTCTGTCTTGGGCCCAGTCCTGTATAACATATTCACTTCAGATCTTCCTGATTTGCCTCCAGGATGCACAAAGTCATTGTTCTGCGATGACACAAGCATTTCCGTAAAAGGAAAAAGCCTTCGTGTCATATGCAGTCGATTGCAGAAAAGTTTAGATATTTTTTCTTCCTACTTGCAAAAGTGGAAAATCTCTTCCAAAGTGGAAAATCTCTCCCAATGCTTCTAAAACTCTAAAACTCAAATGATAATTTTTCCTCATAAGCCTAGGGCTTAGGGGAGCTGCGTAGCCGCAAGGTTACAGAGTCCGCTTTGTCAAGCGGATGGTCGTGGGTTCGAATCTTAGTAGAACCAGGCCATCCGATGTCAAAAAGGACTTAAGCATGGGTTTATTCTCAGGCTCCCCACCAGTTACCCTTCCTTTACGCTGAAATCTACAAATACCTCTGCGTGACTTCCTCTTAACAAAAAATAAGTCCCTCTTATCAATAAAACTGGCCAGAAAGACGCACGACTAAACTTCTCCAGGGAATTATAATTGGTGATATTTGGCAAGAAGAACGAGTATCGGTATAGTAGAACAGTAAGCGTGTAAGGAAGAGTAGCGCATTACACACAAGCACTGATGAACAATAATAATAAGCATACCACTTCTCAATAGAGGTATTGCTATTAACAGAAGTGCGGGATACAGCAGACACCCGGGCATATCTCACAATAGATCTACGATTCTGGTCGCAGTGAGGGAGCCCATACAGGAAAAAAAAAGCCTAGGGCTTCTTTCCTCAAGTCAAGCAATAATCACGTTGTCAAGATGAATGGGGATATTTTAAGTTGGTCTGACAAGGTTAAGTACTTGGGACTAATTTACAATAAAAAACTTATTTTCAAAGAGCACATTGAGAGTATGAAAGCCAAGTGCATCAAATATACGAGATGTTTATATCCTCTCATTAACAGGAATTCTAAACTTTGTTTAAAGAACAAACTTTTGATTTACAAACAAATTTTTAGACCAGCAATGCTTTATGCTGTACCGATCTGGTCAAGTTGCTGTTCAACAAGGAAGAAAACGCTCCAAAGGATTCAGAATAAAATTCTGAAAATGATTTTGAAGCGTCCTCTTGGTTTGGTACACTCGAATTACATAGACTTACTGGTGTTAAACCATTAGAAGCTATGTCAAATAAAATTATTAACAATTTTCGACAAAAATCGTTGCAATCCTCAATTGCTATGATAAGCTCTCTTTATAGCCAATAAGTTAGCATTTAAGTCAGTTGTAAGTTTACTTTCCTTTCTTGACAAGTAGGTTT
The DNA here is from genome assembly GCF_029784165.1 of Wyeomyia smithii. NCBI lineage: Eukaryota > Metazoa > Arthropoda > Insecta > Diptera > Culicidae > Wyeomyia > Wyeomyia smithii. Next base: position 168,244,125 of record NC_073694.1, read on the forward strand.
AAATCCCTACGAATGATAAGTCCTAATTGCGAAAGCAAACAAATCCTAACAATTAAAATTACAAATTACTCAATATTTACTAATATTTATCATAAATACTTAAGCTACTAACAAATCCCCCTCTTAAAAAAAAAGTAATGGCGGACAAAGCAATTTTTTCTTCATAATTTGTTGTTTAATGTTGCTCTTCAAACATGGCTACACCAATAAAACAAACCATAGTTTAATTTAAAACCTGAACTAGACTATCACAACATTATCTACCACTACTCTCTCCCACTCTTCACTCAATATAACCAAGGGGTACGTGGACGAAAAAAGTTTGAGAATCGCTGATCTAGGGCATACGAAGACTATGTAGTCAATATTTTCGTAACCTCCACATTCGCACAGATTATTATCGACTACGTTTATTCGAAAGAGGTGTGCGTTTGCAACATAGTGATTGGACATTAGGCGCGAAATAACTCAAATGAAATCCCGAGTTAAATCTAACCCTTTGAACCAAGCTTTTGTAAAAACTTTGGGGGAGATCGAGTGTATCCATCACCCAAGGTCGTCTTTATCCCATCTTTCCTGCCAGTTTTCCAGTGCCAGTTGTCTGGGCAGATGAAAATATTCGGTATTAGTTTGTAGCGAATTGTGTATGGCAGCTAATACAGCTACGTTGTGCCATTTTGCGGGATATGCGATGGTCCGAGTTGTAAATGCTAAATCCGGAAAGTCCATCCATTACAGATTCGTCCGTGAAAAAGGAATTCTGCTCTGGGAGGTGACCGAATTTTGCCGAAAATATTGATGGCACAACTGTTGGTTTGAGGTGTTCGCGGATTCCATGGATTTCTTGTTTCATCGTCAAATCAAATGCAACAGAAAAATTGTTGAACGATGGTGAAATCTCACGGTATGGAGCAACAAACGAAGGGTTTATCACCATAGGTATGAACCGCTGGTAAACTGGCTCACAGGGTTTCTGAACAACTTCCAAACTTTACTCATAGTTCGCAATAAGCATTGGATTTGCTATTTCCGATCTAATAAAGAACCAAAGGGCCAACTCAAACAGACATGGTGTGTGTCGATTGCATGCAGCCTAGAGCGATACGCACACAACGGTATTGTATCCTCTCTAGCTTCAGCATGTGCGACCTCTGAAGCATATAGCTGCCATATTCTATGACGGGCAGTTGCATGGTTTAGTAGAGTCGTATCAAATCCTCTGGATGAGCAACCAATGATATTCCTGTTACCATCCGCGGAAAATTAATTACAGTCATACCATACTCCGAGAACTCTATTCCAAGACAACTGGACCAACCGGCCAGATTATCGAGCGTATTTTAGAAGCTGTTCTTCATGTCTGCAGCCAGAGACTCCGTGACGCAGTCGTCAGCTAACTGGCGCATGAGGCAGCCGTCCGTCACGCATGTGTCGATGTCACTGATGTAGAAGTTGTACAAAAGAAGACTCAGACAAGAGCCTTGGGGGAGACTAATGTAGCGTGTTCGTATCATTATTGAAGAACCGTGGTTGGAAAGTAAATGCTTTTCAGACAGCAGGTTGATCAAAAAGTTTGTCAATATAGGGGAGAATCCTCTTTGTTGCAGTTTCTCGGAAAGAATTTCGATTGAAACTGCATCAAATGCACCTATGATATCCAGGAAAACTGAGGTAATTTGGTGATTGCTGCCAAAAACCATTTCCGCTTCTGTTGCTAGCAATGCTAGGCAATCGTTAGGGCCTTTGCCTCTACAAAAACCGGATTGGGTCTCTGATAGTATTTATATCTGCCCAGTTGTCTAGTCTACGCAGGATCATTTTTTCAAGCAATTTGCGTATGCATGAGAGCATTGCAATCGGTCTGTACGAGCGATGATCTGTGACAGATTTTTCTGGTTTTTTTTATTGCGATAATCTTAACCCGTATAAACCCGGGACGGAACTTGTTTTTCGAAAATGCTCGTTCTCAGCACTGGAACGGCCGATTTGGGAAAACCTGGAATTTTATTCAAGGGAAATAGTTGCTTCAAGTTTTAGTAAAGGTTCTACCCCTCTGGACCCCTCCCCGTTTTCGTGAGACGCAAATATGTCTGTGTTTTTTCTAATTTTTCAAACAGATTCAACAAACACTGGGAGTTTTCATACGTATCAATTGCTCCATGTATCAAATCATGTCAGGTAGATGAAATATGGTATGTAAGAGTGGATTTTGGAGTTTCTAAATTATTTCAGTACAAAATCACAAAACTACGTATTTTCATAAAAATTCAAATAACAAAATCGTTCTTCAAATTTTAAGCTCTACATTTTTGAAGTAAGGTCTCCTGAATCCACACGCGATTAGATATTTATTTTAGCATGCAAATATTTTGAGAAAAACGAGTTTAAATTCACTAAAGGTCGGATTTTCATGAAAACCTGATTTTCTCAGTCTCCCACAGTAGGTTTCAACTTAGCTCTTCAATTTTCATCCTCTATATTTCAAGAGTAACGTCTTTTGAATCCAAAGATGCTGAAAGATTTATTCTAGCATGCACAGATTTAGATAAAAACGAGTTTGAATTCACTAAAGTACGAGTTCTTATGAAAACTTGATTTTCTCCAAATCTGTGCATGCTAGAATAAATCTTTCAGCATCTTTGGATTCGGAAGACGTTACTCTAAGAATATAGAGCTTGAAAATTGAAGAGCTTAGTTTAAACCTACCGTGGGAGACTGAGAAAATCAGGTTTCAATGAAAATACGTACTTTGGGAAATTTAAACTCGTTTTTCTCAAAATATTTTCATGCTAAAATAAATATTTCATCGCGTATGGATTCAGGAGACCTTACCTCAAAAATCTAGAGCTTAAAATTTGAAGAACGGTTTTGTTGTTTGATTTTTTATGAAAACACGTAGTTTGGTGATTTTGTATTGAATTAATTTGGAAACTCCAAAATTCACACTTACATATCATATTTCATCTATCTGAAATGATTTGATACATGGAGCAATTGATACGTATGAAAATTCCCAGTGTTTGCTCAATCTGTTTGAAAAATTACAAGAAAACACAGACATATTTGCGTCTCACGAAAACGGGGAGGGGTCCAGAGGGGTGGCACCTTTACCAAAACTTAGAGCAACTAGTTCCCTTGAATAAAATTCCAAGTTTTTCTAAATCGGCCGTTCCAGTGCTGAGAACGAGAATTTTCAAAAAACAAGTTCCGTCGGGTCTTTACGGGTTAACCTGTCTCCAAGCTTCCGGGACTATATTGTTCCTGATAAGCTTATTAAACAGTTTAAGAAATCGTATCTTAGCCTTAAATTTTATCCTGTCCGGTCCTGGAGCCTTATTCTTGCAAGACGCGAGGGCAATTGAAAATCCCAGCATTGAACATTCTGGTTCTTCAATCGCCGTTGTGTCGCTGAATTTCTGCTGTGATGGGACAGCGCCTGGGCATACCATTTTCGCGAAACCATAGATCCAACATTCATAGTATTCATTAGCCTCACTGTTGTCGGACCTGTTGCGCATTTTCCGAGCCGTATTCCAGAGATAGCTCATAAGAGCATCTCTGGGTAACGTGCTTATGAAATTGTGACAGTACGATCTTTTTTCTAGTTTGTGCAGTTTAGCCTGTTCGAGTTCCAGCTTTCTAAACTGATCAAAAAGTTGAATGGAATGATAGCTCCTGAATTCTGGGTAGGCTGCCTTTAGAGATTTTTTCATCTCGTTGCATTCTTTGTCCCACCATTGCATTGTTTGTTAGGACGAATTTTCAATTTGTTCTCAGGGGCGGGCCTCGTCGAAGATGGCAACGCGCTATCTAAAACTAATGTTGCAAGGAAGTTCTATTCGACGGATGGAGAAAGCTCATCGGTTGTTTCGATACCCTGGGATATTATGTTCGAGATTTTTTCACAATCAATATTCCGGGTGAGATCATATTCTACTTCGACTGATGACTGGAGCCTGCTCATAATCGAAATTGGCAAATGGTTACTACCATGAGGATCTTGAATAGTCTCCCATTTACAATGCAAGATTCTGGTTAGAAGGCGTCCCAACGGGAGGCAAGATCACGCCTTTTAATTTCTATGAAGACGCCGTGTGTGTATTTGGGTCTTTAGTTTCAAATTTGTCCTCATTTTTAGTTTGACGGACAATATCGATAAAGTTCTTCTATAGCTTCAATGAAATTAACCCGTTTTTTAGAATTACTGTAAGTCTCTTTATTTATTATTATTATTATGACAAAACTCTAAATAAACAAAACATTTTGCCTACAATGTATTTTTTTAATACGAGAAAATAACTTTTGTACTCGTGATTGTGCATGATTCAGAAATTTTTCACCGTATTGAAAGAACATTCCGATTGTAAATTTCATCAATTTGACTACGGCATCGGTTTTACCTCCACACTTCACCTCAAAAAAGAGTATCCAACTGGGTAGTGACTCTCCTGTAGCTGCAATAAAAATACCCATCGGATGAACTCGTGCTTGCGATATGCTGAACTAGCAATAGTAGACTTTTTTTCCGAACATTTGTTTCATACTTGAATGCACTTGCAGTTTATCACCACTGGCAAAGAAACACATTCGGTTTCGGTCGGTGGAAATAAAAAGTTATAAATAGCCAAATCCTGTACCTTTCAGATCTAAATTTTTTATTTCAGAGTGACCGTTTACGTGTCGGGTTTCGGCAGCAACCCTGTCGGGTGGTTGGGCGATGATGCGTAAAGCCGAACATATAGAAGTGTTCTAGCACAGCCGTGGGCGACGGACGGGTGGTTGAGGGGAAAGCTGGCATTATGCCGCACAATCAGGACGGCCGTCCTGTCTGATTCGTAATCCACAAACCGGGGGAAAATTATTTTTAATAACTAGATCGAGAAATGATATCGCTACTTCTTTTCTCTGCTGCCTTTATCGTGCTTTTTTTTGTTACCTTTTGATCAGCTTTATGTGAATGTGAGACGCAAGATTGGGAAATCTTCTCCGGTGACAGGAAGGGCTGTGTAAGCAAAAAGAAGGGATGGATATGCTAACAACCGAGACTGAAATAGAACAGCCCCGAGGGGAAGATTGGCACGATGTATAATACTTATGATGAGAATAAGAGGGTGTATAACCGCCAGGGCAATCGATTGAACGTCTCGGATCGGAACGAGAACTTAAGGTGAATGATATGTAGTGAAGCCTGCCCTGTAAAAGAGCCGAGAAGAGTGAGTATGAAAAATTAATATTGGTAACTAGCAAACTAGCAGCACTGCTCACCCAATCTGTCCCCACTCCACTACTTCATGTTACGTGTTGCTATACAGAGGTAATAACTTTTATCCGAATCACAGTATCAACAACAAAACCGGCGTACAACCGTGACAAAATGTTGCTAAAATTTTACCCTTCACCGAGGGGTTTTTAGGCAGATCCGTTAAGCGCAAACCGGAGCGGGGATTTTTATTTATGACTTAATTTGAATGCGAACATGCTTACCTAACGCTAGAGCACGTGTCTGAAGATGATGATGAAGTTCGGGACGATGCATCGACAGATAACATCCTAGCACTAAGGTTGGTGCTCGTTTTACAGATAAATTTAAGTCTCAGCCGATGTACGGCATTGAAGCAACCCCAATTTCGGTGTGTACAATCAGGACATCTTGGCTCCGCTGCTTCTGGGAACGATTTGTACAGTGGCAGTTCATAAAAAGTTATGAAAAAGGGATCACATTATAATGATGTTCCGGGGGAGATAGTGACATTATTGTTTATTATCGTGTCGGTCGAACGGGACTGGGATAGGGGAGACGAGTAACGTTCGCATTAAAAGGCTGGGCTCCGATGATTGTTATGGCGATTAAATCGTGCTGCAACGGTAGGGAAGCAAATTGATGGGTAATAATAACTATATATGCGTACTAATAATAAACGGCGTCCTCTGATTGGTGCTGTAGTGATTTATGGGGTTTGTTGTGTGTAGAAGCGATTAGCAAAGTCAATGGTGAAATAACTATCAAACTTTCCTCAAACATCTTCCTCGTATCGTGGTAAAATAGCACTTTCATCCTGTCCGAAGATTGACAGTAATTCATCGAGATTACAACTGATGGACACGAGTTTGAAAAACCATTGTTCCATCCATTTTACAGCGCACAAAAAAAAACGAACCAAATTGATGAGAACAGACGCGTTACTGACGGCACGCATCAGTGTCATATTTACCGTGTTACTGGCGACCGATTCTTCGCTGAAATCATCCTGAATCCTGGTGAAGCGTTGACGTACGTACAACTCTGCTGTCATCGTGAGTAGCAGCAGCAAAAAAAGTCCTAATGAACGACCGTCATTCCAGCAGGATGAGGAAAAATGGGAAAAATGCAGAATGTGGAAAGCCTCGCGCTGCTTCGATTGTTGTCAGCACTAATTACACAATTGTTGATAGCTTCATTGCATGTGGCAGGACCTGCTGTGTGTGAACGTTTTTATTGTAGTTTAACACACACACACACAGTGCGGGAAATGTGGGCCGCCGTGTTGCTGTTAGATGGAGCACAATATTCTGGGCCGAAGTTTTCATTCGTTTTTGTTGAACCTGCCATGATGAGTGAACTGGGTGAGACACGAAGCTGCTAACTGGCACTAAACAGGGGCTTAATTAGTGGAAGCTTTTTCTTGCCTCATGGGCCTTTCCTGTGATTCGTTGATCGTTAGGATAAATGACATGACACAAAAATGAAATCTTACTGATTGTATTCAATGTATATTCTGACGCTGCTGCATTTTCTGGATTGATTGAAAAACCGAAAACGCCAAAAGTAAGGCCTTGTTATATTAAACAATTTTGCTGAAGACATTGAGTACATAAAATCAACTTTTCACAGTCAAATCTAAAACGATCACGATTTTTTGATTTTAAATCGCTGTGCACTGTGGAATTCTCAAATAAATCTTTCCACCAATTGTAAATGTCTTGAAATATGGCCCTTGGAATGTGCAGAAACTATTTTGGAAAATATTTCATAAAATGGTGGTTGAAAAACGTTTTTATATTACTTTTTTGTACTCAGCGACCTTCAAAAGGGCATTACTCAAAAATGTACCGTACGATGATTTTGAAATTTTGACCAGAGATTCTGGACGTCATAACGTATCGAATGGTGTACTCAGATTCTTTGGTGCATTTTTTTTATAATAACGGTCTTTGGGAGCACCGTGTATTATTTTCACCAATTTTATGACAACGTAGCATAATGTATGAATGAAAGAACCGACCAAGGTATTCCAGAGTTATCACCTTGACGAATGAACAATGAAAAAACTTCATCAACCACTAATCCAGGTTCACATTTCCATTCATTGCTTCTGGAACTAATCAAGCAACTTCTTGCAAAACCGTCACCTTGTTAAGTACGGTTAGGTACTAAACTGTTCTGACGAAAACCGATGTGTTTGCCTTGTTGACATCCTAGCATACATTGATCGCACTGCATGAAACAAGCAATGCTGAAACAATATCATCAAAGCGTGCTACTTTATTTCTTTGCTCCAGTTTGCCTTTTGTATGCATAGTCTTTGAGTGGGTTATCGTAATACGGAAAAATTAAAGCTTGATAGTATCGGGCCAGATTACATTACGTATTCACAAAATGTTTATCATTATTGAATTTTTAATTTCTCCATTGGGAAAATGATTGAAAAATTTGTGATATCGCTTCTCCATTTTGGGAAAATCTGAAAAAAAAAACAGTTCATCGAAATTGCGTTTACCATCCTTTCTAAATAAATGTGTAATTTGTTCATTTTTTGGGAAAATGACACGCGTAAAAAATCTGACGTTTTCAAACGCGCTTATTACCTTAAAAGCTCAAAAACAACGTTACACGGTTAATTGTCATTACTAATCTGTGTCGAGCCAAACTGATCGACGCAAAACAATTACTCGATTGAAAATGCCAATTTACTTCCATGTGTTTTGTCAAGAAATCTTACGAGTCGTGTTATTAATATTTCACGAACATATCATACAGCCATATGAATTACATCTATAAAAACGGAGAGTATCCTTATGCAATTATCTTCAGTAACAAAACCCGATAACGAAAAAACAGTAAACTACAATTCATTTAATATGCAAAGTATCACTTGTGCCTCTATTAACAAACATGTCAAGTCAACGCCGGTGTAATGAAAAAGGGGGTCAGACAATTACCTCCGTTACATAAGCTCATCGCTCTCCATTTATTGCTTGATCGTTCCTCTGTCAATCCGCTGCCTTTCGGTACAGTTTGACACGTCGCCGCCGTCGCGGTAATATTGAACAGCCTGTTACCCGCGCAGCTGCGTTAAGCTGAGCTCTTTGTGACTCTCCTGGAGGCAAGATGAAAAGCTCACGGCTCAGGCTTGAGCTTTGCTTTGAATGGCTGAAATTGCAGCTTGCGAAAGTGAAAGTCGAATGATTTTTAACATTTAGGATCGCTTGATTCACTGGAGTGGCTTTATGCACTAAAGTAAATTTGTCCAGATCACAAAAGTTAAAGTTCAATCGCAGCATGATCACTGTTGTTGAAATATGGAAAAGAAAGTGAATTCCTGCAAAGGGCGACAATGAAAGTGCTATCAATAGCGCAAATAAGAAGAAAACAGCGAATCGTACCAGATGGATTGTTTCCCTCCTTCACCCCTTAAAAGCCACATAGTTCTTCTATCCAGTTGATTTAATTTTTTCCACCACCCGACCGCCCTCAGTATCTACATAATAGGATTTTATCTGAAAGCCTGAATCGTTTTGGTCTTATTTCCATTACCGCTTTCGTTATCATCATCATTAAAGTCATCTTTGTTGTTTCCTTCCCTAGCAGCCCGTCGGAGTGTCCGTTTTCGTTTGTCACCGGGTTGCTTTCTTTCTTTCTTTTCCGATCCAAATCAACGTTTTTATTTCCACTTGTTCGGTTCTAAATCAGTAACTTTACGGGATATTTCCTTCTAGAACCGGGCTACGAGTGAAAAAAAATGAAACGAGCTGCCGTCTCATTTTTTTGCTCTTCAAACAAATCACTTTCCAACGTCTCCACAGCCAGATCAGCGCTACAGTATCGAGCACAACAAAAACGTTACCCATCGATGCACAACTACACAAAAAGGAAATAATCGCTGATGGCTTTTCCACCCAACCTGTCGAGGGGTCCGGGAGAATGATTCGCAGACATTCTACCAGGTGAAACACACACAGTGTTACCGAAGATGGCACAAATATCGATACTCCTAACGACGAAATCATGATTCCTGCATCAGTTTGTACAACCAGTTGCTAGAAAGCGGGACGGCATGGAAGGTACAGTTGAGCCACGAACCGACAAAGTGGCTGAAGCCGTGGAATCGATCGAATGGAAATGCTTCAATCACGGCGCAACAATTGAAAAGCGATGTGAAAATCGAACCGTTTTGCGAAAGGTGGGCGAAGAGTCGTGATATTTTTCCCGACGGAAGGATTTGTACTTTAAAGTGGGAAACCCGAACCGTTGAAAGCATTCCCAGTGTGTTGTGACGCTTGTGGGTGACGAGTACTTCGACGAGAATGTTGTTCACTTGGGAAGCTTGATTTTAAATAATATCTGAAGGAAGTTTTTTGAATGCGCTGGTTTAACAAAAGCAAACAATAAACATATTATTGTTATAAATTATTTTAAAACAAATGACTTTTTTTTGTTCAAGATTTATTTCAGATCACGTACATCGATAACAGAACATTTGACATTGTTTCAAATTCAACCAGAACCCAATCCAAATAAAACTTAAATTTTTTCTCAATCCAATTCATATCTAGGTAATCCGAATTGAGATAAAATCATATCTGAACCCGGTGTATAACCAATTAAAATCTGTTTAAAGTACATTTTATCAAAACGTCTTTAAACAAATAAAAAAAATAAAGAAAATTTATTTCCAAAAGCAAAAAATTAATAAAATCCTAATTTAATTTCAATTACATTAAATGCAAATTTAATTTCAATCCTATCTAAATCCAAATTACATCCAAATCTAAAATAAATGGTATCATAATCCAACCAAAATCCAACACAAATCCAATTCGAATCCGATTCATACAATAACCGAATCCCATCCGAGTCTAAACCAAATCCACTAAAAGTCCAATCCAAATCCAATCCAAATCCAACCCAATCCAATCCAAACCCAATCAAAATCCAAATCCAATCAAAATCCAAATCCAATCAAAATCCAATCCAATTCCAATCCAAATCCAAACCAAATCCAAACCAAATCCAATCCAAATCCAATCCAAATCCAATCCAATCCAAATCCAATCCAATCCAAATCCAATCCAAATCCAATCCAAATCCTATCCAAATCCAATCCAAATCCAATCCAAATCCAATCCAAATCCAATCCAAATCCAATCCAAATCCAATCCAAATTCAATCCAAATCCAATCCAAATCCAATCCAAATCCAATCCAAATCCAATCCAAATCCAATCCAAATCCAATCCAAATCCAATCCAAATCCAATCCAAATCCAATCCCAATCCAATTCAAATCCAATCCAAATCCAATACAAATCCAATCCAAATCCAATCCAAATCCTATCCAAATCGAATCCAAATCCAATCCAAATCCAATCCAAATCCAATCCAAATCCAATCCAAATCCAATCCAAATTCAATCCAAATCCAATCCAAAACCAACCTAAATACAATCCAAATCCAATCCAAATCCAATCCAAATCCAATCCAAATCCAATCCAAATCCAATCCAAATCCAATCCAAATCCAAATCCAATCCAATTCCAATCCAAATCCAATCCAAATCCAATCCAAATCCAATCCAAGTCCAATCCAAAACCAATCCAAATCCAATCCAAATCCAATCCAAATCCAATCCAAATCCAATCCAAATCCAATCCAAATCCAATCCAAATCCAATCCAAATCCAATCCAAATCCAATCCAAATCCAATCCAAATCCAATCCAAATCCAATCCAGATCCAATCCAAATCCAATCCAAATCCAATCCAAATCCAATCCAAATCCAATCCAAATCCAATCCAATCCAAATCCAATCCAAATCCAATCCAAATCCAATCCAAATCCAATCCAAATTCAATCCGAATCCAATCCAAAACCAATCTAAATACAATCCAAATCCAATCCAAATCCAATCCAAATCCAATCCAAATCCAATCCAAATCCAATCCAAATCCAATCCAAATCCAATCCAAATCCAAATCCAATCCAAATCCAATCCAAATCCAATCCAAATCCAATCCAAATCCAATCCAAATCCAATCCAAATTCAATCCAAATTCAATCCAAATTCAATCCAAATCCAATCCAAAACCAATCTAAATCCTATCAAAAACCAATCCAAATCCAATCCAAATTCAATCCAAATCCAATCCAAATCCAATCCAAATCCAATCCAAATCCAATCCAAATCCAATCCAAATCCAATCCAAATCCAATCCAAATCCAATCCAAATTCAATCCAAATCCAATCCAAATCCAATCCAAATCCAATCCAAATCCAATCCAAATCCAATCCAAATCCAATCCAAATCCAATCCAAATCCAATCCTATCAAATCCAAATCCAATCCAAATCCATTCCAAATCCAATCCAATCCAATCCAAATCCAATCCAAATCCAATCCAAATCCAATCCAAATCCAATCCAAATCCAATCCAAATCCAATCCAAATCCAATGCAAATCCAATCCAAATCCAATCCAAATCCAATCCAAATCCAATCCAAATCCAATCCAAATCCAATCCAAATCCAATCCAAATCCAATCCAAATCCAATCCAAATCCAATCCAAATCCAATCCAAATCCAATCCAAATCCAATCCAAATCCATTCCAAATCCAATCCAATCCAATCCAAATCCAATCCAAATCCAATCCAAATCCAATCCAAATCCAATCCAAATCCAATCCAAATCCAATCCAATCCAAGTCCAATCCAAATCCAATCCAAATCCAATCCAAATCCAATTAAAATCCAATCCAAATCCAATCCAAATCCAATCCAAATCCAATCCAAATCCAATCCAAATCCAATCCAAATCCAATCCTATCCAATCCAAATCCAATCCAAATCCAATCCAAATCCAATCCATTCCAATCCAAATCCAATCCAAATCCAATCCAAATCCAATCCCAATCCAATCCAAATCCAATCCAAATCCAATCCAAATCCAATCCAAATCCAATCCAAATCCAATCCAAATCCAATCCAAATCCAATCCAAATCCAATCCAAATCCAATTCAAATCCAATTCAAATCCAATCCAAATCCAATCCAAATCCAATCCAAATCCAATCCAAATCCAATCCAAATCCAATCCCAATTCAATCCAAATCCAATCCAAATCCAATTCAAATCCAATCCAAATCCAATTCAAATCCAATCCAAATCCAATCCAAATCCAATCCAAATCCTATCCAAACCCAATCCAAATCCAATCCAAATCGAATCCAAATTCAATCCAAATTCAATCCAAATTCAATCCAAATTCAATCCAAATCCAATCCAAAACCAATCTAAATCCTATCAAAAACCAATCCAAATCCAATCCAAATTCAATCCAAATCCAATCCAAATCCAATCCAAATCCAATCCAAATCCAATCCAAATCCAATCCAAATCCAATCCAAATCCAATCCAAATCCAATCCAAATCCAATCCAAATCCAATCCAAATCCAATCCAAATCCAATCCAAATCCAATCCAAATCCAATCCAAATTCAATCCAAATTCAATCCAAATCCAATCCAAATGCAAACCAAATCCAATCCAAATCCAATCCAAATCCAATCCAAATCCAATCCAAATCCAATCCAAATCCAATCCAAATCCAATCCAAATCCAATCCAAAACCAATCCAAATCCAATCCAAATCCAATCCAAATTCAAATACAATCCAAATTCAAATACAATCCAAATCCAACTCCAATCCAATCCAAATCCAATCCAAATCCAATCCAAATCCAATCCAAGTCCAATCCAAGTCCAATCCAAATCCAATCCAAATCCAATCCAAATCCAATCCAAATCCAATCCAAATCCAATCCAAATCCAATCCAAATCCAATCCAAATCCAATCCAAATCCAATCCAAATCCAATCCAAATCCAATCCAAATCCAATCCAAATCCAATCCAAATCCAATCCAAATCCAATCCAAATCCAATCCAAATCCAATCCAAATACAATCCAAATCCAATCCAAATCCAATCCAAATCCAATCCAAATCCAATCCAAATCCAATCCAAATCCAATCCAAATCCAATCCCAATTCAATCCAAATCCAATCCAAATCCAATCCAAATCCAATTCAAATCCAATCCAAATCCAATCCAAATCCAATCCAAATCCAATCCAAATCCTATCCAAATCCTATCCAAACCCAATCCAAATCCAATCCAAATCGAATCCAAATTCAATCCAAATTCAATCCAAATTCAATCCAAATTCAATCCAAATCCAATCCAAACCCAATCCAAATCCTATCCAAAACCAATCCAAATCCAATCCAAATTCAATCCAAATCCAATCCAAATCCAATCCAAATCCAATCCAAATCCAATCCAAATCCAATCCAAATCCAATCCAAATCCAATCCAAATCCAATCCAAATCCAATCCAAATCCAATCCAAATCCAATCCAAATTCAATCCAAATTCAATCCAAATCCAATCCAAATGCAAACCAAATCCAATCCAAATCCAATCCAAATCCAAATTCAATCCAAATTCAAATACAATCCAAATTCAAATACAATCCAAATCCAACTCCAATCCAAATCCAATCCAATCCAAATCCAATCTAAATCCAATCCAAATCCAATCCAAATCCAATCCAAATCCAATCCAAATCCAATCCAAATCCAATCCAAATCCAATCCCAATTCAATCCAAATCCAATCTAAAACCAATCTAAATCCAATTCAAATCCAATCCAAATCCAATCCAAATCCAATCCAAATCCTATCCAAACCCAATCCAAATCCAATCCAAATCGAATCCAAATTCAATCCAAATCCAATCCAAATTCAATCCAAATTCAATCCAAATCCAATCCAAAACCAATCTAAATCCTATCAAAAACCAATCCAAATCCAATCCAAATTCAATCCAAATCCAATCCAAATCCAATCCAAATCCAATCCAAATCCAATCCAAATCCAATCCAAATCCAATCCAAATCCAATCCAAATCCAATCCAAATCCAATCCAAATCCAATCCAAATCCAATCCAAATCCAATCCAAATTCAATCCAAATTCAATCCAAATCCAATCCAAATGCAAACCAAATCCAATCCAAATCCAATCCAAATCCAATCCAAATCCAATCCAAATCCAATCCAAATCCAATCCAAATCCAATCCAAATCCAATCCAAAACCAATCCAAATCCAATCCAAATCCAATCCAAATTCAAATACAATCCAAATTCAAATACAATCCAAATCCAACTCCAATCCAAATCCAATCCAATCCAAATCCAATCTAAATCCAATCCAAATCCAATCCAAATCCAATCCAAATCCAATCCAAATCCAATCCAAATCCAATCCCAATTCAATCCAAATCCAATCTAAAACCAATCTAAATCCATTCCAAATCCAATCCAAATCCAATTCAAATCCAATCCAAATCCAATCCAAATCCAATCCAAATCCAATCTCAACCCAATCCATATCCAATCCAAATCGAATCCAAATTCAATCTAAATTCAATCCAAATTCAATCCAAATTCAATCCAAATCCAATCCATAACCAATCCAAATCCAATCCAAATCCAATCCAAATCCAATCCAAATCCAATCCAAATCCAATCCAAATCCAATCCAAGTCCAATCCAAATCCAATCCAAATCCAAACCAAATCCAATTCAAATCCAATCCAAATCCAATCCAAATCCAATCCAAATCCAATCCAAATCCAATCCAAATCCAATCCAAATCCAATCCAAATCCAATCCAAATCCAATCCAAATCCAATCCAATTCCAATCCAAATCCAATCCAAATCCAATCCAAATCCAATCCAAATCCAATCCAAATCCAATCCAAATCCAATCCAAATCCAATCCAAATCCAATCCAAATCCAATCCAAATCCAATCCTATCCAATCCAAATCCAATCCAAACCCAATCCAAATCCTATCCAAAACCAATCCAAATCCAATCCAAATCCAATCCAAATCCAATCCAAATCCAATCCAAATCCAATCCAAATCCAATCCAAATCCAATCCAAATCCAATCCAAATCCAATCCAAATCCAATCCAAATCCAATCCAAATCCAATCCAAATCCAATCCAAATCCAATCCAAATTCAATCCAAATTCAATCCAAATCCAATCCAAATGCAAACCAAATCCAATCCAAATCCAATCCAAATCCAATCCAATCCAAATCCAATCCAAATCCAATCCAATTCCAATCCAAATCCAATCCAAATCCAATCCAAATTCAAATCCAACTCCAATCCAAATCCAATCCAATCCAAATCCAATCTCAATCCAAACCAAATCCAATTCAAATACAATCCAAGTCCAATCCAAATCCAATCCAAATCCAATCCAAATCCAATCCAAATCCAATCCAAATCCAATCCAAATCCAATCCAAATCCAATCCAAGTCCAATCCAAGTCCAATCCAAATCCAATCCAAATCCAATCCAAATCCAATCCAAATCCAATCCAAATCCAATCCAAATCCAATCCAAATCCAATCCAAATCCAATCCAAATCCAATCCAAATCCAATCCAAATCTAATCCAAATCTAATCCACATCCAATCCAAATCCAATCCAAATCCAATCCAAATCCAATCCAAATCCAATCCAAATCCAATCCAAATCCAATCCAAATCCAATCCAAATCCAATCCAAATCCAATCCAAATCCAATCCAAATCCAATCCAAATCCAATCCAAATCCAATCCAAATCCAATCCAAATCCAATCCAAATCCAATCCAAATCCAATCCAAATCCAATCCAAATCCAATCCAAATCCAATCCAAATCCAATCCAAATCCAATCCAAATTCAATCCAAATTCAATCCAAATTCAATCCAAATCCAATCCAAATCCAATCTAAATCCAATCCAAATCCAATCCAAATCCATTCTCAATCCAATCCAAATCCAATCAAAATCTAATCAAAGTCCAATCCAAATCCAATCCAAACCCAATCCAAATCCAATCCAAATCCAATCCAAATCCAATCCAAATCCAATCCAAATCCAATCCAAATCCAACCCAAATCCAATCCAAATCCAATCCAAATCCAATCCAAATCCAATCCAAATCCAATCCAAATCCAATCCAAATCCAATCCAAATCCAATCCAAATCCAATCCAAATCCAATCCAAATCCAATCCAAATCCAATCCAAATCCAACCCAAATCCAATCCAAATCCAATCCAAATCCAATCCAAATCCAATCCAAATTCAAATCCAACTCCAATCCAAATCCAATCCAATCCAAATCCAATCTCAATCCAAACCAAATCCAATTCAAATACAATCCAAGTCCAATCCAAATCCAATCCAAATCCAATCCAAATCCAATCCAAATCCAATCCAAATCCAATCCAAATCCAATCCAAGTCCAATCCAAGTCCAATCCAAATCCAATCCAAATCCAATCCAAATCCAATCCAAATCCAATCTAAATCCAATCCAAATCCAATCCAAATCCAATCCAAATCCAATCCAAATCCAATCCAAATCCAATCCAAATCTAATCCAAATCTAATCCACATCCAATCCAAATCCAATCCAAATCCAATCCAAATCCAATCCAAATCCAATCCAAATCCAATCCAAATCCAATCCAAATCCAATCCAAATCCAATCCAAATCCAATCCAAATCCAATCCAAATCCAATCCAAATCCAATCCAAATCCAATCCAAATCCAATCCAAATCCAATCCAAATCCAATCCAAATCCAATCCAAATCCAATCCAAATCCAATCCAAATCCAATCCAAATCCAATCCAAATCCAATCCAAATCCAATCCAAATCCAATCCAAATCCAATCCAAATCCAATCCAAATCCAATCCAAATCCAATCCAAATTCAATCCAAATTCAATCCAAATTCAATCCAAATCCAATCCAAATCCAATCTAAATCCAATCCAAATCCAATCCAAATCCATTCTCAATCCAATCCAAATCCAATCAAAATCTAATCAAAGTCCAATCCAAATCCAATCCAAACCCAATCCAAATCCAATCCAAATCCAATCCAAATCCAATCCAAATCCAATCCAAATCCAACCCAAATCCAATCCAAATCCAATCCAAATCCAATCCAAATCCAATCCAAATCCAATCCAAATCCAATCCAAATCCAATCCAAATCCAATCCAAATCCAATCCAAATCCAATCCAAATCCAATCCAAATCCAATCCAAATCCAATCTAAATTCAACCCAAATACAATCTAAATTCAATCCAAATCCAATTTAAATTCAATCCAAATCTAATCTTAATCCAAATCCAATCCAAATCCAACCCAAATCCAATCCAAATCCAAACCAAATCAAATTTAAATCCAATCCCAATCCAATCCATATCTTGTTCAAATCCAATCAAAATTCAATCTAAATCCAATCTAAGTTCTATCCAAATCCAATCCAAATCCAATCCAAATCCAATCTAAATTAAATCCAAATCCAATCTAAATCCAAATCCAAATCCAATCCAAATCCAATCCCAATCCAATCCAAATCCAATCCAAATCGAATCCAAATCCAAAACAAATCCAATCCAAATCCAATCTAAATTCAATCCAAATCCAATCCAAATCAAATCCAAATCCAATCTAAATCCAATCCAAATCCAACCTCAATCCAAATCCAATCCAAATCCAAACCAAATCAAATCCAAATCTAACCCAATCCAAATCTCATTCGAATCCAATCAAAATTCAATCCAAATTCAGTCTAAATCTAATCCAAATCCAATCCAATCCGAATGCAAATTCAATCAAAATCCAAATTTAAATCCAATACAAATACAAATACATATACAATTGAAAATCAAACCAATTCCATTCCAAATCATATACCAATACAATCCAATTCAATATCCAATCCAATTATAATCCAAATCCAGTTCAAATCCAACCCAAATAAAATTCAAATCCTATCGCCACAGACAAACAGACGTGCCACATCGGAGAAATATTCTCAAAAATCTTCATCCTTATTCGAAACGTTACAATCATGTGCTACCATGTGAGCTTATTGCCTTTTAACTTATTTCCGTAAAACGGTTTTTGTCTTTGCACGCCTGCTTATATCTCCACCAGCTGATACTGATGTTTTTTTTTTGCTATTTCTCAGTTTAAAAATTTAACAGATCGAGCCCTATAAATCAACATGAGTTATTTGTAAAAAATATGAGCGTTATTGTTTTAACTTTTCTATCAATTGATAAATTTGTGATGCATAAATCCCTTATGTGGTCTATTTATAAGACTTATGAATTGAGGAGCTGCAGATTACAGAGTCCGCTTTGGTAAGCGTGTGGTTATGGATTCGAACATTAGTAGATTTAAGTTATTCTATACTAAAGGACTTAAACATGGATTTAACCTCAAGCTCCTCCGCAAGAAAAACTTTTCTCCAAACTGAAAAACTCTTAAATGAACCTTTGGAGACTTCATCCATGTTATGCTTCCCAATAACTGGCTTGAGACGATGATAAGGTCTATAAAAAATGTAAGGGAATGGAAAGTCTGAGGGCATACAAGCACTATAACACGTAGCAGATAAATTCTCATTGGATAACAATGCAAAAAGAAAAAAACAAAAAATGCGAGTAACAAAAAACGTTCGAACAATATCACGAAAGATCAAAAGTTACCGGCCACAGATAGAAAATTAGAAGCTGCAGAGGTTATATCATCTCTTGGAGAAACATTTCAATAGTGCAATACATACGTTAAACTATTATAGTAAAATTTGAAACGGATATGAGAAATCTTACCGATATGTGAATTTTTGGATCCTCCACGATGATATCAGAATACACATAGGGCACTTTCTGCGTGGATCGAAGGTTTTGCGTTTTTACCAAGGTTTATACAGCCTTACCTCCTTTCACTATTAACGTCGTGTTGCGCAAAACTACAATCTCCACATTCAAACCTGATCCTAATACAATCTTTGCATCTCTCATTTGTCCTCACAGTGGAGACCAGAGCTCCGGACCACTACTACGGACGGGAAATCGGAAACTTCAACAGTTTTGGCCACGGGGTAAAGGTAAGCAGCGAATGTCATTATCGTAAATACCACGCGATATTTACTAATACTTTCTTCACAACAATCAACAGGGTCGTGTATTTGCCGTTGACGAATCGACCCTGTTTGTGAAGGGATTCGCCTACGATGGCAGCGCTCCGGATGCGTTCTTCTGGGTCGGCAACTCGCCGCGGCCCACCCCCGATGGCTACATCATACCCTATCCAGAGGAGTACACAGGGAGGTGAGTTTTCATTTAGGATTACTACCCCGGGACCGACAAAGTTCAAACAAAGTACATACAGACGTATTCCGCCACTGGGTGCGGCTCAGCACCCTCCTGCTGTAATAGGTCCCTAGGATTACTAGCTTCGAGACGATGAGAACCTGTCAAAGATAATTTATTTATCTTACCAGGGGATTACCTATGTGCCGAGGGGAAGATGCGATTTTAAGCTGTCTTTATGTAAATCGCTGTCGACGCCGGCTACGACTTTCGGCTACGTCATTTTTAAAGAGATTTCACAAGGGGGAAGGGATAGATCACCGTGCAGCCAAATTGGATGTAATGAAGCAGACTTCGTTTATTTTTCTGTTTCAAGCGGGAAGCTCCGATAGGCAGCCGTTTTAAAGTTGATATGCATAAATATCACATAAATTTTTATTTTCACACCCTCTCAGCAGGTTACCGCCCAGCGGCGGGAGAAACTCGAAAAGAATCCCCAGCAATATATTTTCTCTCCATCCAGTTCTTATTTTCCACCTTTTACGTCCAACCCTCCTGAAAGAAGACGATGATTGCTCTACATCCGAACTAATCTATTTCACTTAGTAGTGGCTTTGCTTCCTGCCGGCTGGTGCTGCATGCTGTTGCACCAGCTGGGTTACTGATTATGATACGAGACCAAGCTGCTTAAATGTCCTTCCTTCCACTGGAGAAATTTTGCGGAAAAAACGCCCGTCACGTTAGACACTTATGCCTCCAATTCCAGCCTCTCCATCCTTCGTACGCAGGAAAAAAGGCTAAAATCATTTGCGAGGATTAAAAGCCCCTAATGTTACCACACTTGCATTTTGTCACGTTTCTTCAGCTGAGTGCGTATTTCATCCGAATCTTTCCTACCCGCAGCACGTAGCACAGGCCAGAACCAGCGAGCGCGAAACGGAACAGGAGGAACTGCCCTAGTGCGACGGGGGGGATAATAATAATAATCATTACGTTTTATAAGTTAATTAAATTGTGCGACGAAACTAGCACAGAATCGTGACATTCTCGCATTGCGAGCACTGTTAATACCGATTCCACTTTTTTTTTTACAAGGTTCGTAAGGTTAGGTGCATTGAAATAGTTCAACTAAACAATTAGAGTTGCTCGAGGTGTTTAATTGCTTAGTTCGTTTAGAGACAGTGCTTAAGGGGTTACATACCTTTTTGATCGAGAAAAAATGAGGGAAGTTTTAATTTATTTTTAAGTGCATAGCACCATTTTTATTGCATCTAAGTGGTATTCTTCTGGTAGTACAGTTTATCAACAACAAAAAAATACGTTTGATTTTGAGATATATCAATTCTTACTCGAGTAATGGCCGTTTCCCCGAAACGCTTTTTTTTTTCGCAGAGGCTTGGGGTGATCCTGGTAGAAACTCAGCGGGTCAACTGAATTAAAAAAACTCATATTATTTCATTTGTTCAGAAGTGTGCCGTGTCTTTGAACGATCGCTTGTATGAGTATTTTGTTTTCAGTGCAAACGAGAAGGTTTTTCCCAAAAAATGCACGTTTTTTGCGCAAAAAATTGCATTTAAAATTTTTTTGCGGCAAAATGTAACTGTATGTTTCAGAAAGCGATCGTTCAAAGACTGGCGAGTTGAATAACGAAAATTGAAAAAAAAAGATGGAAGAAATCGTTTTAGTAGTTTGCCCGCAAGTCATTTTTAGAAAAACACTATTCCGAGATAATCGCGTTTAAATTTTCAAGTTTAGCTTATGCGGCCGTAGCGAGGCGTGTTGCAAATCGCTCTAACTTTCTTCCTATTGCTTAGATCTTTATGAAAATTTGTAAAAATGTTCTCAAAATGTTGTAGTTCAAGATAACGTAATAAAAAAAATTCAATTTTTTTTAAACTAAAAAGGTATATAACCCCTTAACGGGGTTTACTATTCACTAGCAAGGTCAAGACAACCGATTGGAGAGAAAAATCATTAGGGTTAGAATGCGTGAAACGGAATACTAAAAATCGCGATGAATCTCGAGAGTTTAACTCAGGAAGTTGTTTTTCCAATTTTTATTGAATTTAAGTAAGTTTCGAAGTTGTTATTGTCATTTGAAATATAAATTCTTTGTCTATTTAAGACATATCTTTCGAACTAAAAATAAAACCAACTTGAAATTTTCAGGAGAGTTTCGAAAGTTTGTCAAAAATACTTGTGATTTTTTTTAGATTTCTCAGTGCCCCCGAAACATATTTTTTCAACATATTGTTTTAAATGGTTACTATTGGAAAAATATTTTTTTCTCTAAAAATATATTTTCATAAACTACAATTTGGAGTGCGTCTGCTATGAAAATTTCATCAAATTTGATGCATTCGTTTTAAAGATTTGTCTATTTAAAAAGAATATTGACCTAAATTTCAAATGACAACTTCAAAACTTACTCGAATTCAATTTTGAATACTTGTTTGAAACAATTAGACATTGCGATTTTTAGTGATCCATTTCACGAATTCTGGCCCATCATAGAAAGACTGTAAAAGATAAATTAAATTTTTCTTATATTGATAAAAAAACTTTCTGAGTATGCTTCAAAAAAATTATAAAAAAACAATGGTCCAAAGTTGTTCCCTTGAGGTACACCAGACAATTGATGACACCGCGATCTCTGATCGTTGTGATGGGAATACCTCTGAACGAAATTTCAAAAGAATCGTTCAACAAAACTTTGATGTTTTAAGCGTGGTTTTCTCAAATATAATTATTTTGCAAATCAATTTTATAGCAACAATACTCATCAGTAACCGATAAGTCGCAGATGAGCAGGCGTTGGAAACGACACTTTAAAGTGGTACTAACGGCCAGGAAGGTGGGAGAGTCGTCGAGGGGAACAAGAAACAAATTGGTGAGGATGGACAAGTGGTGGTTCGGCCAACCTTGGACTAGGTCTAAGAAAGCTTGTAAAGAGCTGAAGAACAACAAAGCCTCTGGGACGGCTTGCTGGCCGAAGTATTCAAAGTGTGAAGCGAGTTGTTGATTCTTTTGAAATTTCGTTCAGAGGTATTCCCATCACAACGATCAGAGATCGCGGTGTCATCAATTGTCTGGTGTACCTCAAGGGAACAACTTTGGACCATTGTTTTTTTATAATTTTTTTGAAGCATACTCAGAAAGTTTTTTTATCAATATAAGAAAAATTTAATTTATCTTTTACAGTCTTTCTATAATGGGCCAGAATTCGTGAAATGGATCACTAAAAATCGCAATGTCTAATTGTTTCAAACAAGTATTCAAAATTGAATTCGAGTAAGTTTTGAAGTTGTCATTTGAAATTTAGGTCAATATTCTTTTTAAATAGACAAATCTTTAAAACGAATGCATCAAATTTGATGAAATTTTCATAGCAGACGCACTCCAAATTGTAGTTTATGAAAATATATTTTTAGAGAAAAAAATATTTTTCCAATAGTAACCATTTAAAACAATATGTTGAAAAAATATGTTTCGGGGGCACTGAGAAATCTAAAAAAAACTCTAGTAATGAAATATGTAGTCTTTTTGCCACTTTTTTTCAAGAAATTTACACCAAATATGAAGAAACAGATCGCGACCGCGAATACTTCTCGTATTTTCCTGAATTTTCGAATTCTTTATCTGTCAATCAAATATCTGAATTCGAAATTCAAAACGCACTTAAAAATTTAGACGCTACGAAAGGTCCTGGACCTGACAGAATAGCTCCAATTTTTCTCAAAAATTTGGCAGAAGAACTATCTACACCATTACAACACCTTTTTAACATGTCCCTGAAGAATGGAATTTTCCCAGAACTCTGGAAAACCTCATATTTAGTGCCAATTTTCAAATCTGGCGCTAAATCTGACATTCGTAATTATCGTGGAATTGCCATTATTTCATGCATTCCAAAATTATTTGAATCAATAATTAATGAAAAAATCTTTCAACAAGTAAAACACCAAATTACAACTCAACAGCACGGCTTTTACAAAGGCCGATCAACTACCACAAATCTTTTGGAATTCATAACTTTCACTCTGACTGTAATGGACAACGGTAACCACGTAGAAGCTCTTTATACGGACTTTAGCAAGGCATTTGACAGAATCGACATACCATTATTACTCTTCAAGCTCGAAAAATACGGAACTGAAACAAAATTTTTGGAATGGCTGCAGTCATACTTAACAAAACGAACACAAATAGTCCGCTTTCAAAATTCCTTTTCAAACCCAATAGAAGTAACTTCTGGGGTTCCTCAAGGTTCCCACCTGGGCCCTCTTCTTTTTATATTATACGTAAATGACATTTCCTTTCTTCTTAAGTCAATACATGTGCTTGTATATGCTGATGACATGAAGCTCTTTATAGAAATAACCAATGCAGAAGACTTCGAAATATTCCAGAACGAAATTAATGTATTCTACACTTGGTGCAACAAAAGCCTATTACAACTCAACATTAAAAAATGTAATTCAATAGCCTTTAGCAGAAAAACAGTAACACCACCAACAAACATTTTCTTAGGAAACCAACCAGTAGAAAAATGCAAAATCGTTAGGGACCTAGGCGTAATCTTAGACTCCAAACTCACATTCATAGAACATTATAATACAATTATCAACAAAGCAAATAGTATGCTGGGCTTTATAAAACGCTTCGGCCACAATTTTAAAGACCCATATACAATCAAACTATTATATATTACATACGTCCGACCAATTCTGGAATATTGTAGCATTGTATGGAATCCCTATATTGCCACACATGAAGAACGCATTGAATCTGTCCAAAAACAATTTCTTTTGTACGCGCTTCGTAAGCTAAATTGGACATCATTTCCCTTGCCATCATATGAAGCACGCTGCATGCTTATAGACATACAAGCACTTAAAGAACGCCGCGATCTTTCAATGCTTTATTTTATCAATGACATTATTTCTCAACGCGTGCAATCTACTCAATTATTATCACAACTAAATTTTTATGCACCCAGTCGTCAATTAAGAAATCGTAAAATATTTTCGGAAAATTCTCACAGAACAAACTACTCAAAAAATGGCCCAATAAATCGCATGATGCGTCACTATAACCAGCACTGCGAAAATATCGACATCACCATGGGCAGAAATCAAATAAAAAAACGACTAACTACTGGAAATAATGTATAGAATATAAGAAAGCATTGTATTATTATAACTGTAGTCTACATTTGCTTGACGAAATAAATAAATAAATAAATAAAAAGTTGCTGTATAGTGCAATTCGCCAGATTATCCTGGTCTGAGGAAAAACCACCTCCGAACTGATTGGAAGGACTTATATGCCCAATCTATAAGAAGAGATAAATTGTTGGTGAATATCAGTGCGGTTTTCGAGCGAGACGATCTACGGCATTTAACTTGAGACAGATCCTCGACAAAATTAGAAGAAACATTCATCTGTTTATAGACTTCCAAACGCCGTACGACTCAGTGAAACGCAACGAGTTGTGGCAAATTATACTCGAACGTGGTTCCCAACAAAAGTAAAGTCGTGCCACCCTGGACGGTTTTACAGCAAGCGTCAAGATAGAGATGTTACGGAAGTGAGTTTTCAGACATTTGTAGATGCTTATTGTTATTAAAGATGCAGATATGGATGCGGGTGTCAATTTTCCACTCTCGCGCTTCAAAGAGATGCACACTGTCATTCGTTTGGCGATTTTATTTTGGCATATATCTGTCTACTTCGTTCTATTTATGTTGAGAAACATTATTACAACTTCAATGATTTAAATAATTTTCAAAATATTCGTACTCAACGTGCGTAATTTTCATTTGTAGAAAAAATGTCGAAAAATGTTTGAGGAAAAAAACGACGTGGTGGCGATATTCGTTTGACATGTTTGTTCAAGGATGTATTAAAACAGTGAGTCTTGGTAGCATCAGAGAAAGAAGAAGGCGATTATCGCAGTGAAAAGTGATTCTAGTTACCATGACCAGGTTTCGATGGTTGGACCAGAAAACGAATAACAATCAAAACTGGACCTTCATGCAGGACGGTACCCCGGCTCAGACAAAGAAGACCGTTCAAGACTGGTGCAAGTTCAAAATTCCCTCTGTCATCATCAAAAATGAGTGACCTCTGAGCTTGCCAGATCTCAACGTGATGGACTTCTCGATTTGGGAGATGTCAGAAGTAAAGGCCTGCTCACGAAAACACACAAGTTTGCACTAGTTGAAGAAGTCTTTGCTCAATTCTCTGGAAGGAAATTCCCCACAATGACATTCGGTCCGCCGTCGAGTCTTATCATAAGCGTTTCCGAGCTGTCATCAGAGCTTGAGGAGGATACATTGAATAAGTTGTTGTTTTTTTGAATGATTTTAGTCAATGAATTATTTTTATTTCAAAAGTTTCCTCTTATTTGCCAAAAAACATGGTTAACGGTCCTTTATTTCTTGTTGCAATAATTATGGCGCACCCTGTACGGCTTTCAAAAGGAAAGCCGCGAGAATTGAACTCATCATAAACACTATCAGTTCCCCCAGTTGGTCTCGAGGTGCGATGCTGGTCTAACAAACCAGTCGTCGTAGGTTCGAGTTCCGGCTCAGGAGAGACTGTTAGTGTCAGTAGGATCGTAGCGCTAGCCTCGCAATTGTTCTGTACACTAAACAGTCGGCTGCGAAGTCTGTGTATAAATAAACAGAAGGTCGAGTTTCGAATCGGAATGTAGCACCAAGGCTTTGCTTTTTATAAACACTATCAAAACGAAGTGAATGGTGGCTGGCAGAGAGCAAGGAAGTCCTACGGGCATTAGTGCTGCGAAGGTGGGGACATCTTCGACGTGGTTGAGGAAATTGGCTATCTTGGTTCACTCGCAACATATGATAACGAGGTGAGCGACGAGGAGAGGAATTGGATTGCGTAGTCAGCTCAAGTCCCGTAGCGTACAGATCCGCACGAAATTTACATTCTACCGGTCAGTGATCCTCCCGGTGGTGATCTACGGACATGAATCGTGGACGTGAAGGATCGACAAAATTTGTTGGATAAGACTTTATACAGATAACTAAATTCGGAAATGTGATATTGTTACCTATAGGTACTTCAAATAATATTTGAAAGAAACTCCATAAATTTTCGCATTTTTTTCCGCCGCACCCTGCATTTTACTGTCTAATTTTCATAAAAAGCCTTATAATTACTTTCCTTAAAAAAAGTAATAAGTTTTTTTGTAGAACATACAAAAATGAAAAATTCTCAGACTAGGGGAGACTTGATCCCTCTATTGAAAAACATGTGGTTTTCGCTTTATGCTGATATATATTCAATTTATAAAGTTCGTGTACACTCAAAGGCCATTCCATTTCCACGTGGTTCAATTCATATGCAACAGGCAACTTATTGTCTAATTTAAATAATCAAATAAAATTACAAATAACTAGTTCATCTATTCAATTTCCCTGCGATAACACTGAACAACGATCACATTCAGATCTGAAGGAGGGTTTGAATATAGTAATAAATGTTCTAAAATCTTAATTACGAAAACCATACTCTTCTAGCAGCATTCGTTGTGATTGTGGTAGTGTATATTTTATTATATTGGTATCTGTTGTCCTCAGCACAAAGGGATGATTACTCCACGAATTCGAGGGACAGAATCTACCCAAAGAATCAAATAGAAATAACGTTCCAATTTCTGAATGCTGAAATTTTTTTCTCAACTGTCACTTGTTTCTCCTGTCGTACTGTCGATTAATTTCGTCGCCGTGGATTGGCAGTTTGCCTATTCGACGGCAGCCAAGAACCGGAACGGAACGGCTCGTGTTTTATCACTATCATTAAAAAAATGTATTATTGCATAATCATTTGCCATTATGCTATTCTATCGAGAAACGTGCCGGCATTTATTGCAAATTTGCGACCCGATTTAATATGAGAACCTGCAAGATAATGGTATACGTGAGCAAACCTATAATTTTCAAAAAAGGATTGCTGCTCCTGGTGGCTCGATCGGTAGATATCTGTTACAACTCCGAAGCAAACTGATTATCCGACGCACATCGTGTGCATTTCACCTCCGGAGGGATTTCGTTTTAGTTAAATTTATCAAATCGCATAAAATCAATTTCTGCTGCTGCAGAAAACATTGAACAACACTTCAAACAAAATTTCCCCCTTTTGCTGCGCACTGATGGAAAGCTCACGTAGTAGCCGACTGCAGAAAGCACCTCTCCGGCAAACTCCTCCACTTTTTATTCAATGGCGATATGCGTGTTTACGCAAACCGAACGAGGGGTGCGTTTTTCCGGATTTAGCACTTTTTGATCTAATTTTGCTAACGAGCGTTCGTCGGCCAGCATCGCCTACTGCTTTGCTCGATGATGACGGAAAGGCGTATCCAATGAATGAAATTTCAAGACTAATTTCGTTTTCGTAAAGTACGCACTCATTCCAACGCCCCATCTGCAGCATTATTGTGTGACGTGTTCATTAAACTTTTTGAATGATGAACACAAAAGACGCAAATGGGTGGCGGCTGTCTGTGTTTAAATTTTTGAATGGGACGACGATTGGTAAGTTGCAGAGGGAAGGAGATGATGATTAAAGTTGACTTTGTTGTGATTATAATTGATAGTAGGTTTCGAGTACAACTGATATTAGGTGGGATTTGATGGCGTTTCGCTTGAAGCCTTTCTTTGAAGACGTCACCTAGCAACCGGTTGATTGATATGATTTTGGATGTTTGTGATGCAAAAAACGGTTATATTTTATCATCAAAATATTGCGTAAATTCTAGTGAAAAACAAGAGTGACGCACATTGAAACGAAACACCTCCCCCTCATTCCGTAATTCAAACAACCCACTCAGGGAGATTGGCACCATATGATTCTCCGCGAAAACAGTGTGGATCCTGCAGGATTCGTTTCACGGCACGCATCAATGCCCTGGAATAAAGATCGCTCAGCAGCACACTCAACAAGCAGAGTCTCCAGTGACTGTTTCCCCTATCCGCAACAAGAGGGTGACTTACGGCAGCGTTACATGTTTGAGTGTCTTTCCGGTGCGACTTAACGGATATCAGAAACGAGGACGGGCTTCGAATGCTTGGCCGGCCGTGTCGCCCGAAGGTGAAAACATAGCAATAATAATTTTAAACGAATTTCCCTTCTGCCGGTTTCCGGGCACGGCACGTGGCCTCAACAATGAAATGCATTAGGCAATCTATTCCTTTTCCAATTTCGCCCGTAAAGTGTAGTATGGTCGATGTACGCGCAATGGGAGTGTTATGGTAACGTTCGCCCCGGTATCACCGGTAGCCAAATTTCTGCTGGATGATGACAAAGAGCCTTTCATTTCCCGCCGTCACCACGGTCAGAGACGAGGAAGGATTTACCGGTTCTCCATACACTGTTGTCACCGCTTGGAAATCATATGAATCGTATCGCTTATGCCATTCATTGTGAAACACTGAGATCATGCGATGAAGTCGTCGTTGACGGTACCTACATGCGAAGGTGTTCCTAGGCAGCGCTTGATGATTACTTTCCATCAAATCGGAAGGGATTTCTGGAAAATAATGAATGATATTGCGCATGGCGTTGCAAATGCAAGCTATCGGTGGCAATGACGGCGGTTGCTGGAGAAATTCGATTTTCTGCGAATTGTTTTTTTTCTCCTTTCATGTCGTTTTGAAATGAGCTAACGTTTGATTAACGTGAATCGGGACGGCATCCAAGCATGGGAGGTACGATGGCTTCCTCCTGCATACTACCGCATTTCGGGAGTGCCTTATTAAATATAATAAATTATTCGACTAACCTGCAATTTTTTATTGCCGATATGCTAACTCAGCACCGGCGCACCAAGTTTAATAAATTTACACCTTTGGTTTTAGCGGGAAACTCCAAAACATTTCTTTCTCGCACTTTTTCACATCACTATTTTTCCTCTCCCGGTGTTCTTTACATTTTTATGCCAGTAAACACTAGAATATTTTCCACGACGTGCTGGTTGTACGAGTTGCGTAACCACTCGAACTATGTATACTTTTCTCTTTACACTAATAAACATCGCGATCGTATTTTATTTCCGCGGAAAATCAGCTGAAATGAACTAAAATTTGCTTCAAAAGTGTAGCGTCTCACGAAATTCCGGTTTTTGCTTTTTTCTAGTTTCAAGTCAATCAGGTACGTGTGTCAAAGTCTGCGTTTGTATTGACAGCACTGCCAGCAGCAGGCTGCGCTAGCATATAGAAATGTTCAAATTGTTATGATTCTGTTTGATTTTATGGCATCAAAAAAAGCAAAGCCTTGGTGGTGCTACATTCCGAATCGGAATTCGACCTTCTGTTCGTTTTACACAGACTTCGCAGCCGACTGGTAAGTATACAGGACAATTGCGGGGTTTGCGCCACTATCCTACTGACACTAACAGTCTCTTCCGGGCCGAGACTCGAACCTACAACGACTGGCTTGTTGGGCCAGCATCGTACCTCGAGACCAGCTGGGAGGGTTTTATGGCATCAAAAATATTAAAAATTTCGTAACCAAGTACTGTTAACAATGATAAAATAACGCTTGGATTCCGTCCCGATTCACCTGAAAATCTCATGGCTGATTGATTAGATAACTGACACTACAGGAATTTTTTCCACCCTTAACTCGAAGAGAAGAAAAAGTCCAATTTGGTTGTTTGAATCAAACCAAATTAAGCCTCTCAAAGCGAGTGTACAATTTTCCAATTTCAACCACGATAATAACAATAACACCACAAAAATACAAAGCAAACAGCGCTTATTGAACGTTGGGAATTATGAATATTCAAAACCTAAATTAATCCACCTAGCGGTCAGACTCAGCCTTTCTCATTCAAACTTATTATTTGTAAAAATAGATTTACATGAATGCTTAAATCCAAAAAGGTATAGTCACTCTTTGGGTTCTCAAATATTGATGTAATTAAAGTATAAAATGTGAAATTTGACGTGATGTTAGTGCTTCAGAAATAGCGAAATATAAGAAATGACTCTCAATTTCAAACAATTTAATCACGAGCGATACCGGGAACGTCCAAATAGCACGATACCACATTTTAATCATGTTGAGGCCATATATATTGATCAAAGCAGCTATAGTGTTGAATAGTCTTTGAATTTCTTTTCTTTACAAAACTTTTGAACAGTATATCAAATTTTTATGAAGTTTGTTATTTGTAAGTTTGAGAGATGACTCGTTTGTATGACACTAGTTATATACAAATAAGTCGTGTAATACTTGAGAAAATAGACTTTCGTTGTTTTACAAATTAAAACATAACGGTTGCTTAAGTTTGATTACAATCAAATGAAAAGGGAACGTATGGGGGTGTCAAACTTTGAAACCACGTGTTCAATCATAATTTATCAGTTAACCCTTAACTATCCTGTTCATTCGATATCAATATTGTTCAAATCTGTTGTGTAGTTTCTAAGATAATGAAGTTTAGTGATTTTCACATTTCGATACATTACAGACGAAGTTACATTCCGATTACAGCAAAATTCAATAGGGTGTTATGAGGCAGCTAGACCTTTCATTTGATACTAATTCTGTGGAAATTGGGTCAACCATCTCTGAGAAAAGTGAGTGAGCCCAAGTAGTCATCAGAATATGTTTCTTTTCATAGCTGGATTTTACATTTTTAAACATATCAGAAAAAGTAATAATCCGTTCGCAAAAAAAAATCATTAGGGTCTTATGGGGCAACAAGACTTTCCATATGACACTGATTTTATAAAAATCGGTTCAGCCATCTCTGAGAAACATGAGTGAGATTAAACAGTCTCCAGAACACGTTTCTTTCTGTAACTTCTGAACCTTATGTTCAATCTTCATAAAATTCAAAAGTTGAGGGTTTTTAGGTAGCCCGTTCATTTGAAACCAATTTTGTTCAAATCGGCTGTGTAGTTTCTGAGATAATGATGTTTCGTGATTTTTACATATTGATACATAACCTCTAAACTAGAAATCAGATTACAATAAAATTCGATGGGGTCTTATAAGGCAACTAGACCTTTCATTTGCAATTGATTTCATTGAAATCGATTCAGCCATCTCTGAGGAAATCAAGTGAGATTGGGAGAGCGTTACACACACACATGCAGAAAATGCTCAGCTCGTCGAACTGAGTCGAGTGGTATACGACATTCGGCCCTTTTGAGCACTTTTATACCTTTAGTTTTTGCAGTGATTGCTATAACTTTCTAGGAGAAAGGCAAAACTTAAATGATAGAAATGACTTTTAATTTCAACTTCAATCCCGAGCAGGCTGCAAACATAGAAATAGTACAATATTAAATTTAAATGATGTTGAGGCCACATATTTTGATCGTAGCTATAGTTTTAAACAGTCTGCGGGCTTCGTTTCTTTCTATAACTTTCAAAACACATGTTTAAACATTATGAAATTCATTGTTTAAGGGTTTGAAAGCCCATTTATTTGAATTCAACTATGTTCATAGCTTCTGAGATATAAGAGCGTTTTTCACATTCTGACGCAGCGTCAAAACTAAAAGTTTGATTACAATGAAATTCAATAGCAACCTTAGCGGCAAATAGACCCTTCATTTGACACCAAGATAGAAACAGGCTTTGTTTTGCTCATCTTCATCTTAAAGAGAAAGAGTTTTCTTCCCTCTTAACAACTGCGAGCTTACATTCAATGTGCATCACACCATCTGCTGTAGAGAGAGCGCAGAGTAAAGGGCTATTCCCACTGCTTCCGTTCCGGGACCGGACCGGGACCGGGCTCGTCCGGGACTTTTCATGCATTCACACTGCGCCGTGCTTGAACCGTGCCTGCGCTGCGCTCTGGCTGAGAAATGTTGATGTGTGTATGTGAAAGAACGTCTTTCTCTTTTTTTCATACCGCAGCTCACTCCGCGCGAAATATGTCACTACTACATACACGCATCCACCCGAGTGCCTTCCGTGCACTCTCCGGCCAACACAAAGTATCGTCGGCAACGATAGTTTTTCTCTCGCACTGCGGCAGCACGACGGCAACTCAACGCTGCCCCGGTCTGGGCACGGCGCGTCGGTGTGAATGCGTTCATAAGAACGCATGCAATCAATCTCAAACGAGCCCGGACGACACACGGAACAGCCACGGCCCGGTCCCGGAACGGAAGCAGTGGGAATAGCCCTTAATAGTTTCTCTGATGAAAAAACGCTCCTAATTTGACAGAGCAGCCGCGCACGCAAGAAAAATGAAATAAATTGCTCGGCGACCAACTGAGCATTGCGTTACCGTTCTCATCGCTCTGGGGTGCGGCAAAAACAGTATAAAATCGAACTTTCTGCAGAATACGCACCCATGGTGAGTTGTGAATCTTCCTATAATATTAAATTCGAAAACGGTTGGGATGTGGCTTCAATGTGAACCTAAATGTTTTGATATTTGGCCAACTTCTCTTTTAGTAAAGGAGAAGCTAACGAACTCCCCCTTAAACTGAGAGAGCAAATGTTTATCCCTAACACGTGATGATAAAGAGTAAAAGGAACTCTGCGACTGAAATACTCTACGCCTAAATGTGGATAATTACTCACTCTGTGTGAGAGAAAGTCTAGTTCTCCAACGAGTTTAGCAGGTAGAAAAGGAAATTTGGGCAAAAATCAAGAGAACGGAAGAAGCCTGGATAGAAAGAATCGGTCAGACCATCTCTGAGAAAAGTGAGTGCGAAAGAAAGGTGCACATACACACGTACACACCCACATACAAACATATACACCTATACATGCATATATGCAGAAAATGCTCGATTCGTCGAACTGAGTTGAATAGAATATGACATTCGGCCATTTCAATCATTTTTCTACATTTTAATTAGCCAGTGATCGTTAGGAGAAAGTCAATTTGTTTACTTTCATTATGTGATTTCACATTTTCATGAACAACGGACACAGTTACAATCCGATGGCAATGAAATTCAATAGCAACCTATGGGGCAACTAGACCTTTCATTTGACACTAATTTTGTGAAAATCGGTTCAGCCATCATTGAGAAAAATGAGTGAGTTTAAACAACCTCAGGATAACTTTTCTTTACATAACTTTTGAACCATATGTTCAATCATAACGAAATTCAAAAGTTAAGGGTTCTGGAGACAGGCCAATCATTTGAAACCAGTTTTATTGAAATCGGTTATGTGGTTTCTGAGATATTGAGGTTTCATGATTTTTACATTTTGATACATAACCTCTAAACTAAAAATCCGATTACAATGAAATTCAATAGCAACCTATGGCGCAACTAGACATTTCATTTGCAATTAATTTCATGAAAATCGGTCCAGCCATCTCTGAGAAAAGTGAGTGAGAAAAAAAAGTTGCACATACATACACACACACACACACACACACACACACACACACACACACACACACACATACACACATACATACATACATACAGAAAATGCTCAGTTCATCGAAAGAAGTCGAGTGGTATATGACATTCGGCCATTGGGACCACTTTTATACCTTCGGTTTTTCCAGTGATTGCTATACCTTTCTAGGAGAAAGGCAAAACATAAATTTTTCTGGCATCTTTAGATTTGCGAACTTTAGATTCACGAATTTCCGAACTAAGGAATTATTAAAATGCAGTGTACTACTAGACATTAGGATTTCAAAACTCGATTTTTTTTTCATTTCAAGTAGAATGCAAAAAATTTGGGAATCAATCATTATTAGGTCTTAGTATTGAAATATCAAGATTATTATTTGAAAATTATTTTTTATTTTTAAATTTAATGTCAAAAAAGATTCCGCACATCTCAGCTCAATTACAATTTTTAACCTTGCACGATTTATTTATTGAAATCAATTACGGTAATTGACGACTTCGTCTGATCGCATGTATTATCGGCCAGTTCAGTTTGACTTGTTACAAATGAATCAGACACTTTGAACTTTAACGGTCATGTTCTGGTCATCTACAATTGGAACATCTTCTTCTTCATCGCTCGACGATTCGAGACACGGAGCCATATGTTGCTGAAAGCTAGATATACTGCTTGGATTTTGGTTCGTTGATGGGCAAGTTTGCGCTTCTTGTTATCAGGTTCACTAACGTTCGTACAGCATATTCTGATTATTTGAGCTTCCACTTTCGTCTTAGAACTTACCTTAGAACAATTGTGCTTATAACTCGGGTCCAAATGAGACGCGATAGTGAAAATAAAATTATTTTGAATATCTCCAAATTTTTTGTTCAAATTTTGCAAGATCGTCGAAGCTACTTCAAACGTGAGCTCGTCTTTGTTAGAATTGGTAATAGGTTCACTGCACAAATGCACTGACAGGGCATAAACAGTGGGGATGACAGATGAAATTGAAGCGGAGGAGCTACTAAGTGCCCGTGTAGCTTCCTCAAATGAACTTTAAATGTGTGTGCACGTTTTTATTCATTCATTTTCAGCTGATATAATCTGTACTGCCTTCTGACTCGAGTATAGAGAAAGCGAGTCTTTAATCTGGATGAATTTTTCAAACATAAAGAAAGTACTATTCCACCGAGTGGGATAATCCTGGGTCACTTTCAATACCTAGTGAAGAATAAAAATAAATTAGTGAAAAAAACTATGCAAATATTTACAAACCTGTTGATCTAATCTTTCTTGTATCTGTTTCAAATCGTTTTGAGCAATTGTTGAATAATGGAATGAGTTCCAATTTTTTTGCATTTTTCGATTTTTCTATTTTGTAGTTACAGTCAAAGTCCTCGTATGCCGTTTCATATTGGACCCTTCATCGCAAATCTTGCAATGTACTTGTGCTTTTAGAATATTCCATTCATTTAACACAATTTTAAATCTTTCGGATATTACGTCACCTGGAAGTTATTGAAAAACATGTTCCAATATAATCATTCAGAATTTCGAAAATAGCCGAAAGCGATAGAGATTGAAATTTCCAATATCAACTTTAAGTGGCTGGTTAAACTTGACTGATATAAAAAAAAGTTTAGCTGAGTTGTCAGACAACGAACAGATTCAATTTTCAATTTCAGCTATTGATATATTTGTTACATAACTCCGATTTGACTTAATTAAATTCCTAATAAAATTTTAGAATAGTTTAATGTGTTTTTTTAAAACGATAAAAATCAAAAATGCTAGAAAATAGAATTTTTTGCTTACCCCTGTGCCTTTCATCAAAAGTTTAACATTTTAATACGACTGTAGTCCTACCGAAGTTCTCTGTGATTCCATGGCAGGTTAAACTTAGAAGAGTAATACCTTTACTGAGATCAAACCAAACATCGGTTGTAAATGACTTATACAACATTTTATCAATAATCTTTCGTATTTTGTCAGCTATCTTTCCATATAATAATTCACAACCAAATCTGATAAATGCACTCTACTGGTCAAATGGTATTTTGGCGTTACGTGTTGAATCAACCTCTGAAACCTAATTCCCCTAATTAAAAGATTCAGGATCTAATTGAAAGGAGGATCCTGAACAGCAATCATTACACCAATATGTTTGTCCATCTCCTCAGGTATGGGATCGCTTTGGCTCCATTTCACCGATTTTGTGAGGGACTCTGCCAATGTTAACTGGTTTTTAGTCTGTTGAATCGGCGTCAACACGGTTTTTTCTTCTACGATAACTTTTCCACTTTCGATTTTCTTGAACGATTGGTATTCCTTTGAGTGCATCATAAGGTGATTTTGCAAAGATGATATTGTGCGTCCTTTCCGAGAATACACTTTCGCACATATTTTGCAGTTTGCGTTATCAACGTCAACTGAATCAGAATATTTCCAAATATTACTTCTTGTTGAAGGAGGCATGGTCAAATAAACAGATTTCGCAAAATATACAATACAAATCACTTTCTTCACAACCGATATCCACGCGACGATCGAAGCACAAAAATATTGTTTCTAACGGTACAACTGTTTATGTTCAAACACTGCTGCTGAGTGTCATTTCAGAGAAAGAGATAAAAAGAAACATCTTGGAATTGAGCATGTGACCTGTTGCTTTGCATACACATCCGTTAGCCCTAATGCCGCAGCGCGAGAGAGACATACTACAGTGCGTGTTTTACTTCGTATGACATATCGAACCCCAGTGCGAAAGCTAATAAAGCGTTCAGGAATACACCAAAGAAAGATTTGAAACAAAATATTATGAATCAATATTTTTACCAACATTCGCATTGGTTCCACAACATCCGCATGATATCTCACGCTGCATGATGCGAAAGCGGATGTCAATTTTCATACGAATGTTCTGCATTTACGGATGCGGATGCGGATATCCGTAACATCCCTACTCTGAAGTTCTTGGCCATTCTCATAATCAGTCCTAAATTGCGGGAGGCTTTTGCAACAATGTAGCATATATGCTCCTGGGATCAGTACTTCCAAATCCTTCATACATGCTTCTCGTTTAATCGGTGCTGCATCCAGGTGGAACATAATGGGCCACTTGTTTCTCGTCAGCGAAATCACGGAATATTTGCCTGAGTTTAGAACCATCCTATTGATGTCGCACCATTTAGCAAAATTTCCCATCTGAAGAGCATCTTCTGGGCATTTCGACATATATTTTCATGTCGTCGGCAAAAAATATCATGGGACCATTTAAAACGCAATTGACATCATTGAAATATAGAAGGAAGATCAAAGGCCCGAAAGTGACTATTTTGTGGGATTCCGGAAGTAGCGTGAAATTCTTTCGAGCAGTTGTCTCCAATTTTCGCAGAGATGTGGCGATCTGCAAGATACTACTGAAGGCAACGCAATATATTGCCGCCAAAACCCATTCTTTCAGTTTTGCAATAGCTATGTTGTGGTTGATTTTATCGAAGACTGCTGACAAATCAGTGTTTATAGCGTCTGTTTGAAATCCTTTTGACATGTGGAAGCGAACGGTAAAAGGTTCGTTGTCGTTGAACGCTTTGGCATGAATCCATTTTGCGTGTCAGAGATGAGAGGCTTACAATAGTAAAAGATCGGTTCCATTATGACCAACTCAAACAGTTTAGAGACCTTCTCTTATCAGCTTTTTCATAAAACGGAGACATGTGCGCAAACTTCCAAACATTTTGATCTTGAAGAAAAAACAATTTTCTCCCCTCAGATTCCATCGATGTTCCTACGGAGAAATATTCAACCTGTCTGTCCAAGGAAGTCTACGGAGTGCGAAACGAACAAAACGGCTTTACAGTCTCTCTATTCTTTCAATCCAAATTGTCTGATATGGCGTCCACACTACAGCTGACGATTCCACAATCGATCTTACTAACACCGAGTGCAATGATTTTAGTAAGTGAACATCGGTAAAATCTTTGGAAACCTTCATGAGACTTAATTGACGACTTGCACGGTCTCTATTCTATTCGAAGATGGGCTGTGACATCATCCGAAACGATAAACGAAAATTGCGGTCTAAGATTACTGCCTTGAGGAACGTTTTTCCCCTATGAGCGATACAATCCCAAACAAGCATAGCATGTTGATTGTCACAGAACGAACAGGATAAAAACTGATGATTTCTAAGAATCCTTTCAAACAATTTCGGACAGTTGCTTAAGGATGTTATACCACGACGTTTACGAACGTCTTGTCTATTTCCTTTTTTATGCATAGGAAAAAAGTTCCAATCAGATCCAGGAGCATAAAAGGTGTTCAAACGTTTTGCCGCCTTTAATAGTGATTTTTCGGTTATCTCAGGAACGTCAGCCGAAATAATGTTGATTTTAGAGATACCATATATACTGATTTAGCAGAAAATGCCCTGTTTTTGAAATCCTATTTGGGCGTCCTGATTTATTTTTCATATTCTAGCTTTTGTCCGAAAAACCATGAATATATGCAGAATTTTTCGGAAATTGATTTTTTTCGATTCCGGTATACAACGTTCACTGAGATCGATGTGCTCGGTTGAATCTATTTGCATTTTTACCAAAACTGAGCTTCTGAGAGGAAATGGTAACTAACAATATATAGTTTTGTAATAGATAAACTTGACAACTTTTTATTGGAGAAATTTATGAGAACATTCAAATTTATTGTTCCATCTCATAAGAAGCAATAGTGCGGAATTATATTAGAGCGAGTTTTCCTAGGTTTGCTAGTTTGGGTTAGATCAAATTTGTGCCAAAATTTGATATAATTGGGATATCGAAAGCGGCGAGTACGGCTCCTTCAGTAGTGTAGTATTTGTATCCTCTGAAAAACCCTTTGTTGGGTTGGGACTTCCAAAAGCGTTTTGGGTTTGGAGTGTTCAAGCTACGGTACGATTGACATGTTTGCTTGAAGTTACTTTTAGAGAGCGGTGTATAAATCATAATGACGCTGGCATGCATTCAATTCATGCTTGAGTAAGCGCAAAGAAGGATTTTCCCAAAAAGACTTTCTTGGTTTACGCTGGGTATTTTTGGGAAAATTTTACACCCCGAGGTATTATGGCAAAACTTGATTTTCTCTTATTCTAAGCAATCTTCATTTCCAAGTTTTTTTTATATCTCCGGATTTTGTATATCAATGGACATCCTAGAAATTGCGTTTTGAAGAAAATTAGTCAAGGAATCCAAAAACTATCAATTTTGAGCGGCAGTGTTGCCACATATGTTATGTTCGCTTTGACCTGACTTCAAATTCGATAACTTCTTGGTGTTTTTGCGACTCAAGGTATTATAAACGAAACTCAAGTTACAGCATTCTAAGAAATAAAGTCTAATTTACGCTGATATGCTTGCAATTTCTATTTTTTTCGCTAATATCTTCGAAACTCTTTTGATTATGAACATTTGGCATGATGCAACTGAAAGGAAAATAGCCAAGGAATTCAGAAAATATATAAATTTTGACCGAAATTTTTATTAATTTGGAATTTTTGAGATCTTACATAAACATCGCAATGGAAGGTTTTTACGGTTAGATTTTTTTTTAAATAGATACCTCAAATTTATAACATTTTCAGCAATGTACTTAAAATTTCTCAGGTTCAATAAAAGTTTCAAGTTTTCGCCTGGTTAAATATCCAAACACACTTGAAGTTTAAATGAATTGTCAGAGTGGAAACTCCTTTGCTTAAAAACGCGTTTTGACGAAGACTTTTATCAACAAAGAAAAGAATCATCAATAGCAATCCAATTGGCACCAAAGTTGGGATTTTTCTATAGTGACTTTATATGAACTCCGTTAAATCCCAAAATGTTACCATTTTAGAACCGAATAGGAACCATCATTTACAATATTCTATATTTGAATCCTATAAAATTTTGGAGCTGTACAGTCAAACACTCTCACATTTGAGTTTACTATCATTCATTGAAAGTTTTGGTTGCTAAAATGACGAACTCTGTTTTTTTTTTCAATATTTACAGATATCGCAAAATTCGTAATTTTTTTTTCAATTAGACATGAAGTAATTTTTATATAATATTAATGTAACTTTAAAGATGGAATACTCAGATTCGAGTACTCTTTTGGAATACGGGCACTTTTAAATATTATATGTGTATATCATTGGGATATTTTTTTCATTCTTCAAATTTTACGATTTCAGGAATTTTCAGTGTGTTTGTGACTGTAAACCATTGATTACCTGTTACGAAGTTTCTGACATTTGAACTCTAGAACTCAAGATATTTATGACATGATTATATTTTTACACAGATTTTGGAATTTTTGCGTAGATTATTAAAAAGTTATTGTTTGTTTCAATTTTTTTCAGTTTTTAAATCGTTTATGCATAGTGTGGAATAAATTTTTCAATATCAAACCTCAAAAAATCACAGATTTTACCAAATCTTTGGTTCGTTACCTTGCTTTCATCTTGATTCGAAAGTATTAAGCGGACATCATGAAAAACTTTTTACAAATCAAATTTTGACGTGGGACTACGTCTTTGTTTA
This sequence comes from Wyeomyia smithii, assembly GCF_029784165.1. NCBI lineage: Eukaryota > Metazoa > Arthropoda > Insecta > Diptera > Culicidae > Wyeomyia > Wyeomyia smithii. The sequence goes on from NC_073694.1 coordinate 168,284,536, forward strand.
CTATACTGGGATGCATTCTGTAAAATTGGGAATGAAACTGGCAAATGTTGCGTCAGATTTCAAACGTTAATAACAGCATGACCACATGATGGATAACAATAACCAATATGTTGTTGGATAGATAAAATGAATAACAATTTTGTAATATGCTGGTTATCACCCTAATTTCATTGCTAAGCGGTAAAATTGATAAAAAGTTTCAATAACAAATTTACGAGAATAATGAACCAATTACATGCGAGCATTCCTAGCACAGACGACGTGAATGGACACCATCCGTTCCCTGTGATATTCTCTGTATCAATATCGAAATAAAAATTGACAGAGTCTCCCCGTCCCAATAGGTCAATTTGTTTTTGCTTCCACGAGCTTAGACTAATATGATGTCTCGAAGGTAAAAGTTTGCCAACAAGTATGAAACAACACTCATTCTTGAACAATTTCTAAACCTGCTTTCAGAACCTAATAAAAACTGATGTCTTGAAAGAAAACATACCGGTAAAAGCAACAGTACCAGTGGAGTAAAGAACCGCAGGTTTCTCGTCGTCTATGATTGCAGCGGTACTCTTCTATTCGTACATTTCAGCGGTACACTTCTATTCGTACTGCAGTGGTACACTTTTTTTCGTACATTTCTATTCCTGTGCAATCGAGGAAAAACTGCAATTGTAAATTTTTGCTACGGATATTTATTTAATTTTATCTTCGATATTCACTAAATAATCGAGACCGGATAGTATTGAAAGAGTAAATTTCTAAATATATACATTTATAGAAGAGTAAGATCCTGCGAATGCTTGTGAGTTTTTTGTTTATTTACTAAGATTTATTCAGAATCTCTTTTTACATTTTAAAATTGTTAGATGCTATAATATTATTCTAAGCTTTACCATAATAAACGTATATTAGCTGTCTTCGTAATACAGCGAATGTAGATGTAGGCAAATGAAAAAAATTGTCAAGCAAAAAACAAAAATGTTATTGTGGATTTCTACGATTTTTTGCTGGAACTTGTTAATAATTTTATTTAAAATGTCTTCTTATGTTTGCCAATTAATGAACATTTGTAAAGGCTTCCATATTATTTTGAAAGTAAGATCCATATAATAGATTTGATTTAATCATTATGATAACGTAAGTATTAGGGGCCATCCACATACCACGTGGACAGTTTTGGGGGGGGGGGGGTTGGCTAATGTCCACGGTCCATACAATTTTTTTAGAATTTATATGGGCAGTTGTCCACGGAGGGGGAGGGGGGGTCAAAATCGGTAAAAAATCTGTCCACGTGGTTTGTGGATGGCCCCTTATTGGATTTGGTTTTTGAGGATATAGAGTTAATTCTGACTTTGACGCATTACGAGATATTCCTGGTGCTTCTTCAACAAGCACGATATGCTTGTGCCTTGTCAAATACATGTTGTTTGCAATAAAAAAATACTACAGGCATAATATCGTCAGATATAAACGATATTTTTTCGAGTGTTGTTGAATATATTTCAAAAATGGATTTCCAGGGGAGGCTGAAAATAAAAATACGTATAGTCGCTGAGCAAACTCATAGATTCTGGCTGCAAACTCTTTATATTTTCTAAAAAAGAATCCCCTAATTACAGTTTTTAGTCCCACGTCTCCATTTCATACAACCCTAGGGCTGTATACCTTGTAGTATTTTACGCAGACTACTGAATTCACGCGTTCCATTTCTACACGGGCTTCGGAATTTGCGCGGATTTCGTTATTTACGCCGTTTTTCAACATCGCATGAAAAGAGACTTTATGTAATTAATTTTAAATTTTTTGGGATTTTTGATTTTCGAAATTAAGGATTTAAATCATATGGGTCATTCCAAGGAATCCAGAAAAAATATAAGTTTTGACCGGAAGTGCTGCCAGATAAATTATTTTTGTTTTTGAAAACTAAATTTTCATTTTTCGGCAAATGCAGCCATTTTTATTTCAAATTTGATAATTTCATCGTGTTTCTTGGAAAATTTCACATAAGAAACAACTATCATCCTGTGGTAATATGAGCCAATCTCGAGATATAACATTTTTACGAAAAAAGTTGTAAACTTCGTAATTATTTTATTTTATAATTTATGGACGTAGGACACGCGAAAAATAGTGATAGCTGAGTTTTGAAGAAAATAAACCAAGGAATCCAGAAAAAATATTGTTTTTGACCAGAAGTGTTGCCAGATAAATTTGTATTTTGAAATTAAATTTGCATTTTTCGGCTAATGCAGCTAATTTTATTTTAAATTTGATGGTTTCATCGTATTTCTCAGAAAATTTCACGTAAGAAGCACTTACCACCCCGTGGTAATATGAGCCAATCTTGAGATATAACAATTTAGTAAATGGAAGTATTATCTACAACTTTATCGAAGACGTCATACCGATCAAACAAACCGTTATGGCCCTAAAAATATTTGTAATTATAAATACCTTCCCAAAATAGCATTTTCATTAGCTTCTCAAAAATGAGTCGTGCTCCAAAAAATTAAACCAATAGCATAAAATGACATTTTTTACCTATAGAAAAGTCTATGCAAAGTTTCAGTCAAATTAAAAATGACAATTCAAATGAAATATTAAAACTTGGACATTTTTTGTGGAGCTGCTCAGTAATAAAAAACCTATCGCTTTGTTAGTATCACACATGCTAGTGTTGTACTCATTATTCTCACTAAACTTAAAAAAACAGTAGTGGCATACTAGTTGTAGCATCAATCGATTATGATATATGGACATAAATGGACATGACATGTGCATCCACTTGGTCTCAGTAGACAGGTTACTACGTTGATCGCGCGATGTACGATGAATATTTTAAAACTCAGCTTGGAAAATAGCTTTAATTGATGGGTTAACACTGATGCTCACCAAATTTTTTTCTTGCATCTTCATTCTAGTTGCGAACACGGTCAAAATTGTATTTTTTTGATATAATCAAAGATGGCGGCCAAATTCAAGATGGCGGCCTGAATTCTGATCACTTCAAATGAAAGCCCTATCATTCCTCTTTACAGAAAAGTACTACTTGTAGTACTTTACATTACGAATTCTAGAGATATAGCTCAAATAATACATCAAGAATTGCTAAAATTTCAACTTTTTTGAAAACTGTTTCTCCCCTTGGTGACCAAGGGGTCAACAAATTCGATCAAACAAAAATGGCATTATCATTTTTTCTTTATTTCTAATAACTATGTGCATTTATACCAAATTTGAAAGACCTTGTGCACCTAGTGGCCTAGTTTCAGCGAGAATTGCTCAGGTATAATGAATCGGATATAATGAACTCGAATCTTCGTGAATTTTTCAGAAAATTAGGAATTTTTAATAGATCTCCGACGTACCTCGAACCTAAAGGCACCAATCTTGTTCAAATATATCTCGAATCAATCATTAAAATAATAGCTCGGAATCTTCGCAACACTGACTTGCTACCGTTTGATCCATATTACCTACCAAAAAAACCCTCTCAGCCGGATTCGAAAAGCAATATAATGAACAGATTGTCGAGTATTACCGTAAAGTAGCGTGAAGGAAAATAAACTCTCCCGGAGGCAGGGGCCACACCACATGCGAATCTCCTTTCACCAGATATAGATGATAATGCTGTGTGCACCCAAACAAAAATCCAAGCAAAGCACCAAATCGAATGAAGGGTTTTTCGCTTTGATGGAACCGAGCATACGCGAGCGGGGCCGAGGGACGAATGGAAACCCCTGGCGCGGCAATGTTATCCCTATAATCTCTGCTGAAAGCAGCCGGGCTCACATTTCACGATTCCATTCTCTGCTGTTTGGACAGTCCGAAGCGTGCAGTTAAGAAAATCTGTGATTCGTGGCAGAATGTAACGTTCTCGCGTCAACCCCCGGATTTTCCCCCCGCCCGGCTTTGGTATCCTGGTTTTTCGAGGCGGTTTTCCGGGGAATTGTTTTGGTTTTGCCATCAGCGATTCTGTAGGGGAGTTGTTGTTTGTGGTTTGATCCTGGTAGTAGCTTAGGATGTTTCGAATTCTTTCTTGTTATTCTATATCAAGCTCTACACAAATGTTTTAAATTTTTTTATGCAGTATTATTTCGCCCTGGTATATCGATGACTCGTTTCGATGGAAAAATATTACAGTTATCTTTTTATCGGCTTTTTGTACCAGCGAATCGAGGTCCTGACTAACTTCCCTTGGTAATCTGCGTAGGAAAACAAGCGGAACGAACAAAGCGGAACGAAGCCGGCACATCTATCTGGGAGATTACACTTCATTAAATAATGATCGATTAGATGTGAGTCTGCTAACGAACACAAAAACGATGTGTTCTAAGAAGGCTAATAATGTCGGAGTAAAAATAGTAAAGTATCTCTCGGCTAAGAGTGACTTAATGTGCCTTGAATACCATGAATAGTAATTTTGTAATGGTCGGATATGTAAAAGATGTATATTTTACGAGTAATTATCGTGAGCAAAATACACCAATTCGTTATTGTTTTTGCACTGCTAATATTGGGCAACAAACATGATGGAAAGTGAAAAGTCCAACACCAAATCAGGCCACATTAAAGTTTGCCACCGTATGCTTTGGGTTGCCTTCTCTAGGCACGACACGGGACGCGCCTGTGAGGTGCAGAGCTGCTGCATTCCCTCTAGGCTAAAGCCGTAACCCACAATTCGAGGCCTTGCACATACCATCAAATACCCACTAAAATGCCCATGAATAAACAATAATGGAGCGAAAAAAAGAGAATTCTTCGCGGCGGCAGCAGTAACGAAAAAGGGGTAGAAACCAATTGTCTAAAAAGCATATTCTACCGTGCGGGTTTTTTTTATGTTTTGCTTTTTCGCTCAGAAAGGACACACAATCCGGCAGGTCGTCTTGGCTAGCATTATGCAGGGCGGGGAAAAGATAGTCCCTAGGTGCTGGACCGCCATAAAACACGTTTAAAAACCTACGAAAAAGGCATAAAATAATTTTTTTTTTCTAATAGCAACTAAGTTTTAATCACATTGTAATATTTGTACAAAAAATATTGAACCGTATGATTACAAACAATACCAAACGCTAAATCGGGTTAAACACTCAGTACAAGAGCACGTTTTTCTGTAACACCCTTAAGGCCAAAATTTCCTTTATCAATCTTTTCAATAAATTGCTACTAGAATTTACTTCTAACTGAAAGAAAACAGGCTTTTTTCTGTTCGATTCCGTGAGTAAAAAAATCTTTTAACTCTTCTTCCACTGGATATTCTAACATGATCTCGATCGCGTAGGCATATATAACAGTCAGTCGCTGCTATCTCTGCGCGTGAGAAGGTATTCTTTCTCAATCACAAAAATAACTCTCGCAATGAAGTGTGTTCAAATGTGGTGCGTTATGGAACGGGTGCATTGGAGGGTGACTTCGAAGATTATATCTTCCCAGTAATTTAACTAGATGAAACAACATACCGGAGACAGAGAGATTGCGGATTCAAGTCCCGTCTGGAAGAGGATTTTTTTTAAGGCCTAAGACACATTCTCCAGTTTTACTCATTTTTGCATTTCAAAAATTACACACACTGTGCCTGCTTTGCAAGAACCTCAAACATATTGAGAAAAAAAATTGAAATTAGGGGTTTTGGTTTTTAAATCACATACCTATCACAATCACATTTTATAACAAAAAAAAGGTTTAAAAACTTCGAAGTTTATCGAATGTAAGTGTCGATAAATTTTCAATGAAATAATTTAAGTCGCTTTATACGTTGAAAAATGAGTATAAAACAATGCAAATTCCGAAATCCGTGTGAAAACTGGTTTGTGAGAAGTTTTCCATGATGTCAGTTAAATACTTTCGAAACAGCTTAAAAAGCTAAGGTAATTCCCTCTTCGAATCAAGGTGGAAAAAGCATCGGAAACAAACATAACAAATATTCAAAAATTTAATTAGGAATTCAACCAACAGTAAGCGGGAAATTTAACCAACAAGTTTACGATTAAACACAGGGGTTGAAAAAGCTTGAATGAAAACTACACATCAACGAAAGAACACCACCACATTTGCAGGAGTAATGAATAAATTTGCTCGTTTTTCGTTTGCATTACGAAAACTCTAAAGATTATGATTTGCGTATGACATGTCGAGAGGAGCAACAGAAAGGCATAACGAAACAACTGAAGAAACTGATTCGTTAAGCAGGAAGCTTGAACCTAAAATGCCATTTTCACGCATTAGTAGTGGTGAACATAACTGACTGCGTCTGCCCTGTCGCACTTGAAGGTGTTGAGAAGTGTTTGAACGACGATTGGTTCAGACGAATGGCCTGAACAAAATGTAGTCATTACTGCGTTGATCCTCAGAGAAGTTGGCCTTCACCCATGTAAGCACCCAAGAAACACTCGTTGTTATAGAATAGTTTACGTTACATGACATCTCTATCTCTATCACCAGAAAAGCGTAAAAATTGGAGGCTACTAGAATAAGAATCGATACTATATAAAGTATTTCATAACTGCATGAAAACAAGCCAACTTGGTAGAATGAAGTGGCAAAATGCATCTCGAGCACTAATACGGCAAAGCGCAAATCTGTTGCTAGGACAAGACAACTATTAACCAGCGCATGCGCAAATGTGTTGTTATGCGCAGTGCAACTAGATCGACAATCGTTTTTACCAGTGGCAGTTTTATTTGGTTAAAAATTTATGGTGAAAAATAATATTCAACCATTCAAAATGAGTTATTTCTTTCGCTTGAATATTAAAATTGTTTTCGCATAGTTCAACGTTATCTGGACATAACATCAAAACTAGAAAACATCGTTAGATGTACGATAACAAAAATTGGAGTGATATTGTTTACACTGCAAGCGTTTTGTTTATCTTGTGACGGCGCATTTTTACTCGCTTCGAATAAATATAGAAATCGCTCAAGTAATTTAAATATTATTTTGATCAAGTAATTTTACGTTGGCTGTTGCATGCTACGATCTTTGTCCTAAGAAAAAGCACTTTAAAGATACGCAGTGTTGTGTTTAGATGACGTAATATTATACGAAAAGACATAGTGAGGATATCTAGCGGTGATGGCGGATGGATCTGACATTTGATGTAGGTTGTCAAACTGCTGGTTCATTAGATATTTCCATTGAACTGAAACTAGTTAGATGGATTTGCCATACTACTAGTTCAATGGATTTTTCCATTGAACTTCGGTTATTATATGTCAAATCCATCCAACTAGTACTGGTTCAATCAGGGCCGGCGGTTGATGTGAATGGTATGGGTAGCAGTACCAAAAATCCATGTGGGTACTTACCCACACGGAATTACCGGATAAAACCATGTTGAAAATTTTGTTTTCGTGGTTTCACCTTTACACGCACTAACGAAATTTCTCATGCAGCATAAACCATAGTAACCCATGAGTCAGCAGACGGAAATTGGCTCGAACTCTTAACGTGATGGCGGAAGCAGTGAAGCTACTTCGTTCAGAAGTTTGCGCGTTCAATGAACGGTGCCCTGTCGCGTCCTATACGGACATCGTACGGCACTTTGTGGACGCCGGATACACCCGTTCCGGCATCTACAACATAGCACTATTCGACAGCAATCACAGCATCGACAGGAAGTCCGGCTCCGGACTGCCGACGATCCTGCGAACAACGAGAAGCTCTAAAGGATGCCGAAGAGTAAGACCGAGGGAAAAGTGGCTACATCGCTGCATGCGCTTGGCCGGGAGGTCGATGCAACCGGCCAAACAGTAAAATAGTACCTAGCGAACATGGACAAACAGCGGCAGTCCCATCCACTTTTCTCGAAGCTGCAGGCAATGACCCAACGACAGCGGCTGAATAAGATGATCAAGTCGATTTTCCCAGCGAATCGCAACGTGGCGATGGTGATGGACGGCGAGACTATCTCAACCTGGATGGCAACAACTGGCAGGGCACTTCGTATTTTACTTCTTCCACGAAGGAAGCTACCCACCCATGTGTCACCCATGAACCTTCCCTATTTCTTACTACCCACACGGGAAAATAATGTGACGTCGGCCCTGAGCTCAATGGAAATACACTAAAGTCACTTTTTACGCGGGGGATACATGCCGCGTAAAAAAACCGCGTAAATTCCGGAATCCTCGTAAAAAAAACCGCGTAAATTCCGGAATCCTTGTGAAAAAAACGCGTAAATACCGGAATTCGCGTGAAAAAAACCCGCATTAATTCTGCAATCCGAGTGAAGAGAAACTGGAATCCGCGCAAAAAATACCGCGTAAATTTAGGAATCTGCGTAAAAAAGCCGTGTAAAAAATCCCGCGTAAAAAGCTACCTTAGTGTATCCAATGAACTATAGTTTGACAACCTACATTAAATGTCAATTCCATCCGCCATTACCGCTAGTGGAAAGCCGGATTGTTATTGTTGAACTCATGTTATCAAAAATATCTCCAAAACCAGAAAAAAACAAGCTTGGTTTCGAAACGCGGTTGTATTACTGATGAAAACCTTTTCAAACACAATATAATAAGTTTTGTACATTTATATGACTTTTATCGTTGTAACTTATTTTCTAACATGTTTTGTGTGTTACTTGAGGCACTCAGTTCTTCAAAATACCAATATACACTTCGGTATTGATTTCAACCCCAGTATTGATAAAAATAGGCGGACGCTACCAAGCCCAACATTATTACACCAGCCGGATGTTTGGTTGAAAAATTTAAACTTTACTTTCTCAGGAACATTCTCAACTTTCTCCGGTGAAATGAACCGGTCTGTGCAACTGTTGGTTCGATGCTGACCAACTTTTTGTCGGAGGAAATGATTTTTTTTCCTTTTTCAGCAAAGAAAGCAATTTGTTAGAACGAATCACTTGTAGTTCTTTTATCCGCTCCTCCCAACAGACAATTTTGTTGTGTAACAGCTTATCCAGCTTTCCATGAACGGTAATGGCGGACAGTGCACGCAGCCCCTTTTTGACGTTTCCTGTAGGTCAGAGTATTTTCAATCACAGTAACGGAGTAGAAAATATAACAATGTCGTAAAGTAGCATAGCAACTTCAACAAACAATGGGCGTTTTGTTATTTAAAGATCGTCGTGCGCATGCGCGAATCAAAATACTGAAACAGAACTGTTTATTAAAGTTGCTACGCTACGTTTCTAAATTTTTATGTTTTTCACTCCGTTACTGCGATTGAAAATTCTCTGACCTACAGGAAACGTCAAAATGGGCTGCGTGCACTCAGAGCCGTAGCTACTCCGTTTCGCGTGGGGGGGCAGAGAATTTTTATTTAATAAAACGTTATTTTTTGTGGAGTAAGCAGTTTAAAACCGTTATGTGCTCGACAAAAAAAGGATCTTTACGCGTCCAACGGAGTTCTCGGGTACTCACAAATTAAAATTCTTATACCGTTTGCAGTTTTCGTCCCATTTCGATTGTTTTAGCACCTAAAAATTCAGAAGCTCATTTATTTTCAAATAAGCGTTAGGGGTGTCCCATAATAATTAATTTTCCTATTCCCGAAAATCCGGTTTTCCAGGTTTATATTCCCGGAATTTCCCGGAAATAAAGCAGGAATATAAACTTTATAATTTCTGTCTTAAAGTGGCGAGCCAGCTTGTGGTTAAAAACCTCCTTATTAAAGAAAAAAAAAATCTACAATTGCTAACTTGAATGAGCACGTTTACATTGTGTAATTGAGTTTCAGGGGACCAACTATTTACGCAGGTTTAGCTAGTTTAGGTCGAATATCGTTTAGCGGTAGGGTTCAAAAGTCCCCATGCAAAATTTCAGCTAAATCGGCTTTTGGGAACACGTCCCTCAAAGCGATCAATGTTTCAACTTTCTGACTAATGAAATGCACTGATAAAAGTTCATGATATCGTCGATATCGAATTTTTTTATGCCAAATGTCTAAAAGATGCATGAAACGTCGAAATCTGGTGTACCTTATCGGAAAAAAAATTTTTTGGATGATTTTTTTCGAGAAGACGAAACTTTTGACCCCTATCGTTAAACGAAATTCAAATAAATCAAGCTTCGAGAGTCGCCGACCGATATCAACCAACGATACTGAGAGAATCTATTCGCAAAGAAATACTGAGAGAATGGAGCGATTCAACCGTCAGCCCAAATTCTAAATTTTACGATAGACTTTGTTTGATCAGTGTTTACCATCAGACCAGGTAGAGTGTGGAATGCCTAGTTCAAAGTTCGGTCAGACTACAATTTTTATAGTCTGATTTTATTTCGGACCGAACCGGAACCGAGTTGTTCGGGCTAGGTAACGGTCTGGGTTATGTTTCCGAGATGTGGAAAAGTCTGGCCAAAACAAATTGAGCTGAACATGAACATGAATCACATGATCATATTGCAGGAAGTGAGGATACTGGCTCACCAAAAGATTGAAGAACTTATCCTTTTTGGCATATTTGCTCGACCAAAAAATTGACTGATACCGTTAACATTAAAAAAGCTGGTGACTATTCAATAATGTTTATTCCTAATAATTCAGATTTTTCTTTTGGATTTTTTCACCTAGTATCAATCACATACATGAGAAAATTGCGTGGTGGGGCAATACAAACGCGTGGGGGGGATAAGCCCCCCCTAGCCCCCCCGGTACCTACGGGCCTGCGTGCACTGTCCGCCATTACCGCTCGTGGAAAGCCGGATTAAGCTTCAATTCAGCCGAAATCCGCTTAATAGGAGGTTATCAAGCTATAAATCAACAAAATTGTTTGTTGGGGGCTGATAAAGTGGTATTTCACCCTAGCTCTGCAAGATTTGTGCAAGTCTTCTTTGATGATTCTTCGCATGAATTTCTCAGAAGTGATGGCATCCTTGGCAATTTTTCTTTTAGGACGTACTGGGTTGCAAGCAATCTTTGCACAGACCGATTTGATCCTTTCCGGCTTTCGCTACTAGGGCCATTCTGTAGAGATTTTTTGATGTGATAAACAGTGGCCAAGGATATCCAACGGTCTCGGCAATATCTTCCGTTTTTTGTGCGAACAGTAAACTCGTAATTACTTATTTGGCCTACATTTCCACTTTTATGCAATAGACCGATATCAATGTTCTGTTGCAGCACCTAAAAGTAAATGCAAACAAATACACTGTTCAACAAAACAAGTCAATAGATACACAAATTAACCCAATAGTAACGGTTGAACCACCGATTCGCATTTTTCCTGCCGCATAATTAAGCTTGCATGATGAACAATATTGAATTCGAACCATCAGAAAACCTCTTCCGAAATCACGAGAGGTGCAGTGCTCCGTTTTTTTCCGTATTTCTCGCCAGTAACCTGTGAATTCATCGAAGTCGTCTGAATAAAACCTTTTTTACCGGAAAAGATTACCCAAAGTTGTAAAACAAAAATAGAAATAGTTGAAATTTAGTAAAATATCATTTGAGAACGCATTATTCTGGGGCTGGTATAGAAAACTTGTACCTCTACAAACTGACAAACAAGTGAATTTGATCTTCGATTTGAATTTAAAAAAAATCTGATCTTGTGCGTCCACATCCGATTGCCTAAATAGGAACACCTTTCTGTTTATAGGCTTCTATCAACCCCTTATCTTTCTAACCCAAAACACTTTTTCTCGGCATTTTGTCTGCCTAATTAAATAGTTCATTATAACTAACGATTGAAAAAAATGGACGCAAAATGTTGACATGCTTTTTTGACATATGCTTTAAACACATGAACGAGATGAATTTTGCAATGTTACTTAATTTCGATTTATTTGTAAAAATTATGAGGTGCGTTAAATTGTGGTGCAGCTATAGAAAATGATCGGAGTGTATGAGGTGACACGAGATGCGAGAGAAATCAGAATCTGCGCCCTTTAAATTTGATGCATAAAAATGTCCTAAATCAGCTTTGATCTTGTTATTATACTTAAAAAACCCGAAAAATCAACATATCAAAAAATGAACTTAAAGTAAACTTAAAATTTACGAAACATGCTTTTTGAAGCCTATAGTTTTCTGAATTAATTAGGTAGCTAATTCCAAATTATTTTAATTTGTTCAAGCAATAATTTTCATTAAAAACGTTGTTCTTCAAAACAAAGTCAGTGAAGCAAAGGGACCGTGGTCAGTCGTTGGGCGCAACTTAGTGGAGATGCTCTCACTAAGGTGTAATTCTGGATCCTCGTGGTCAGCTGCTTGATGTCCGTGGCCCACCGAATATTTCTGTACACCAGAGCACTGAGGGAGTCGAAAAAATCCTCGATTGGACGGTACTGGGGCCAATTGGTCGGGTTTCGTTCCTTGTGTTTCCTCCTGCAGTGCTGCAAATTTTCGACACTGCAAACGTAAACGACAAAAACCGCATATTCACTGTCTCAAGTTAAAACGCCCTTTAGCGTGAGCGGTGTCAATTTTTAATAAAAGTGCGGTTATTGAAAGAAACGAGATGTCTGATCTAATATCGAAATTATTTAATTTTAGCCAATTCATTGCATTGCATTGCATTGCAATCGATAAAATATAAAAGCATCTACATTCTCAACCGCATAAACATCGCTAAAGCAACACAGCGTGTGTGAACAGAAATGCTACTGTCACTGTCAACTGATTGGAGCTAAAAGTCACTTTCATTCTCAGCTCGTTCGTTGAAAATTGAAATTCAAAAATTTCTATTTCAACTGAAAATCCTTTCATGACGGTGAAAGATTGCAGCGCTGCTCCTGATTCTCCACCAAAACCAGAATTTTCCGAAATACTGTCCTTGTTGTTGTAAAGCTTTTTCAGAAATTCCTTCTTATTTTTCGTAATGATCCTCGTCGAACGATCACTACCGATTTTCCGCTCGACATTCCGGGATGCTATTGGGTACATTTTGGTCCCGAAAGAGATCTACTGTGAACTTTTTTTCTTGACTTTAACGCGTTAATGATATGCGACGCGCTCGCAGAGTTCTTGTTGATCCGACGCCATCTTTGATCGAACTGACAGCACCCGAGTGAATAGAAACGAACGTTTAATTTTACACTCTTCACTTCTTGTACAGAAAGGTATTCAAATCAATCTCCTTTTTTATTGAACACCTTATACTCCAAAACGAGGTTTTGGAGTATCACATTTAGAGGATTTGATGTTTACGAATATTTTGTGATATATTCGCTCCTCAATTTGCAAACTGATTTTCGATTACACTGGTAAACACAGGATTTACCCTAGCTAAAGCTCAAACTGGAAAAAAATGAAAAATTATAGCTTTTTAACCAATCTTGTAATTTTTGGTGCCCCCAGAGAAGCTAACTTTTCTAGAGACTTCAATGAGTTTTCCTGTAAGCCAACGTAGAAGCGACAAACTCGGCGAGAAATTACTCTGCGGCCTTTTGATGCGCTTCTGCATTTACCTAGGGAATTTTTAGAGCAACTTGTGTGAGCTTTAGGGCAACTTTTTTCGTCACTTTTATCGACCAGTGTTATTCTATGTCGTAGTTCAAACCATGCCCAAGTAAAATAACTTATAAAATGACATAATCAAGAGAATGTTAACTTTGTCATTTTGAAAAAATTAAATTGATTAAAATAAGAAACCTTCAATCACACCACTAGGTGAAACAATTCTGAATTTTCTCTCTCTAACGTACTTCCTTCTACTTCACTTGCACCTAATGCAGCGACGAAGGTAACTATCCGTACGTCGTCGTTGTCGTCGTCGGGTACGGGATAATGTGAAAAAGTCGGAAAATAGACCGTGAGCCATATAACAGTAAAGGCTTCAAATCACAACAAGGGAAAATCTCGCCTACCCTTGCTTCCACCGTCAATCCCCAGGGGAAAAACACTGCCGGCATTGGAGATGCGCTTAAAAGGCAAATGACGAACATTAAATTTTGCTTACTGTTTTTAAATGCGCTACTCTACGAATGGTGTCGTCTTTCCATCCCGTCTGTCCCATCGCAGCCGAACCAAGATCCAAACTGTTGTAGTTGGATTAATTGTATTCAACGTTCAGGTGGATTATGTTCGATGTTCTTGAAAGAAAAGTCGGTAACATGTACCGTAACGGTCATGAGATGCACGGAACGATCATCACATTTTTACTGGTTTAGTAAAATGTTAAGCCGATTTTGTCGGCCCTCCTCCTTATTTATACCTTCCGGTTTGTCTCAACAAGTCATCATCATTGATTTACAATATAAGGCAGTATATCGAATTTGTCTAATGCAATAAACTGACTGATACGTACTTTCTCCCCACTCAGCTAAATCTGTTTAATCTACGGAATTGAAAAAAAAACGGAAACGTCTTGAGGAGACTGCTTTGAAATAGCAAAATAAAAAGTACCAACCGTATGGAAAGAGAGCATAAAGGAATTAATCTTCAATATTTGATTAGACTTTCCTCATGTAAAAACGTGCCTATAGCATCTCCAATGCCGGCAGTGGGAAGACTCCATACGATTGCTGGCGTAGCAAAAAATTGTCTTTATATTGAAAGAAATACATCATTCTGATATAATTTTGAGACACTGATGAATGCTTTGAATGGGCGATCAATTGTATCTCTAATTGTGTTCGAACTATGATGTGTGCATTGGAATAGTTGTTTTTTTTTTTATTTTTATATTATTTAAAATTTTAATAACTTTTATTTTAGCGCGTTCAGCATGAAAAAAAGTCAAAGAAAGTATAATTGACAAATTGTTAGATTCAGTTTTTTTTTTTATTTTGATAATTCTGCTAAAAGATAAAGATAAAAAAAAGCTCGTTGACAAATAAAATTCACAAAGCCTTGACAGAGGAAAATTAAAACGAGGAAGACAAGAATAAAGCCAACAGTAAATGCAGAAAATGCAGGTCATCGTATAAAAGACGTTTTGACATGTACGAAAAACGCAAATTCATACCCATTACTAAAAATTCTGACACTACACAATTATTGGAAAATGAAAACTGACAGAAAATTTAAGGTTTTGATTTTCGGTCGATGGCCTATGATTTCCCGCTGTGCTACGGTGTGTAATATTAATAACCGATTTTTTCTTTTTCGTTGCCCGCTTTTCAGAGATCCACCGGTTTTGGGAAAGCACGAGAACTCAGATATAATCCTGAAATTGCCGATGGGTAAACGACTACGGGACATCCGTTGGCTATCGGTTTGGTGCCGGAGATTTACTGTAAGTATGCTTCAAACCTCCATGAGAAGAGTAACAGCATCTTTCTAAGGCGACCATATCACAGTTTTGCGCTGTGTCGTACAATATTGCCCAGTAAATGCTTCAGTAGCATTGACATTTTTTTCTTCATTCCACAAAAGAGACATTTTGGTGACTAAGCAGGATATATGTTCCGACATTCGTCCCAATACCTATGTTCATCTCACCGGTGCTACATGTCGAATCGACCGTCGAATTTCACCACAGTTCGAAGCAAAAATTAAGGTTAATTTGTCGTTAAATTCGGTAAATAAGAGTGATGAGATCAATATTGGTGTTGATACCAATATTGGAACATATACCTCACGTGGTCCGTCTTCCTGATACGATGCAAAACCAGAAGGAAACTCTAGGAATAATTTTGATAAAAATAGGAATATACATTCATAGTTCGTGCACTAATCCTACATAGTTTTATGCGGAATTGTAACACTGCCCTTGTTTTGACTAGTTTTTTACTTATTGAACACTTAGATGGCTGGCAGCACGGTTATCGTCGGCAGTTTTTTTTTTTTTTTGCTGAAACTAGTGTGTTTGGTATGAGTGTTTGCCGGAGGTTCTAGAGGCACTCGAATATGCAACAATTTCAATGGATTCAGTAAGATAAGCACTAGTATGTGCTTATCTTACTACCAATTGTTTCGATTTTATTATGTGTTAATCTAAGAGAAAAGTGGCCAAGATGATACCCTGGCTTGCTCCAGGTTTTTTGCTCCAAACGTGATTGGCTGATTTTAACAGCACGCATGTGTGCACTGAACCAAGTAATCATGTAAAAGTTATTGGAAAACTTATATAGTTTTTTTCCATGTAGATTTTCCAATAGCATTTATGTGCATGTCACTTAGAAACTCTCATTACGGTTTCAGTTATGTTCATTGGAATAATCACATGTCTTGTATGTGTTTTACTGCAATGAGAATTATTGGTTTTATTTAATATACTTCATATGCTTGTGCATATAATGATCGGTCTGGTAATTCGAAGTGTTGCATTTTTTCGAAATTAAGAGATGAAATATAAGAGATTGATTTTGTCCATTTATTTCACTGATGTTTGAGGTAATTACAAATAATAAATAAACATAAATGTAAATAAAACTTACATAACAAATAAAACTTAACTCCATTCAACGGAACTTTGCCACAAACGCCCCAAACTGTTCTTGAAGTTGTCCAGCGAAAATGTTAGGAGCTCATGCAGTTGATATCCACACTAAAAAAATAGATTTAATTTTTTTTAATTTACATAATTTTACTAAACTTACGTTGTTTAACCTCCAAGGAATCCTCGAAAAACGCCAAATCTTCCAGCAAACTATCTGCAACATTCGCCATTTTGAATACACGGACGAAAAACACATTTTTTTCACATCTAAAAATCTAATAACTATTATCTGTCCACGCACATGAAGCGTGTTCACATAAAAGCTATAAGGTTGATAGATAAAAAGTATTCCTGCGTTCTAACAAATTTCATCTGGTTTTCACATGAAGTTTATCGTGTACACATAACATGAATTAGATTATGAAATTAGCAAAATTATGTGACGTTTCTAATAACAAATAATTTATAATTTTGTTCTGGTTGCGGTAAACAAAAGCAAAAAAGAATTTGAATGAAGTTCCAAGCGTTTGGTTGTAAAAACTACTGTGGTTCCGGTCTGGGCATTGAATTTTGTCGATTTCCCAAGGATGCAGAAGCTTATCGAATCAGAAAAGCATACTCCAATTTTGAAAATCTCACGCGATAGTGGAATATGCAGTGTAGGTATCTCTTTTTATTATTATGTTGTTTATTTAGTTGTTCGTTATAACGTGAAATCAAGCTTTTCTTCACAAACAAACTTACCCTTAATTTAACATTAGGGATTGAGTGTTTGTCATTGTGTTCTTTTATTTTGTTTCGAATAAAGTCCGGAAAAGGGAGAAAAACAAGAAAAAAAGTTTGACAGTAGAAGTATGATGATATAAGTAAAGACGAAATTAGGTTGTATTGTTTTATATGTTGTTTGTAATCCAAATGAAATTTTTTTTTTGTTAAATAAAAATAAAAATAGCAAATAAATATTTTTTTCTGGTTGCACTGGATTTTGCGTGAGGCAGCGGAAAATAATGTTCAACCGGGGATATGTTTCATCGCAAAGAAAAAGAGAAAGAAACCACTTGGCCACTCTTATGTTAATATCCACGCTCATACCCAGTAAAAAATATTCGATGCCCTATCTTACACCGCACTGAAAGTGCAAGACAATGTCGCATGCAACGTTGCCAGTATGCCATATCTGGATTTTGCCAGATTTCTGTTTGCGCACCAGACAAACAGATAAACCTCAGAATCTGCCAGATATTTGTAAATGAGCCAGATATTTGCCAGATTTCATCCGCGTCGTCTCGCAAAAAGGTCATTACTGCGAGATGGGCCGTGCCTGGCCTTTACCTACCTACACCCGGCGAGAGCAAAACAAAAGCTCATCACTTTCAATTCTGCCAGGAGTTTTATCCAAAAATGAGTGACAGATTTTTGCCAGACTTTTTATTTTCGTTTTACCAGATTTTATTCAAAACTTAGTGGCAACACTGGTCGCATGTGTAAATTGTTATATCGGATTTTTTGACGTAGAACTACATCTCTCAGGAAGTTCGGCTACATACTCGGCTACATAAGGATGTAAAATGAACATCTAAAACCGGAAAAAGTGAAAAATATGTCCAAGTTCAAATGCCAATAAATCGGTTAGTTTTCGATGGATTTTCTTCGTTTATTCGTTCAGAAAGTTGTAATTTTATTATTCGAACTATTATACTATTGAAAATTGAAAATTGCCAAGTCTTGTTAAAACGAAAAATTCGACTTCTGATTGGTCGTTAAATGATTGCATCCCAAGCACGGTCGACAGAATCATAGACCTTGCAATTTGAAATGTGCTATTTGGCCTACATAAGAGCCTGTTTCAACCGAAGCCGCACATAATAGTTCTAGACAGCGACAACACCAACCCTCCCTGGATAGCGGCCATAGCTGTGGCATGGTAACGGATAGCGCAGCAGTTGCAGCTGGTATCAGCATCGACAGTAGCAGGACCAGCTGATGCAGGAGCACGGACGCAGTGGCAGCGGATACCAATGACAGCGTATAGCGGCCACAGCTGTGGCAGCGGATAACGGCAGCAATTGCAGCGGGTATATCATCATTGATAGTAGCCGGGCCAGCTGATGCAGTGGAGCACTTCCTCTAGTGAAATGCTATCTCTATGCGATTGCGGGCACTAGTAAATGCATCCAATGAAAAGTTGCCTCATTTTGACAACACACCAACGTTTTGGAAAGCTGGCGTTCAAAAGACATGAGCCGTCTAGTTTTGAGTGTTAAACACAGCTTTTCACTGTGTTAGTTTATCACAAGTGATACCTTATTCGCACTGTCAGTGATAACGCAGAGAGGCGATCGGCATTTTATCCGATATTGAGATAAACAGCAAATTGTCTTTTTTAGGATGAAATAAATACTTAATTGAAGAGTTAATATTTTCTCTTAAATTAATTTACACCTTCAAGTTTGGAACAGTTATAAATTTGACTTCTTCTGCATGTCTCAGTACGTACTGAATTACCTTTTCCTTCAGTATTCAGCATAGCACCCGAACATCTTTTATTATCTGCATGAGAATTAAGTTTTCGCATAATCAAACCTTAAAAAACTGTCAATCCTCAGTTATGACAAGCAACTATATTATTGCAAATGATCAATCCTTGTTGAAGCGCAAAATTCGATTGATCTGATTGGTCGTTAATATGATTGCTTCCCAAGCACGGTCGACAGAATCATAAACCTTGTAATTTAAAATGTGCTATTTGGCCTATATAAGAGCCTGTTTCAGCCGAAGTCGCTCATGATCCTGTGAAGCACAGTCAACCAAACAAATAAATTGAAGATTTCATGTTTTATCGTTCTGCACTATAACCAAATATTAATTATCTTACTTTCCATGCACATGCACACTCTGATTGTTGAAACGCAAAGTGTTTGTTTTTTTTTTTTCCTGATCAGTAAAGTCGTATTTATATGTGCAAATTGAAATTCAGTGGTAACCTCATTTCTCATTTGCACAGAATTTTAAAAATTTTCAATACAAATAATGTATCAAACAACCTTATGTAGTTCTACGTCAACCTTGCGGTCGTGGCTTTGCATACAATCATTGTGATTTTTTTTCCTTTGATCTTCATCATACATAGTTTATGCGCTTGCCTATGAAGATTAGTGACATTTTCCGTACATACACTGGCAAACGTGTATAAACCATTTTACTGGTAGGATACCCGGTATGTACTTGCTGATGATGATGTTGCTTTTACGTGCGTTACATGTTTTCTGTTAACATATTATTCATAAATTGAGTTATAAATTGATAGATGTGTGAACGTGTGTATGATCTGTTTGGATGACTTTATGCGGTGAATGGTTGTAGAGAGGAGCGACACCTCTGTGCAGGTGCTGCAGTGTTGTTGTAATAAGTTATTTCAATTCATGTTTTTAGCCGCAGAGAGGAGCACAACAACAACTATTGATATGTCATAAATTAGTCTCAGAAATGTTAATCACTTTTTGTTGGGAACACAATATTACGGAAACTTTCCATATGTTTTTCAAATCTATTTTTACATTTTTTTTTGCGTTTGCTACGTAAAAAATTTGGAAATTTCAGCTATGAAGGCAGTCAACCGAAATCTTCTTTACATGCCCTAATATGTACTTCTTATTGAATTTTGAAATTTTATTTTAATAATTTCACATTACATGTTACATGACTAAGGGTGTGCGAAATTTCGCGAAATCTCGAGTTTCTCGAAATTTAACGAAATTGATATAAATTGAGAACACATTTTATCAACAAATAATACAAACTCAACACCAATTTTTCTGCTGTTATAAGCTTTAATTCAGGTCTGGAGTTGCTTGTAAGTATCAGGCCATAAATAAATTTAAAAAAAACTAGAGTTCACTATATTTTTCCAGAATTTTTTTTAAAACTAAGTAAAAGTAAAAATTAAAGTAGACTCTATACATCGCTAAATTTCCTTTTTAAATACGAATCAACGAAAAAATTGGCCTAAAATTCATAAATTTTGGTTATTTTATGAAGAATTTCGAGAAAAATTTCGGAAACCTTGAAATTTCGCGCAGCCTTATACATGATCATATCTATATTGTTATATTAATTCATTTAAATCATGGTCATATTTCTTATGAAAGAGAATCCTGATGAAAAAAACTTCCTTCCGTGCTCTTTGTAGGGATGCAGTGGTATACTCGGTCTCTAACAAAGTTAAGACTACATTTTCAACATTCCTTCCTTGCCGTAGGTATCGTGCGGCACTGGTACAACTCGAAACTCATAGTCCCGAAAACAAAAAACTGATTTTCAGGAGGTGTGCTCAAAAAAAACTCAATTTCGTCGTATCAAACGTACAGATAGGATATAGCAGTATTCAGCAACTTTTTTTTCTTTTATATTTTGCGGCAGCATTGCTGACGAAAGCAATCTGGTATATTGAAAATTAGAAAAAGTATTTTTTTTTATCTCTTAGGAGGATTGATCGAATAACCGGAAACACCGAAAATAAGGCCTCGTTCTATGAAACAATTTTGTTGAAGACATTGGATACATAAAATCAATTTTTCACAGTCAAATCTAAAACGATCAAGATTTTTTGAGTTTAGATCACTGTGCACTGTGGGATTTTCAAATGAATCTTTTCTCCAATTGTAAATGTCCTGAAATATAACACTTGGAATGTGTAGACAACGTTTTGGAAGTTTTTTCATGAAATGGTGGTTGAAAAACGTTTTTTACAGTAAGTATTTTGTCGTTTTTATGTCACGTTTTTGTACTTTACGACCTTGAAAAGGTCATTACTCAAAAATGTACCGTACGACGATTTTGAAATTTTGACCAAAGATTTGAAACGTCATAACGAATCGAGGAGTACTCAAATCCTTTGGTGTATTTTTTTTATAATAACGGTGTGTGGAAGCACCGTGGTGAGTAAATCCGTTGCTAATGAAGCCCCGGATAGTAAAACTGGTACTGTAGGTGCACCCAGCTTATGTTCCCATACACTGTTTACTTCAGCAATACGGATGACGTCATTGCTTTTACTGTTTACACTTTTAAGAACTAACCTGATTTTGGCATGCCGTGGCCCCCACGAAGTTATATATTCGATTCATTTTACTTACTGGGACATCAACTGCGAGGGACCACCTTTCATCTGTTTAAGATAAAATTGTGTACACTCCGTGTTTTAAGTGTTTTCAAGAAATGAAAAAAAAAAGTTGGATTTTTAAGCACATTTGATAGAAGCATTAATTTCAGAATGGTAAAAATCTTAGTATTTGAGACGTTAGTAACACCGCGCACGAGAACCGACTATTTATATATAGCATCGAAAGAAATCTAATCCAATGGGATACAGTCCAAACAACTATGATTGTGCAGTTTTCTTCATATAAATAAAACCCAAAGCTGATTACTGCCACCGATTGTATAACGATAAAACGACTGCTTGAAATATGCTGAGTTCATCTGGTTTTTGGGATCTTTTTTTTTATCAAAGAGTTCGAAGTGTTTTGTTCCTTAAATAAACAACTCTTTTAATGCCCACCTACACACCTTTTTTAATCCTCTGCCCTTATGTCCGTTATTCTTACAATTCTGTATTGTACTACATCACTGGTAGCGCCCAGATTTCAGTTTGATTCAATGGCAGCTTCCGGGTAATTTCCGTGGCTACCCCGTTTATGCGCTCAAGCACTAATAATCCGACTATGTTTTTCCCCAGCAAAACACGGGTTATTCACAGGGTAAACAACAACCAGAAAAAAAGGTTGGACTGCAATTTCAACTGTTTTCTGTGTGAAACAAAATTTCATTTCTGCACTAATGCAGAAAGGTCTAACTTAACGTATCCTGCAACAGTCCCACGCTGGCTGGCTCTGGTAAGTCACAATCAATGCGGTGAATGTCTATTAACGCAAAAAGTTGTGATAAATTTCAGACTGTTTTCCACCCTATTCGTTTTACTTTCCATCCACCCACTGTAGTCGAAGGTGGCGGAAGTGACACATGCGCATTAGATAACCACAGTAGAAATAGAGCGTTCCTTGTTTTGCTGCGGAGACTAGCGTTAATTGAGCAAGAATTCAAACCTTATCAGCCGATGGTGTTTTTCAACTTGTTAGACTCTCTCTCTCTGCTCTCTGACTTTCAAAAAAAGAAAAAAAAACATCCAGCGAAGAAGGAAGAAAAGAGCACAATACAGTTCCCGGAATCGTGTCTCTTTCGTCTCTCGTGCCAACCAAACACAGCTTCCTTCCCCCTATCACAGTGTGAGACGAATTTTGGCAAGGGGTTGGTTTGAAACTACCCCCCCAGTTGGGGAGGAGAAATTCTACACGGCAAGGTTTGGGGTTGCTTGGATGATTCGATACACTCCCAAAATTATACAAACAAAACAGTGGCAATCAGTTGGCAGACAAAATCGATATACAACTGGTGTGTTTATTATGTTCAGGAAGTAACAAATTATATTGAGCGTGATGAATTTGAGTTTAATTAAAAACTTTACTGTTTCAACATTTGAAGCACAGCAGACGCAGCACAGTAGACTGACCGTTTTGGTTGTATTTGAATACACTATTGAATGCTGTAATGACGGAAACCCACTAGTCGTAGTTGTTATATACTATATATTGCTAGCAAAAAACACACTATCCACCATGAAAGGTAAAAGTTTTTCTTTTCATTAATCATAATAACTCACTAAAGTTGCTCCTATGGGATTGAGAGCGTAGTACAGAACATACTGCTACTGCACTGCTATACTCTGCCAATAGCTCAAGTCATTTTTCAGAGGCAGAGTTTTCGCCCTTTAAACCTTTTCCAAATTTTAATTTGCTCCAGGTTCGTCAACTAGTTTACTATTTATGTAGCAATGAAATCTCAATGTTCCAATTAGCTTGCATGTTAATTTAATTTATCCTTCACTGACATCCTTGTGCTATATTGCTTCAAAAGCAATCTCTATGCTTCGGTTTAAATTTAGCACAAAGGGAGACGGGAAAATTCAATGAATGTCTTTGGCAGCCCACCATTGGCCACTCGAGTATAAATTGCTTTAATTGTAAAGTGTCGTTTGCCAACCCCCGCTGGCGCGAAGCGAACGTAGTGTAAAGAAAGACCTAATTGGTCTCCAACGCGCGTTGATTGCATTATTGATTGATAAAAAAAATTGAACAAAAGAGTTAACATCAAACGGGACGTGACGTGGGATGGCTTCTTCTGTTTTTCGTTTTTATCGTCAAAGTCCATCGTTGACTATGCTTTGATTTTCTTATATGTTGGAATATTTTAAGATTTGGGTTTTACACCGAAATTATTTCTGATCGAACTAAATAAGCCTAAATTATACAAAATTCGGCAAATGGTACTTAAAAGTAACAAATGTTTGAGGGCATGTAGAGAATCAATAGTTTTGAATCTATAAAAACAAAGCCTTGGTGCTACATTCCGATTCAGAACTTGACCTTCTGTTTATTATACAAAGACTACGAAGCTAGCTGTTTAATGTACAAGACAATTGCGGGGCTGACACTAACAGTCTCTCCCGAGCCGAGACTCGAACGCACGACGACTGGCTTGTTCGGCCAGCATCGTACCTCGAGACCAACTAAAAGGTTGTTTTGAATCCATACGTGAACAAAAAAACCGGAGAGGGTAATAATAAAAGCGTCCATTTCCCGACGATTTTCAGCTTCCCGGGATTCGGGAAATGAAAATTTGATACTAATACGCAAATAATAAAAGGTTCTGTAATTTTAAATTGATTCTCCAATCTTGAAAATAATTCTGATAATATTTCCCAGGATTTGATTAATTGATTTCCGGGAATTTCCGAGAAAGGCACGCTTGTAGTTAATGTCGGCTAGCTTACATATTTATCGATAATTATCCGTATCACGTTAAATAACGCGTTGGAACTCGTGCATATTTTTGTTTTCATCGAATAAAACTCGAATTGTGCGGAAAATAAATTATTTTTTCTAAAAATGATAGACGCCCTCGACAAATGAACTTACAAAAAATTGTTCAAAATTATACTAATTATACGATTCTACGGTTATACGAACGCTGAGCAAATAGAGAAACATTGGAGAAAACTATGTTGATGTGATTCTACAAAAATTTCTCTCGACATCCAACCAGTTTTAAAAGCGAATGTTTTGTAACCGATTTGTAATAATTTGTAACACATCTACTGCATTGAGTGTTAACGCATGTGGTATTAATGTCGGTAAATTTAAAATTACTCCATAACTCACACTTCGCCTCAAAACATGTGAAAACCAAATAATGACAACACGAATAGCACGATTCGGATAAAAACGCGTGTTACAAATCTCATTGAACTATTGCAGGATGAATACAAATATGATATTGAACAAAATGAATGTTCTGGGTTTTATTGTTTTATTTCGCACAGTGTCGCTATATACATACAAAGCCTCTGGGCACAGGATAACCATGAGACATACATGGAAATTCTTCTATTAGATCATAAAATAGTCTTTACGCTGATGGACGCCAGAGAAAAAAAATCCGAATCCATTTGAAATTAAAGCGTGCGGATATTAAAAATTTGTTTAAATTTTTTAGGATTACCTGTTCGTAACGCCAGTTTTATCCACTTTTTCATCCAAAGTCGCCCACAGATTCTCAACAAAGGGTGTACGAAATCAAATTGCATCACAGAAAAAGATTTGGTAAATTTCACTCATTTAACCAATCGCCTTCTAACTTTCAGGTAGTAACATAAAACATGTTATTTAGTGTTTTCACTGTTTGTTTTATTTAATTTCATCCCCATATAAAAATGTGCGAACTTTTCTCTTAACACTGCTCATAAGGGGGCTTTTTACGGGAGTCACTTCTCGGTAAAATGACAACCGTAATAGGCACAGTGAAAGTGATTCCCATTTGATTTGCACGCGTCTTTTTTCACCGTGAGATTTTTTCACTTCGTTCTCACCATGAGGTGACATCCGTAATAAGCCCCAAGGTCTTGTACAACGTTTGGACCCATTTAAGTGCTTGCTTCACGTTGGCCCAGTACATTTCAATTGTACGCAGTTCAGGTACTTTCAAGAGATTGACATGCTTCGGTACAAAGTTGACTTCCTTAATCTATCGGCAAGAAAATTGTAGGACCATTGTGTGACCTCAGAAGTGGAAGTAAACGCTTTTGGAGACATTCTTTCAAGAATACCTGTCCATTTACCGTCCCGGTTGTCACGAATGGGGTGCTCCGCTTTCCACTCGAGCAAATTGCTCACGTACTTTGACACCTTCTGCTTTCTAACGTCCTCAGAAGTTTCGAATTTATGATGAGCGGTGAAGTTCTGGAGTGTCTCTACAAGTACTTCATATGTAACTTGTTCGAATTCTCCCTCCCTAACAAAATATAGCCTAATGAGCATTCAAAGAGCAAAAGAGTGAAACCAAGCATGTTCGCCACCATACCCTTACTAACACGCAGAGAATCCTGAGTAAGAATCCCCAGGATATCGATTAACACGGTGACGGAATCGTGAAAGGAATCGCAAACACGATCTGGAGGATTCCTTCTCACGATTCTTATTCAAGAATCCTAGAGCCATAAACAGGGCATTCCTGAGGATTCTTTTTTCAGGAATCTTTTTCAAGGACGCTCACGAATCCAATGTGAGGAATCCTAGAGAATCTATGCGATTCGTATGTGTTCGTCCGGGTATTCTGTCGTCCATTGCGGCTCTGCGCCTTCAGAACTTTGTCCTTAACGTTTTTTCGCATCTCGAACGAAAGTTTTACTCAAATGCAGTTTTCAGCCACGTCTCTAAATGAACTGTTCGAATTCCTCTTAAAAGCTTGAACTATCCGCTTGTGATCCTTCACACTATGCGGAAATTCAGGATCAAATGCTTGTTGTCCGATTTAAAACACGAGTTACCGTAAACTTAAAACATTCCCAGCTTTCTGCTGATTGCACATTAAAAAAAAAGATTCAAATTTTCGAGGTATGAGCGCGAAGATTATTCATGCCTATTCTGTTCTTCTGACTCCATCGGCATAACGATTGCACTAGCAGCTAAGTGCAATTAGCACAATGACAACAATACACATTGAACAAATTTCACCCAAATGCTCAATAGAAAATATCCAATGAGTAAAAAGTTACAGCCATTTGAAATGGATGCAATATGATTTCGTACACTCTTCAGGATTTTAATCGGGACTTTGCGGTGGCCACACCATCGCATCAGTTTGATCCGGTCAGATCGGAATAATGCGGTTGTTTCCTTCGCTGTATGGTTCGGGTCCTTTCCTTGCTTGAAAATGTAGCTGTCCTCCAGCCTCATTTGCAGTATGAATTCTTCCAGCTACTCGCAAAAATGGCGAGGAAGAATGAATAATCATCGACAGTCATAACATTGTTAACCTACGTTAAGCCCACGAGAAACACTCCCACATCAGTATGCTTCCACCATTGTGCTTCATAGCCATTTGTAGATGCCGGTTCTAGAAGCTCTCGTCGCTCTTCCGCCACACTCAGAGTTACTTTTTTTTGTTAAACAGCTCGAACTTGGAATTGTCCGACCAAATATTCCGCGCATCCAGAACTTCAGCGGTTTGTTGACATGGTCCCTGGCAAACTGAAGTCGTTCTATCGTTGGTGTTGCTAATCATTGGACGCTTTTTTTTCAAGTTCCGTTCCGCCAAGCGGTGTCGAATGGTGCAATTGGATTTTGTCGATCGTGGATTTTTCTTCACTTCCCCGATTATTAGCGTCCCTATTCTTGCATCAGTTCGACATTTCGGTCCTCTTCCTGGTCGATCCGTTATGTTGCCGAGTGTCTGATGCTTCCGAATGACCAGCTGGACCGCACCTCATACTGCTCAGCAATGGTCCGCTGAGACTCATTACGCTGCACTCAAAATATTTTTCACGTTATAATTACCGGAAAAGTTATGTGAATATTTTCCACTGTCATTTTCACGTAGATTTTATGTGATTGTAATTTGAGTTCATTATGATCTGGTGAGATGATTTATCCTGTGGATCTCATTCAGTAGACATATGCATTTCAAGTGAGTTTCACGTAGAATTCAACTACCGGTAAAGTGAAAAGCATTTGATAATTTTCAATTGTGGTTTCCCAAATTCTTAAAAGACTAGGAATAGTTTTCAGAAATTACTGAAAAATGTTACTTGATAAGTCGCACGGGCATGTAAAATCGCCAATTCGTAAATGAATTTAATGACATACAAAATGACAAATATTGCAGCATTCGCCGGCGATAGTTACTGTTAGCTGCAACTGTTTCTGTTCAGGTAATCCCTCGCCATTTGAACTGAATCTGTGTGAAATCTGTAAGCTCAAGATTCAATGTCGAATTCTTATGGTTCTCCTAATGCTCACTAATTGGCAAGTCATCGAAAAATTCCAGTTTATGTTCAGAGACTGAATCAGGCAGCAGCTTCGCCATGTTTTCTGTGTATTTTCGCACAGAGAGTTCACGCGATACTTCATTCTGTTTGACGTTGTCAAGTTGACGTGGATGCTACGTGATAAAACATAGTATGCATGTGATTTCCACGCAGATGTTATGTTTGTCACATAAATCATGCAAAATGACAGCAAATGAAGAAGTACAGGAAATTTCACGTAACAATAATGTGAAAAATATTTTAAGTGTGGAACTCACACATAATCAAATTTCAAACCTGGTGTTGAAATTTGTCTCCCAGTCATTTTCGGGTAGCTTCCTCAGGTACAAAAACACGACAGTGCGCATGAACAGTTGACTAAACAGCTACTAACATTTTGTTCGTGTCAGATGTAAACAAACAACTGTCAAAACCGAGGGGTGCATGAATAAAAAAACAAACACGGTAAAACAAAGTTACGCAAGTGAATTTTTTGACGTTGACTAACGTCTATATCGAAGTTAGGCCCCTGAATTTGAAAATCTAGTAATTCAACCAGAGAAAACCAGGGAAAAGTGGTCAGATTTTGAGCGCTTATTTTGCAGTCATCTACAATCAGGTTTTCGAGGTTTTGGCATCAATCGATCAGAACTTCTTTTACGGTTAAATTTATGTAACAAAAACAAACTATTTATTGAGATACACTATTGAAAAATTGGTAATCAATATCGATTGTCTAAATCATACCGCGCAGCCAATCACTACCTCTCTTCCCAAGCACAGTCGACACTAACGGATACAATCGATCTGACTTTGTTGTTATTGTTGTGGTCACTTTCTGTTTCCGATGTTTATGCTGCTGCTAGCGGAAAAAACCTTGCAAATATGCATCTTTTTGTTGGTGTTAATTTTACGACAGCGGCCGGCGCCCCATCATTTTGATTCCAAAACTGCACCAGCGACATGCGGATGCTAGGTGATAACAGCTGAAAGGAGGAAAGACAAGAGTACCGGTCATCTCGTGCCGGTTTTACTCGTTATGCTGGTGGCTGTTAGTTATAAATGGCACTGCAAAATACTAAAATGGCTGGAATTCTGGACGGACTAACCAAAAACAAAAATATATTCGGCACCTGGCCCCTTTTGGTGCCTCGAAATTTTGTTACAGAAGCGGCTAATTGAATTTTCTGTTTTACCAAATGCTGCTGCAAGCGGAAAAAATCTTGCATAAATGCATGTTTGTGTTGGTGTTAATATTACGACAGCGGCCGGCGCAGCTTTCAAGAAAAATTTTTCCTTACCATTCCATCACCTATGTAGCTCCACCTTCTTTTTATTTATCTGACGAAGCCTTGGTATAAAACGTACCGTTCGAACATTTCACCCCATCAGTTTCATTACTAAACCGTACCGGCTACATACGGACGCTATCTTGAAAGAATTCTGGACGGACTGACCAAAAACATGGATATATTCAGCACCTGGCCCCTTTTGGTGCCTCGAAATTTTGTTACAGAAGCGGCTAATTGAATTTTCTGTTTTATTACAAAATGCTGCTGCTAGCGGATAAAACCTTGCAAATATGCATCTGTTTGTTGGTGTTAAGTTTACGACAGCGGCCGGCGCCCCATCATTTTGATTCCAAAACTGCACCAGCGACATGCGGATGCTAGGTGATAGCAGCTGAAAGGAGGAAAGACAAGAGTACCGGTCATCTCGTGCCGGTTTTACTCGTTATGCTGGTGGCTGTTAGTAATAAATGGCTACTGCAAAATACTAAAATGGCTGGAATTCTGGACGAGAATAATCGGAAACTGGTACCTTTTGGAGCCACGAAATTTTGTTACAGAAGTTTTGTAAAAGAAGCGTTGCAATTCCCTCTACTATTTGCTTCAATGGAATATTTTTTTTTTTTAAGAATACGGTAGTCAACGTCATGCGGTCGTGTCTTGAATACCACCCTCCTACTTTTTTCAAGTTATGATTCAGAAACAAAAGCCATATTTTTTTCTGAAAATCAACGATACTGAAATGGCCAAGTGGTCTGCTAATTACCTTCTTTCACGTAATATTGACTTAAATACCGGAAAGCTGTAATAAAACTTTTAATAGTGGCACCTAGGGGCTAGACACCTTTATTTTCATGAAAAATATTTCGAATTTATTACTCGATATCGGTAGATATATTTTGATATTCATCATTTATCTGGCAATTGACAACCATCTAACGATGCTATAACGTCAATGAGCTATGATATAAATAGAGGAGGGCCCGAGAATGCTACGATAAATACTTCGTAATATTGTATATTAGAAGTATTTCGCAGTATATCAATAGTGTCTTGCCCCAAGAGTGGCACACTTTTTGGCAAATGGGGGTAAATATTTTTTGCGCTCATCAGTGTAAATCCAGACTAGGCACACCCCCACAAAGAATT
This sequence comes from Wyeomyia smithii, assembly GCF_029784165.1. Lineage (NCBI taxonomy): Eukaryota > Metazoa > Arthropoda > Insecta > Diptera > Culicidae > Wyeomyia > Wyeomyia smithii. The sequence continues at coordinate 168,314,675 of NC_073694.1, forward strand.
GTTAAAATGTGCTTGAGTCAACAAATTTTATTGCTTATATTTTTTATAGGCATTAAGACCTGTTCTCAAAAATGGTGCACGAGGAGAAGACATCAGAATTCCAGCCCCCGATCTTCTGGAGGTGGAGGAGGAGATTGGTCGGCTGAAAAACAATAAAGCTGCTGGAGTGGACCAACTTCCCAGCGAGCTATTGAAATACGGTGGAGAAACACTGGCTAGAGCCGTGCACTGGGTCATTGTCAAGGTTTGGGAGAAAGAACGAGTACCGGAGGAGTGGATGGAGGGTATTGTGTGTCCCATCTACAAAAAGGGCGACAAACTGGAGTGCTGCAATTACCGGGCAATCACTCTGTTGAACGCCGCCTACAAGGTACTCTCCCAAATACTTTGCCGTCGACTATCACCATTTGCGAAGCAGTTCGTGGGGCACTACCAGGCGGGATTTATGGGTGCTCGCGCCACCACGGATCAGATATTCGCGGTTTGGCAGGTTATGCAGAAATGCCGCGAATATAACGTGCCCACACATCATTTGTTCATCGATTTCAAATCGGCGTACGACACAATCGATCGGGACAAGCTATGGCAAGTTATGCACGACTACGGATTTCCGGACAAACTGACGCGGTTGGTCAAAGCGACGATGGATCGAGTGATGTGTGTAGTTCGAGTTTCGGGGGCACTCTCGAGCCCCTTCGAAACCCGAAGAGGTCTAAGGCAAGGTGATGGGCTCTCGTGCCTACTATTTAACATTGCCCTGGAAGGTGTCATTAGAAGAGCGGGGATTAACACGAGTGGCGGATACGTACATCGGACTAAAGGCTGAAGCCAAACGGATTGGACTGGTCATCAATGCATCGAAGATGAAGTACATGAAAGGAAGGGGTTCACGAGAGGACAGTGCTAACCTCCCCACCTCGAGTTCAAATTGGTGGTGATGAAATCGAGGTGGTTGATGAGTTCGTGTATCTGGGCTCACTGGTAACTGCCGACAACGATACCAGCAGAGAAATTCAACGGCGCATTATGGCAGGAAATCGTGCATACTTTGGTCTCCGGAGGACGCTCCGATCGAGTAGAATTCGTCGCCGCACCAAGTTAACCATCTACAAGACGCTGATCAGACCGGTAGTCCTCTACGGGCATGAGACATGGACTATTCTTGTGGAGGACCAACGCGCCCTTGCGGTCTTCGAGCGGAAGGTGTTGCGTACCATCTTCGGTGGACTGCTGATGGAAAACGGAGTGTGGAGAAGGCGAATGAACCACGAACTGCAGGAGCTGCTTGGGGAGCCATCTATCGTTCACACCGCTAAGATAGGCAGGTTGCGGTGGGCTGGGCATGTTGTAAGGATGTCAGACGACAGCCCGGTAAAGATGGTTCTTGAAACCAATCCGCCAGGGACGAGACGGAGAGGTGCACAGCGAGCAAGGTGGATCGATCAGGTGGAAGACGACCTGCGGACCCTACGCGGACTGCAGAGCTGGCGAACTGCAGCCATGGACCGAGTGGAATGGAGACGACTCTTACGTACAGCAAAGGCCACACCACGGCTTGGGACTGTTTGGTAAGATACCTATTCTCAAAAAAAAAACGCACCAGACAAAAGACTTAAAATTTTATTTAAGTCGAATTTTCTTGAAACTTTTGGGAAATAAACTAAAACATATGGATTATGTTTCGGCATAACTATTTTATTCAATTTCTATTACATTTTGTGCATCGGTGGAGCCGACCTTTTTGGTCGCTTTTATCCATTCTTCAACTCCAACTCGTTTTTAACCACCTTGGACGATTCTCGAACTTTGTCCCGAAATGCCCAAAACTTATGGCCCCAAATCATTTCACCAGACGAATCTCTGGTTAATTTGGGGGGTTGGCGGTTCTTGCTACAAAAACAACGTTATTGTCTCTCTACCAAAATAATGTCTCGGCTCCGTGGGATCACAAGAAAGGTAACAACGCTTCTGGAGCCACTCGGTGCGATGAATTTCGCTGTTGATGGTACCCGTTGTGATGTACGGTTTACCGCATTGGCATATGGCCTACTAGAGCAAGTATTTTTTGGTGAATTTGCCCACTTTCTTCTTTCTAATATGTTCCGGAACATAAAACCGTGATTGGGCAAACTCCAGCTCCGGTATCTGCTCTGCGTAACCACACATCGGTTTCATTAACCACTCTCGATACAGCTTCCTTTCGGGATTTGGCCGCCGTGTTTTGTTGATCATGCCGGTTTGGTGCCTTCCGGACTTTGAATGCACGAAGTTCAGCTTGTTTCTGAACCAACCAGGCGAAACACATTGCCTTCAGAGCCACGTCACGAATCGAAAGGCATAAATTACGCTTGAAATAATCCAACACCTTCCGGCCTTCACAGGGTCAGCTGTCTTCGATTCCAGCTCGCCGCTCGGTCGTCTGGAACTCCTCTCATGATTTTACCACCCGAGATAATATTGTATGGGTGATTCCAAGTTGTCTTCCGATCCATCTCATGGTCGCAGTCGGATTTTCCATGACGGCGCGCAAAATTCCCTGGTGATTTTCTTCTTGTTTCGATGACATTGCAATAACCGCTGAACTGATTGTTATGCAATTCTGCACATGTGAATAATACACTCCAAACTAGTTATACCAAGCTTTTCATCCAGTTTTACCCACGGACGAAGTTACATTTTTTTCGTTCTGTAATTGTTGATTCGAAAATTTCCTGGTATAAAAGTGTTGTAAACTGTTCACATAATAAATATCTCAACATACAACTATTACTATCTTGAAGCTGTTATCAAATAGGTAAACATTGGCCACGTTGCATTCCAAAATGCACGTTGAAAATTGTTACCGGATCGGGAAGAATTCATCCTAGATTAGTTTTTATTTGATTCCCGAGCGATACTATCACAAAATCCTCGAGTCCTGAAGTTTAGATTTGGAGGAGGACGAAATGACTTTGAATACCCGTGTCTGCATCGTAAGTTTTTAGGGGTATAACGTATGTGATTTCAAAAAAATCTACAGATATGTATATCAATGCCAAAGACCACTAGAACAACAGTTTTTTCATACATTTTGCTCACGACACCTCAACAACGGTTAGTGCTGCCATCTGATGACTTAAATGCGCATAAAACTGTGGTGATAAGCAAAATCGATTTATCGTACATAATCCGCCAGATGGAAATGAAAACTAGATGGCAGCATCGCATAAGGATATTGAAAATTAGATGGCAGGACTACACGAGGATATTAAAAAAAAATGCTTCACCTTTCACCACCTTGCCGGCATCATCAAATTAGTATCAGTAGACATATTAGTTCGACTTTCATTCACGCGCGACGACATTAGTGTTCGCTGCATACTGCAAAAGTATGCATACTGCAAGAGATATCTTGTACTAGTCATTTTTGCTATTATTATAGATGTAAAAAGGCACATTACCGAGTAGAATGATACTTGTCAAGAGGCACGATGTCCCAGTGGAAAAATGTGACATTCATTCTGCCGTGAGCAAACAAAGTGACGTAAATGCCATTTTTTCGAATATGTGGTTTCTATTCCAATTTGTTCGTTATTCCAAGACCCATTTTTTGGTAGCATTCTTTTAGTTGTTACTTATTCGTACGTTGCATAAAATCAAGAAAACAAAATGACAAGTAACCCGTTCGTTTTTGGGCCGTATTGGAAAACTGATCAAATTGATGTACGTCATAATGTCATATCACGGCAGCATTGGTCCAATTTTGTAGAAATCGCGGGACGTTTCAAAGGCGTGGGATACTTTTGATAAACACGGGACATTTCGCGGGGCCAATTCTGAACAGGACATTTTGTTGGAACGCTGGTCGCTTTAGTCAAGTTCAAAGTGATAGTCGATAACATCTCATTCAGATTATTTTTTACACATCTACAACTTTGAGTTCTTTCATCCATTCCTGATTGATACTAAATTAAGAGAAATTTTTTATCACGGAATAAACCACCAACATGGAAAAAATACCCTTCTAGATAAGAACCGTAATTATTTCCAATCACGGCCACTAGGGGCATTGTAGTAATTATTAGGAAGCGTTATTTGGTGAGCGATTCTGTATGCAGTTTTTGAAATTGATGAAGTTTGCGAATTATAAGCGATTTTACATAAATACCAAAATTTGCGCTGCGACAATGCTGATTGTTTTAGAAAGGTTAAGAATTTGTTTTTTTTTTCGCATTTACTCATTTGCAGGTAAACTTTGGCCAAATCCTAATCGAACCCGGACTGGATGTACCCAAGCCTCGCGTACTGCCGGAATTCAAACGGCTAGCCCACGGACTTCGATCCAGCAACATCAGCATCCTGGACGCGAAAACGTTCTACATCCCTAACCTGCACTACGACGGAGCCGGACCAGACGCCTACTTCTGGGTGGGTAATGGCTCCGAACCGAACATCATGGGTATCAAAGTTCCTAACGAGATCGGATCGCTGGAACCGCTGCGGGGCTACCAGGGCGAAGATATTGAGATCCAGCTGCCAGGCAACCTGACCATGTACGACATCGATTGGCTGGCGGTGTGGTGCGTCGAATATCGGCACAACTTCGGCCATGTGCATATACCTAAGGATTTGGACATCCCACCAGCACTGGGGCAGACGAAGATAGCGGTAAGTTGAATTTGATAAGCGCAATCGATGCGAATACTAACCATAACCGGTACTTTACAAGCCGCCTTGGTGGTACAAGCCGGTAAGCAGCAGATTTTTTTTTTAATCGCTTCGTAATCTAGATTTAAAAAAAAATCTCTTTTTTAGACTACGTCTTCAACAACACCGACATTCATAGCGCACGGAACCACCGCCAAGTCGAAGAGTGTCAACTGTAAGGAACTTTTGCGGGCCAAACTCAACGTAATGTGGGAAATTGTTGGCGACTACGTTGAGATCGAATTGATAGGACGAATCCAAGAGGACCAGTACATGGCGTTCGGAATATCCGGCCGAAACGGCCATCCGCAGATGATTGGCGCTGACGTGGTTGTGGCGTTCTACGACCGCAAGCAGCAACGCTTCCGGGCCGAAGACTACTATCTGTCCGCTTTGGCTCAGTGTGATGGCAAGCAAGGCGTTTGTCCCGATGAACGAATAGGCGGTAAAAATGATGTAGTATTGAGTGAGTTCGAAATAGTTGCGCGGTGAACGGTTTCCTTCTAACTGTTTTGATTGTTTTCAGTATCAGGCGATCGCAGCCATGGTGTTACACGAATCAAGTACCGGCGATTGCTACAAACCAACGAAGCAGTCAATGACCAACCCTATCCTACGAACCGTCAAATTTCAGTCATTGCAGCTATTGGTCCGTTGAACTCACAGTACGAAGCGAACGCACACTTCCGCCAGGACGTGACGGTAGATGACATCCAGATCAACTTTTCATCAAGAAACGATCATTCGTGTACCGACGCACTGGACAGTTTCCGCGACACCGGGGGTCCAGAACCTTGGCCAACTCGAGTTATCATAGGAGGGAAAACTATCAGTGTCAAGATAGGACCGACAGGTGGGAAGCGAGGATACACCCCAATCACTGGCCATCCTTCCTGGGGTATCGCATGGTACCTGAACGATTTATTGATTCCCGAGTTGTACGTTGAACGGGGTCAGACTTACATGTTTGTCGTCGAAGGTGGCGATGATTCAACGCAACCTGCCAAGTGAGTAGCTGCGGTACGTTTCAAGAGTTTGACGAATTGTTTGGATGCGTTTTTTACAGGTACCACCCATTCTACATTACCGACTCCAGCGAGGGTGGATACGGCCAGCTCACTGATGCCCAACGCAGACGAGAAACAATTTTCGCCGGCGTCGAGTACGACAGGGATGGATATCCAACACCAATTGCCGGTAGGTTCATTTAACGCAAATCTTGTGCAATCTGCATTAATGAGGTACCTGTTTCTACAGCCGGTCGGTACTGTGAATGGAAACATAGGACCGTAGATAAATCGGAGGAAATTGAAACATTCGAAGAGTACAAGAAAACACTATATCTGTCCTGTGATGACCCAGATGGGCAGCCTGCATTCCTCAACTGGACCGTGACGGATGATACGCCGGATCTGGTGTACTACCAGGTATAAATATGGCCTTCCAATAAAACATTCGAGTTTTTTTCATGAAAACTGTATTTTTTTCTAGTGCTACACCCATCGAAACCTCGGATGGAAGATTCATGTAGTAAACGCCGGTGAGACGGGTAAAATCAACGGTTCGCATGGTTTGTTCGTTGTGAGCTCGCGCAGCATAGCCCAACTGGTGCTGGCCGTGTGTATTAGTGTATTTGTGGCCTCCGTGCGACGACTGCAGTTCTGATAGTAACGGGGTGCTGCTGTGGCCCCCGGAGCAACCGTCACCAGGGCTAAAGATTTGCATTTGTCCCGTCCAGAGGACGCTTACCTGGTAGGATAAACCTAGCTAAGAATCAAATGCACTCGGCCAGCTGCCAGCGATCAATCGCGGCTTCGATAATGGGTTGAGGCTTCGAAGGAATCTTTAACTTCTTGAGCCTTATTTATCTGTCAAATTTAATACTTACATTTTCGGAATTTAAGCAGCAAGCTCAAGCTTTTTTCCTTTCCAAGTTTGAAATAAGTTTTTGTTGAACTAGATGATTTGTTAATATCTGTATCCGTCCAATGTGAGTGAACACAACGAACGATTGATTCCTTATGTCGAATACCTTCGACTCTTATTTCCCATGTGCCAAGTAACAAACTAACTAGTGCATCGACGAATCATCCTATCATCGAAGCTGCAGCCGATGGTGGCCGTTATGCGTAGCGAACAAATTTACACAACAAATCATTGATCACAACCATGCGATATCGCTTGAAAAACATATCTTTCATGAGTGAATGCGAAGGTGAGTATTACGCGTGAACTAGTTTTTGGCCGCATCGGTTCACTCCGAGGTTAGGAGCCGGGTTCCCCTGAGCTCGGTGCCCTAAGGTAACTGAATCCGTTTTATTTTGTTTGTCTGCTTGGCATAGCCAGCACTGAGAAAAGATAAAGATGCGTGCGTACGTTTGTTTTGGGTAGACGTTAGCTAAAAGTTTGAATTTTATGGTATGCGCGTGAACTAGCTCTTAAGTAAGGTTACGTTGTAACGAACTAATGATGATTTTGGACATGTAGAACTGTAGCTCTAAGTTTCGATCATTTGGAACCGCTTAGCTGGCTAACCCCGGCAGTATCACTGGAAGATAAATAGACCTGTTTTGGTTGGTGATCTTGAACAGAATAATGGGTAGATAGACAGCAGTAAATTTGTTAGTCAGCAGAGAACACGATGCTGTCCCTCTTGGACCTCAATCAAATGGTTTGGTTCACCGAAATTCATCCGTTACTGTACAGAGCAACGTCCAATGTGTCTTTTGCCTCAAATCAGTCCAACTCACCGCCCTCTCATACTAGTAAACTAACTTGACTTAAGTACACTATTGAAAAAAGCAGCATCTAGCAAAAAGTTTTCTTTTCTGCGCGTTTATATTCTGTCAGTTCTGGTCAATTTTCGCATCACTGGAGGTGTGAACTCCTGAATTTTTAGCATTACCATTTTTTTTCAGTACCCACCATCCACTGGCCGTTTTCTGCTTCCATCATCGACTAAGTGATTTTCCCTCTGTTGACCGCATGGAGTGCAGTGCTACTTCAGCCAGCAGAAACACGAGGAATGAACGAATGAACGGTCAAGTTCTATCCTACCGGGAATTATTGACTTTATCCAGTCTTACATCAGATTTCAGAACGTCAGCCGATGTTTCAGCTAGTTGCTCTTCCTTCTCCAAGGGCAACACCAATAGGGTTTTTGGTGGCAGAATCGAAACAAATGAACGAAGGCAGTTTCGGAGTTTTGAAGTCACTAGTGAAATGGAATTAGACACGCGAGGAACACTGTAGAATGAAGGTTTCAATCGGAAGCAAATAACGAACTGTACGTGGTATCCGTCTGTAAAAGAATGGCGCCTCTAGCGGTTTGCACACTAAAGAAAGACAAGCCAATAATGGCTGTCCGGGGTTTAATCGTTGCACTCTTCCACACTCCTCCTCGACGAATTATCTGTTATTTAGATTTCTCCAGTCTCAACATTTCACAAAACTGACCATGTTTTTGTGGTTTTAGAGGTTTTGTCAAAGCATTCGCTATCAACATATCGGTAGGACAGTGAACTTAAGCAATCTTTTTCTCATCGCACAACTCACGAACATATTTTTCTCTAGTATTGATAAGTTTGGATCGGCTGCTGGATCTCTTTGTTTGGACAAATATCAGACAGCCTTGGTTGTCTTCCTCAATCGTTGTAGGCGCCATTTGATTCTCACCAGAATACAAGCAGGAGCTGTCTCAGCCAGATGGTCTCTTGACAGGCTTCCGAAAGCACGACGCATTCCGCCTTCATAGACGAAAGGGTCACACACGGTTGTCCACAAAATAGTTTCGCTGGCGAAGAAGAATACAGCATCAGACGTTGATCTTCTACTTACTGGATCACCAGCCAAGTTGGCGTCAGAGCCAACCAACGGTTTATCAGCTATGCCGCCCAAACGAAGAAAACAATTTCGTGTTAATATTAAATATCTCAAAACTCGCTTTGCTGCACTCCAATCTTTCTCGATCTGCAAAAAAAACTTTCTACCAAGTATAGCTGTGCAAGTAGCGATATCAGGTCGCGCAACCACCGATAAATGAAGTAATCCTCCGATTAATATTCGATACTTCGTTGAATTCTCGAACAATTCACTACTGTCATTGGCACTAAGCTATCCAGAATCCATGGGCGACTTTGCAACCTTAGCATGATCCATTCCGTTCACAGTGATAATTTCAATATACTGCTTCAGCCGAATCAGATAAACTCCGTTTTTACGCCGTATTTCCATACCCAAAAAATGACGAATTTCACCTAAACAAGTCTTTTCAAACTCATCACTCAAATGCTGGTAAATTCTTGCAATTTTAGCTTCATCGTTGGATGCTAGCCATGTCATCAACATATACTTAGAGAAATACCTTTGCCGAACACTTCACGTATAAGCACAGATCAGACGTTTATTCCAACATCGAGCCGACTGACGCAATCCGTAAATACTTCGTTTGAGTTGACATACAACAATTCCCTTACCAGAACGTTGAAGCCTGGAGGTTGATGCATGAAAATCTCCTCCTCAAGAAAACCGTTGGGATATGCAGTCTTTGTGTCCAAGTACAGAACAGATAAATTGTGCCTAGCGGCAATTGGTGGAAACATCCGAAATGTGGACTGATGGATGACAGGCGTGAATATCTGCTCGAAATCAATACCAAATTGCTGTGTATAACCTCGTGCAACAATCCTGGCTTTTTATTTCACTGCTTGGTCTTTCTCGTTGCGATTAATTTTCTAAACCCATTTCGAAGCAACAATTTTACATTTAGACGGTAACGGAACTAGCTTCCAAGTTTCGTTGCGTTGATGTGAGTTCTTCTCCTCCTGCATTGCCTTAGGCCAATCAGCATCTTCCATTGCTCTTTTGTGGTTATCGGGTTCTTATACTGCACTAGCCGCAATATCAACGGAATAGCCTTCATGATAACGTTGGATTACGTCTTGATTTTGTCTTTCGGATCGCCGATTCTAATCCACATCCTGATTAGGAGCATCAAAATATTTCTCCGTAGAATGTTCGTCATCTGTGTCATTTTCGTGTTTTTCTTGTTTTTCAATTAAAGGTAAAAGTTCAATGTTGTCCTTAGTTTCCTCTTCAACCCTGCCCTGCCCTGAAACTGGAATTTCAACAGAAGACGTTCCGTTACCATTTACTATGAAGCGAGCGTCCCGACTTATAGTAATTGTGTCATTTTCAAGATCAACAAATCTATTGCCTTCATGCTCCATACAGTTCAGCGAAAGTAGTTAATAATATTCCGGGTAGCCTCGCACTTATTCTTCAATAAGTTTGTAGCGGTAAAACAACTAAACTCAATGGTGGCAAACACTGGTTTCTCTTCCTTGACGGTTTTCAGCATTTCTCATGGCCTTTTCCACTTTTACTGCACCATTTTTGCGCTCTAGCCGACAATGGTGTTCATCCATCAATTTAGTATTTACCACATCATGTGTAAGATCGGGTTCTGATCGGTTGTCCTGAGCCATCACTAAGCCGTCTTTGCAGAAGCATGCAATATTTTATGTCTGCGTCCAACACCATTCCCGCAGCATCAAGGTAGTCGAAAATTTCATCTATATCAAACAAATGCTTCTCTAAGTCACCACGCTCGGAAAGATTAACTAAACACAACTTTTTCAACAACAAAACGTGCACTGAGTGGGTTACTTTTTGGTGATAAGCCTTTAATGCCTCAAAAATATCATGAGCAAAAACGCAAATTTTAACTGACGGCAGCTGGCTATCTTCAAGCAGTAGCATTTGCGTTGCTTTTGCCTTCCGGTCAGATGTCTTCTACACTGTTCGTTCGCTAACTGGGCTGAGGGCCTAGCCCAGTTAACGAATGTCGCTCGCTAACTGGGCTGACATTTCAAATGTCGTCAAATATCGAGGGGGATTTCGATGTAATGGCGCTAGGCAAAACTCTTAGCGAAAATTGGAAAATGATTTGAACAAATACACTAAAAATCCTGATCGATGAACAGATAATGAGAAAAAATAAATTGTTAGCCTTGCGTGTGCTTTATTTGCACTAACCGTTGCCTGGAAACATGTTGTTTTCATAAAACATTTATTTGGCCTGGAAACAAATAGATGAATATCTAGTGGATTGCATGTGTGATGACAACCAGAATCCATTGAACTGAAAAAATCAATCTCAATCTACTATTCAAGTGCCCCAATGATGAGTAGAACATGGTGTAACGGTTTGATCAAAAACTAGGCGCGGGGTGAGGAAGTGTTTTTTCACTTTGGAGGGTTGGAGACGAAGCATCACTATGCAACAGCGAAGAACTTTTTCGTGTTTGTTGATATATCCTCACTAACTAGGCAATTGAGTACCGCAAATTCAGTAGTTTTAAGTTGGAAATTGTTTCTTAAATTAATGAATATTGGTAGCAAGGTATGTAGCATTGACATATTTATAATTTAAATGCATCCAAATGATATATTATGAGATGCGATAATTTTTATGCCCTAGTTGTTTATAAACAAACCTACTCGCTGACATATTTTTTCCCAATATGGCCGATTCTGATTTTGACATATCGTTACACCATGTTTTTATACATCATGATGTCTCCCAGATGATCTCGAGGTACGATGCTGGCCTAACAAGCCAGTCGTCGTAGGTTCGAGTCTCGGCTCGGGAGAGACTGTTAGTGTCAGTTTGATCGTAGCGCTAGCCCCGCAATTGTCCTGTACACTAAACAGTCGGCTGCGAAGTCTGTGTATGAATAAACAGAAGGTCAAGTTCCGAATTGGAATGTGGCACCAAGGCTTTGCTTTGCTTTGATGTGCCCCTATCTCGTTTTGACAGCAACATGCCAACGCTGATTTTTGACGTTCATCTGCTTTGTAACAAGGCTATAGCCCAGTTAGCGAACGCCCAATTAAAAAGCAGCCCAGTTAAACAGCACCCAGTTAGCGAACAGTTACTGTATTTAGCGTTACGCTCGTTTTCTTCGGGAGGCTTGTTAACTACCACTTCCCAATAAATCTTCTCGCCATAACAAACTTTCCACGTGGCCCAATTCGTTCCATTGAGCTTTGGAATTGAGAACTTCACGTCAGTCATTTTTAACGTTTACGATCTTTCGCGGTAATCTATTTTTCACTCTTCGCACACACGCGGCGAAACACCAGCAATGGCGGCTTTACCTAACTAATGCTTTCTTTTAACTGTTCCTCCGATCGAACTTTGGGCCCATAACCTGATGGTAGAATCGGAGCAAACGAACGGAAGCAGTTTCGGAGTGTCAGAGTCACTAGTGAAATAAAATTACACACGCGAGGAATACTGTAAAATGAAGGTTTTAATCGGAAGCAAATAACGAACTGTACGTCAGTCTGTAAAAAATGACGCCTTTACCGGTTTGCACGCTAAATAAAGATAAGCCAACAATGGCTGTCGAGGGGTAAACCGTTGCACTTTTCTACAGTTATAACGTCTACTACAGTCGCTTCAGACAGACAACTTCCTCTTCGGTGCTCAGCTGAAAAAACTTCACGCACCTGCTTACTGTTACACAATCCGTCTCGAGATTTAAGTACCATGCTTCATGCTTCTCCTCAACCTGCGGAAATAAGTTTTTCGGCCTTTAGTTCAAGTTTACATCGCTCCCCAACCAAAAATCTTGAAATGTGCAAATGATGGTTTTCTACTGCACCATTCTATTAATCGATGATGATGGGGAGTCAGCACTATCAGCGTGAGTTCGGGTATCGACTAATCGATGACTAGATAGTATCCGAACTACAAACCAGTGCTTCTTTTGTTCCTCCCTCACTGCAGATAATCAAATCCCTATGCTCTATCATGTCTCAACATTCCAGCATCCGCAGATTAATCAGCTATCACACAGAATTGATTTTTCGAAAAAAAAACGCTCGTAATGTTTATATGCATCCGACTTCGTATTCGCAGACTGCTTTTCAATCACTCGAATTAGTTGATTGTCCTCCAATGCCAAAGCTATTAAAGTTTACATATCCATTCAATTCACTCCCACACTGACGAAACTCACGCACTTTCCGTGACAACTGGGCCTATAACCTGTTGGATTTCAATTCCAGCGTAATGGAAAGTCAAAAATAACATTTCAACTAAAAAAATGTGAATTAATTTCGTTCGCGCAACACAAACACAAATGTATCAAACTCAGCTGGAGACTCGTACACACAAGAGACTGGCGGGTGGGTTGAACGATTGTTGCTTGATTCGTTTTGACACACTCATTTAATTCAACTCTGAACTGAGTTGAAAATCGCTCTGTTTTCTTAAAAGTTTTCTTGACAAAAATAACCTTGAAAAATTACTGTTATTGGACATAGTTATAGCATAATTTAACTATGTTGGTTTTGTAAATTCAAGAGGAAACCAAGACAGCAAGACATTAATGAAAAACAATCGCCAAAGCTAGCAAACTTCACTTCGAATCTACGGCTATCCCTCCCTCAACATCATAATATTGAGTTAAACTGCCCAGATAGCTGACATTGGGCCATGAATTCAACATCTGTCAGTGGGGCGGGGCTCACACATCGCGGAATCGCAAGAATGCTAGTTTCTAAAAAAAAAAAACAAAGTTAATAAGATAGAGATGCCAGCTATTATCATCCAAAAAGGTGCTATTGTTTGCAATATTCAAAAACAAGCACTTTTATTCTGTTCAAATCGGAACAAAACAGGTCTAAAAATAAAGTTGAAAGCTGAACTATCGTTAAAACGACGCTATTTTCAAGCCTACTCAGAGAAAATAGAGAACAAAATTATCACAAAAGACTAAATCGAATAGATACAGCTTTGTCGTAATGTAGATTTGGGAAAAATAACATCGAATGGTTACTGTCAGTTTTTTTTTTTTCATATATTACCAAATGATGTTTTACTATAGATACGGCGACGAAAGTAACGTCAGCCTCATTTTCCGTTACGTTTATACACTGCTGATATGTATTGAAACAATTATTGTAAACGCGCAATTATTGCACATTGCGACTGTAGGAGATATGCAAACACACTAGTGAACAATGAGGACAATAAGCAGAATCAATTTGAACACTACCAAGTGACGATAATTAGTAAAGTAAGTAAATATTCAAATAATAAATTTACAAACTAATGAGCTAGATATAATCAATACTTGAACTAAGTGACAATAATGCAAAAGTTAGAACGATATTCGTATTTTTACGACAGTAAGCGAAACAAAGCATAACGACAATAAATATAATGTTTCAAATTTGAATGTTTTTTGGACTTTCACAACTTAGATAGACTAAGAAATATTCCAATACAGCACCCAACTTGTAATTACGTCAAACGTTTTCAATTACCAATTCCAGGAAAACATAGCATATAAAGGTTACGTTATCGTTTTTATACTCTAGTTTTATTTTCAACTAATTGCAGTGAAAGCAGAGCATTGAACAAAATTCCATTCATAACTTTAAGCATTCGTAATTTGTTAGCGAGAGGATGTAAATTTATTGCATATTCGATGTTTAACATATGAACGAACACAAACACAAACCTGTAAATTTAAAAAAGAGAAACTCAAACATAGGCTGGCGAAATGCAATTTATTCAAGTTAGAAAAAAAGGAAAACTACGCACTCCTGTTTCTTTTGTTATCGTGAACAAATATTTTTTGGATTTGAAACTAGCTTACAATCATCGCTGGAGCAAAACCACGCTCGATATTACGGTGACAATGGAAACACGCACGAAACTAAATGCCGAGTTCACCAGGAAATTTGTGTCACTCCGTTAAAAATGAACAATTTATTAACACTTAAATCGTGTAAATATTTCTCATACATGCATGTCTGTAAGCCTATAAATATACAAAAAAAAAACTTGAGGGAAGAAAACGACGATTGAACTAACAAAAAGACAATAAAAGTCAATTATTGACAAGAAACATCTATATAGTAAAACAGCACGCAGATCGTTTTCGTTTTTGTAAATGTCAAATCATCAAAAGTCACTGTTCAGGCGTGTTCCTGCGGTAGATTGTTTATTGGCGATTTTTTGAATACCAATCAAAATTAAACCGTATCAAAAACAATTTCAAGAGCCGCAAAAAATACTAGCGAGTAGCTTGGACAAATCAAATTAAATTGAATTTAACAACAGCATTGCCAACTGTCTCTCGCAACGCCGATTGCGAACCAAACAAGACAATAATTAGCATAAATCATCCCGTAAGCAGCATAGTGATGAAGGAGGAAACCTTTAGAAATCGAGTTGAAACATGAAAACCATATGGTGAAAAGTACTACATTACCAAGAGAAAAATATATCGGAACCGTTCTCATTTGTCATTTGCTCACCTAAGATCTAACTCACTACTACTTGCATTTAATCTTCTTGTATTATTGCTGCACACCCAAAGGTATCACTAAAAATCGGCAAATACATAGATTTTCGACGTTCAACTCACACATTGATAAAGGAGAGAGAGAAAAAGTTGGGAGGTTACAATGCTTGCTAGGCGGGAATCGATAAAACTATAAGCAAGAGATGTACTAGCACTACAAATGACAATAATAAAACAATACCATCGATCGAAAATTACTTAAATCGCATATCACATTATCCTGATTTGTTGACCAGAAGGGTGTCCCAAAATAATGTTTTGTCAGAAAGTTTGGGGGCTCAACCGGAAAATGATTGGTTATGGTGTAACAAAAAACTTTTGCATGGCGCCAACTCGGAGAAATATTTAGTCGACGTGCTAATTTGAGCTTTATAAAAAAAATCATTTTCGTTGTTGAAATTTTTTTAACTCTTCTGAAAATTCTTAATTTTGGTGTTTCCTGAAACTAAACCTTCAAAAAGCGTACCAAACTTCACCAACCATTCTACACCACAGAAAGATGAGGAATTTTATGAATAAAACTCTCTAAAAGATACAAAATCCTATCTTGAATCGTTGTTGAGTTATTCGAGTTTTTCTATGTGTGCAACATTAAGTAAACTTATCAACGAAAACGTCGTATAAACATCGCCTACTAGGTTTTAATTTTTATTTCAGACATGATTTTATTTTGGATAAGTGAACCCAGTTCTTAGTACTATTTATTCGAATCCGCTGTTTCCATTGTAAGTAGTAACTCTCAGATGCAGTGAATCAACTTTCCAAGTTCACAAATCATAACATAACGATGTTGAAGAATGTTTTCAACTGAATTTTAAACGCACTCTGCTCATGAATTGCCTTTGCATGTTTTAATTTATAGTTCTGCTTTATACGTTTGCAATCCACTAGCTTCAAAGTTTTTTTTACAACGTTTCGTTTAACTTGGTGGAAGAGACCGACCTGATTCCAGATCGCAACGACCCTTGACGCAACAATATAAGTACTCTCGGAAATGGATTTTTTTATTATTTTTACGATGGAATCGGTAGAAGCTTAATACCTTTTGTTCAACAGGAAAAGGCCCTTCCCGAAATAAAATTACCAACGACACATGATAAATCTTGAATGACATACGTTAAAATATATTTTTTAGCTTTAAACCTAAACGACATCGTTCAGGCTTCAAGAAACGATAAATACTAGTAATATTGACACATTCCTGGCAGCCTAGAAACTAAATTTAGAATTCAACAAATTTATGTGCGAAGCTTTAGTTCGAAAATTTTCAAAGGGATATCTAAAAAACGGTACAAAAAGGTAAAAAAACGGGACGAGTAAAAATGAACGAAAAAACGGAACTGTTCTGTTCAAAACTACACTAACTACATCTGTCTTGTGATGCTCTATTGCACTGCATAAATATGGCCGTATCGATATTTTGTTGATATCAGTTTTTGGTTTAGCCAAGGGTCTCTTCCCAAGTAACCAGTAGGCACTAAATTATTGCCCTACAACAATACTATATTTGATTACAGAATTCTGGGTAAGAACTTATTCTGACCTAAATGCTTGTATATATCTGATATAATGTTAAAAAGGCGAAATAGCGAGCTGATAAAGTGCTGCGGGTGGCAACCATTGATATGCATCACTAATGCTGATTTGGAGCACCCATGAGATTTCTCTTTTCTGAAGTGTGAGAAACCAACGAAAAAAAAATTATAACCTTAATTATTTGGTGTCTGGAACGAATGCAAAAAAATACTCAGAAGTGATACACACTGTAAAAAATCGACACGTTACTGCCAAGTAGATTCCACTTACTTCTGTGCTGATAGATGAAACATTTCGTATCTACGTGAAATACAATTTCACGTAGATACGTTCAGTTCACAGCACAAATTCAAGTGTCTCACACTTCAGTTTGCCATGTCATGCATACCAAAATCAATCATTTTGCACTCAAATTTCAATGCTTACACACGTCAAATGCCAAAACACGTTCAAATACCGTGGATTCCAATTAAAATCGATATGGGTCGACATAGTGGAATGATTAGGTTCGTTTATAGACATACATATGTAAAAAGCATTAGGGATTAGCGTGCGATTTTTTTTCAGTGCATATGGTTTATTTTGTGCATGTGTTCTTCCTCAACATCGGTTGGAATTCAACAGGGACTTTCTTTCATCTTCTGATATTGACGATTCAGAAACCACGAGCCCAGGAGATGTAGATCCTGGATCCAACTCACTAGTTTGCAATATAGACACTATATATATAGACCTGCGGACTAAATTGCAGCGAGCCAAAATAACTGTCAAGCGTGCGAGCAGAAAAAATTTGTATCAAACAAATAACAAGAATATAAAAAACCAGCGATTCCAGTGCTGCTGTCATTCACTACGCAGGTCTATATATAGTGTCTATAGTTTGAAATTGTTTTGTATTGAGTATTTCGAAAAGTTTCATGCTTTCATATACCCGAACTTTGCGTCGAAAATTCCCACTCCTTAAAGTTTTTTTTTTTTCATTTACGTGGAGTATCCATGTTCCGTCTATTTTTAATTGAACACTCGATATCGCTCGTTATTGGCACCTACGAAAAAAAATGTAATGCGTCTTCTATATGCATTTAAAACACTACACCGTAGCACTTGCGGTAGCCCTTTAAGCGCATATTTTGCTCTCAGTAAAGATAGTTTAGCATAAAGCCCTGAACATTAAGTAGCATTATATGAAGCTATTTGATATTAACGAGGCTGAATTAGTACTAATAAAATGCTATCTCCTAACGCTTATGGTTACTTGGGTTGTGGCTGTCAAACTCCATACATTTTTCATCTACCACTCATTCTTCGCATTTTTCACTTTGCCATAAAACAACTAAAATAGAGTAAATGTCCTATAATTTTCAGTAGACTTATTACCGAATAAATATCCCTACAGATGAAAAAACAAGAACTCAACGTTTTATTTAACGTTTTACAAAATATTTTGGTTTGTTTTTACGTAAAATAATAAATTTCATAAGCTTTTAGTAATAATCATGCTAGCGTACTTCGATTATTAAACTTGCGCTTCTCATGATTTAAGGCTTTGGTTACAATTTCGAACACACTTCATCACGGTCGAACTCAAAACACTGAAAAAACTTTTATACAACGGCAAATTGAAAAAAACACCGACTCGAAAAATTAGTCTGTAATATTTGCACATTCAGTATTCCTTCGTTTGAGTCATGCATGCGTTGCAGCAAGAAGATAGTTACACGCTATCAGAAAACGACGCATGTGCGTGTTCTCTGTTTTGAGTGTAGTATTCGTTTCTCCCTCCCAGGTTTTCGTAAGCATTTGAAATGAAATATTGACGCCGTGATGAATTTATGATTTGTTGGCCAAATTTATAGTCCCCTGGATTTATCATTGACGCGAGGGAAGCATTACCACTTACGGTTAATGACGGTTTCAAGTTTTTACACATCTTTGAAAAAAAGATGAATGTCTGTTCTCTGTGCTAGCACTAGCAGTGACAGAAATGTTTATTTAGCATTGAAACCCCCCGATGCAAAACCCTTTGTCAAAAACCTGGCAACATTGCTGAAAATGATTGTTGAAAAGTGATGATGATAAACTGAACTGAAAAATGAGAAGTGTGGTCTCTGGTTTGCCTTCTGCTGTTTGCTGCCTGCTTTGCTTATAAGTTTTGGTTTCTATTTCAAGGAAATAAAACTTTGAACAGCGTTGCTGTGTAATAAAATGAAACAGGAAAAAACTACCGCTTCAGCGGATAATACCAATGCCGTGAGTAGCTCGCGACCAATGCCACAGATTGACTCCAGTCCAATCAGGAAGTACACCGATGTAAGTTTCATACTATTGAATAGAACCATTTGTTTAACCGTTCTTCTCTCCAGGATGGTCAAAAGCTCATGTTAAACGCAATGAAGGCCGCCTTAGCGCTTCCAGCGGGTAAATCGAGAGATCTGTATTCGACTCATCCGGCTTTCGTACGAATCATGGATCGACAGGCCGACCGAATATTGCACTCAATTTCGGACGTATTGAAAATGCACGGAATCAAAGGTAACATTTTGATGCGTGACTGTGAAGAAAAATTCGAACTAATGCAGGAGTTTAACGATTCAATTCTGGAGCGGATAAACTCTAACTTAGATGAACTAGCAGGAATCAAGAAAAAACACGAAACCGTCTTGGTACAAAGTGAGATTCAGTTGCCAGCAGAACCACGGCATCGTGTGAGCGGCTCGTGGAACAATGCTAACAGTGGTAGTAACAAAACTGCTCCAGCTTCGGCTGTAAAAGCTACATTGATAACCGCAACCAACATTGCTAGACCACAGGTTAACTTTAAAGTCCCAGTTGATAATGCGGCGTTGAATCCAT